>NW_022107431.1:69832887-69835325 GCF_000313985.2 Echinops telfairi
CTATTTCCTTTTACTTTCCTTTTGTCCTACCATCATGTTCTGCCTTCATTCGGGTTTAGTAATTCCTTACTGTTACATTGCTCTTGATTAAGCCCCACTTGGCATCCTACACCCTTCTCTCCATTAATTTCAGTTCACTTGTTGTTCCCTTATCCCTGGGTTGGTTGACCCCACCTTCGTTTCTCCCACCTCCCCTTCTCCTGTGACCCTGGAACCTTTGGTCCCATTGTTTTCATCTCCAAATTGTTTATCCCGCCTATCTTATCTAGATAGACATGCAGAGACATTAATAAGCACAAAATCTAGGCAAAGCCAAACAAAACAACAAAGGAAGACAAAACCAGCAAAACAACAACAAAAAATGAAAACGAACTACATACATATGTCACTGATTTGTTTCTCTAGTCAACCCAGCCTAACATTATTTTAGTCTATTGTACTTTCAATATTCATCCCAGATGCAATAATTCAAATGAATAAATTCTGCATTGATTTTCATTACCCATTGTTCAGCTTTCACATGCATATGAAGATTGAAAATAGCCCAACTCTGGTCATGAGCATCTTAAGGCTCAACTTCACACCTTTACTCTTTAACACTTTAAAGAGGTCTTGTGCAGCTGGTTTGATTTCCTGATTCTTGTTTGTATGAATGAAGATTGTGGATTCAAGTAAAATTAAACCTTTGATAATTTTCTCCATTTAAAAAGGATATTATCTACTGGCCCAATTGTGAAGATTTTTTTTCTTGACAATAAGTTTTAATCCATACTAAAGCTGTAGTCTTTGACCTTAATCAGTAAAAACATCAAATTCTCCTCCCAATCTGCAAGGTTGTGTAATCTGCCTAGCATTCATATTTCATGAGCCTCGTATGCATAATGAAATCTTCTGCAATTCTTCTTCTTCTCAATATTACCCAAACATAATTTGTTATGATCCACATAATCAAATACCTTTAAAGTCAAGAAAATACAAATAAAAATCCTTGTTAGTTTCTGATTTCAACCAAGATACATGTGGTGTTAACAATGATATTACTTGTTTTTTGTTCTTTTCAGGATATAGCTTCAATATCTGGCAGCTCCTGTTGATAATGTTGTAAATATTGTTTCAATTTTCTGGAGCAAATTTGACATACCTGATATGAATGATATACTCATTAATTTCTGAGTTAAGTTGGATCCCCTTCCTATGGAATGGGCACACATATGCTTCTTTTCCAGTCAATTGGCCAAGTAGCATCAAGTGCAGATTGTTTCCCTGATAAGTTTTATCAAACATTTAAGGGAGAAATAATCCAATTTGCCAGATTTCTTTAAGAAAATGAAAACAAACTAACTTCCCAATTTGCTCTACAAGTGTGTGCTACCCTAATACCATAACCAGGGAAAGATTTTATAAGAAAGGAAAATTATAGATGAATAACTCCCATAAATATTAAATCCACAAGTTTGAATAAAATATTAGTAAATCAACTCTAATAATGTATGTAAAAGTTCTACCTAAAAAACAAGTTGTAGTTAGGTGGACTGTAAGTAGACAAAGATGCTTCAACATTCAAAAACAAATTCATATAATCTACCATATCAACATTTCAAAGGAGAAGAATAATCGAATTCTATTAGTTTTAGAACAAGCATTTGATAACATCCACCAATATTTTAAAAATCTAAGGGGATAAAAAGAAAATAGAAGGATAGAGGGTTCCTCAACTTTATAAAGAGCATTTACAAAACACACATACACATACAGCTCCCCATCCCCCCAAAACATTGCAGCTATGTTTAAATAATAATGAAAATCTGAGATAAGGAATAAAGAGTAATTTCTCTGCTTGCCCTCCAATTTGACATCATACTGAACATTTTAGCAGTAATATAAGAAAAGGAAACAATTGTTTTACATGAGAAAGTAAAAATACTGTCACTGCGGTTCCAGCTCAAACATGCATGGTTTTGGTCCTTAAACATGCATTATTTTATTCCACATCACACTGGTAAGTGTGTCACTACAGAAGGTCCTCACAGCTAGACACTTGTCTCAGTCTCATCAAGCTGCCTTTAAAAAATCCAAACACGGGCATCTAGGGGAACCAGTTGAGCCAGTTAAATTCAAGGCAAGAGGTCATCGCAGCAGGTTATGAAAACTGTTTGGAAATTCCAAAGGCAATCTTCATATATTTTCTTAAAAGACAGGATGCTCATGGGATCTTAATAGGAAGAAGTTTTAAGAATATTGAATACCTAATTTTTGAGAAAAATACAAAAAGATCAGGGTCAAGATGTATTTGTTTCTATCATCACCGTGTACCTGCTTAGTTGTCCAGGGTAGCAAGGGCTGTGCTGTTAGAAAACTAGGAGGAAGCATTTAGCATAATTTCCTCCAATTCTTCCCATGTGGCTATGTGCTTCATGCATTCATCACTGCTTTTTAGG
>NW_022107431.1:69835849-69838113 GCF_000313985.2 Echinops telfairi
TGAATAGACACCTCACCAATAAGCCTATGCAGTTCACTGGATTAATTGTTATGGCTCTTATACTTTAGTCTTTATTGCATACCAAATTGGGTGGAAACACAAATAGGATGTATGAAACTCTTTTGAAGGGATTGATCAGGTTTGTCATTGCACTAGGTTAAAAATTAGTCATCTCGAATGCAGAAATGGGGGTTTTATGACCATTGAGAAAGAAGAGCAAGAGTGGAACTCATCCTTTTGTGCAGGTGAGCTCTGCCACGAGCTTCTTCGATGCAGGAGAGAGAACTGTGAGACTGTCGGAGGAGAGGAGTGGCCGAGGAGCAGCAGCAGAACCAAGAGCCAGAGTCCCAGAGAGGGATGGGCCTCCCAGCCCGAGTGAGTGAGTAAAACAGAACACCCCAGGCAGGAGATGGGTCTTGGAATAGGGTGCCTTTTAGGCATTTTTCAGTCATGCTAAAGGAGTTTTGTAACAGATTCTAGAGCTGGATAGATGCCATGGGACTGTGTGGGTGATAGGCCAAGAAGCAGACAGAGGTAAACCTACAGGCATAGCTGAGAAAAGGTGTTGTGGACCAAAGAACTGTATCTTTGGCATTTCTGTTCCTTAAATATAACTTGTTAATATTCCCAATGAATCTTATAATCTTGGGTATTATCTGGGAGTTCTGAGTTGCCGTTACAATTGATTATTGACCGGAGTGCACAAGTAGTGAGTACCTTGGGAGAGACAGTTGGTGTCAGAACTGGTAAAGGAGGAAAGAAGGAGGAGGCATGCCTGACCTTGGCTTCATAGTGATTGGTCAAGGGCTGATGCTGATGGTGATGCTCTTTGCCTTCCTCCTTTGGGATGTCATAATGAATCAGATGCCCCCTCCACACCATTTGTATAACATATGGAAGGTACTCAACATTGTTTGTCATTAGATAATTGCAAACCATACCAACTATGAAGTATCATAATATGCCTGCTAAAACGATTAAAACTCAAAGCATTGACAATAACAATTTTGGGTTAGAAGGAAAAATAATGGGATTTTTTATCTATTGTTAATGGGAATACACAATGGTACATTCATTTTGATTTCTGCAAAAGCTCAACATGGACCTTTCACATAATCTAGGAATAACACTCACAGGTATTTTCCCAGTGATCTGAAGACTTATGACTATAAAAATCTGCATGCAGATTGATAAGTATTTATAGCATCTTAATTCTTAATTGCCAAAATCTAGGAAACTGGCATGCCCTTCAAGGTCAGCAGTTTGATACTGCCTGCTGCTCCTTGAGAGAAAGACATGGAGTTTTTACTGAAGTTAACAGTCACAGTCTCAAAAACTCATATGAGCTGTTATACCCTATCATACAGAGTTAGCATCAACTAATGGCAGTGTTTGTTTTATGGTTTTTAGTAGAACAACAGACAAACTGGTAAATATAAACATTGGAATATTATGCAGCTATAAAAATAGATGAACTATGAAGGCATAACAAAATACAGAAAAAATTCAAATGCTTATGTGCATATTACTAAGTGACGGAAGTAGTCTGCAATATCTACGCATTATATAAATTTAATGATATGACATTCTGTAGAAGGGAAAACCTTAGTAACAGTGAAACATCATTGATTGTGCAGGTTCAAAAGTGAGATGGGTGAATACCCCAAACATCAAATTTTTAGCAAAGTGAATCTATTTTCCACATGACTTGTATAGTGGGTCTATATAATTATTAAATTTTCTTCAGTGCCTATAGAACTTATAGCCCCAAACCAAGAACTTTAGCATATTAAAGTAAAGATGAAACTCAAAGAAACTGGGAGATCCTAGAAAAGATTGTGCACTGTCTTAAGAGAAGTTAAAGGTTTTAAATGGTATGAAACAACTTTACTGAAAGAATTGGAGGGGAAATGCCAACATAAGTAATTGGGAATGAGTAGATGGTATAAGACTAAAGGCAAAAGAAATTATATATGTGATAGCTAGGTTTTGTGTCAACGTGGCTGAGCCAGGATTCTCATTGCTTTGTCAGCAAAGAGCAAGTAATCTTCCTTGATGTGATTTGACAATATAATCACATGCATAATGGAACCTGCTGAGCAGCCAATCCTTGTAAGATTAGGTGGGAATGCAACACCCTCACTCACAGCACATCCCTGATCCAAGGCTCCAGCCCAACATCTCCCCTATATAATCAGAACTTCTTTGCCTCAACAACTGTGTGAACTATTTCTTTGATATAAATGTCACCATATGTACACATA
>NW_022107431.1:69838621-69841045 GCF_000313985.2 Echinops telfairi
TATTTAAAGAAAGGAAATATTCAGAATGAGATTGGGGCACCTTGTGGAGTGAAAAAGTAAGGAGATTTTCCAACAAAACCTCATAATGATGGCAGTATATAAAATGTATACAGGTGCCGGCTAAAAGCACTCTCAAAGCCTATGGTTAGAATAAAGGGAGAAATAACATATATTGTAAATAGCAATCTATTACAGTTCAATGTGTACATATACACACATACTCATAAATGTATGCTGATATAATAAAAGGATAGTGTAAGTTATCAAGGATAGATAAAGACAAATATTCCATACAGATGAATTATACACAATTAATACTCTTCTTTACCCTGCAGAGTAAGATGATAACTCCCTCTTCCTTTAAGTGTGGGAAACTCCTCATAGTAATGGACAGTGCACAGTAACTGTCCAATGGAGAAACTTAACGGAATAACACCTTGGTTAAATGAACAATGTCAATATCAGTAGCATACTAATAGTATATACTTTTGCACTAATATGGTAGAAATGGCACTTTTCTTCTGTGATCTTCCTCTCAAAGGTGCATATTAATATGCAGCTTGAAAAAAAATACAATAGAAAGACATCCTAAAACAACACCTGACCAATACTTCTCAAAATTATCAGAATTACCAAACCCAAGGAACTTCAAGAACCGGTCAAATCTAAGAAGAGCGGAAAACGGCATGGCAACGAAACAGAAGGCGGTCTCCTGCGGAGGATTTGAAAACAGAAAAATGGCATTAGGAGAGTGACGTAACAGCAGGGATCTGGATGAAATGGACATTAGTAATAATGATAATTGGTTCATCAGCATGCATCATACTACTGTAAGTTAATCATAAAAATGATAACAATAGAGTATGTGGGAACTTTCTGCTTGTCTTAATTTTTATGTAATCTAAAATGATTCTACAAGATAAATGGTGGGTAAAATCAAACAAGCAAGCAAACACACAAAAAAGCATATATCCATGAATGGGTTTGGGGCTTGCACTACATCTTAGCTCCAATTTAAGAACAATTTGTTCTCACATCATGCCCCTGCTCAATCCTCCCTTCAGAGAGGGAATGCAGAAGATATGGATGCGATGTGGTGAAGAAATTAGATGGTGTCCAGCTATGAAATAGCCTCTGGGTTCTTAAAGGCTTGTCTCCAAAGGAGCAGTCAGCTAAGTGAGATGTTAACTAAGTCCACAAGGAAGAAGGACACCATCATCAGTCATTGAAGGATTGTAAATCAAATAATCTGAAGTTGAAGAAGGGATTAGTATCAGAACCTAAATTGTCAGAATATGGTGTGTAGAAGGCTATGGCTGATAGTGGAAGCCTAAAATACTTCTGTGGGAACTACATAGGAAATAAGCCTCCAGTTAATTCCCTATATCCATAATTGAGGGGTGGGAGCGAAGTGGTTACTAAACGAGTGCATTGGAGAGTTGAGCATGACAAAGTCCAAGGGATAAACCTGACGAACAGCTGAAACTCTGTCAGGTGGTCCTCCTCTGGTACACGCTGGAGCTGATCTGGTTTTCAACATTTTCTGTATTTTGGGGAGGGTTTTGCTCATATAAGGGTTTACCTCCAAGGTCTAAAGTCATTAGGTGTTACCCTCTTGAAGTTGTGTATACATTTTTCTGTTTTTCACTATATGAAACCCAGGATAGGATTGATGAACCTATAGGAACAGCAAGTAGAATGAGTGCTATTTGTTTCTTGTCTGTTTGGTTGGTTGGTTGGTTTGGTTTTCTGTGGGGAGGTTTACAGTGAGAAGGGTGTGAGGTATAAAGGAGACGATGTCAAGGAGTCCAAGAAGGAAAAGAATCCTAGGAAATTGAATGTGGTAGCAGTTATATAATACTGCTTGATTTGATTGACTGTTATGATTTGATTTATGTACTAACCCCTATTAATAATATATTAAAAGGAAAAAGAAAGCAAAAAAATATTTTAAAGAAAATAAAGAGTATGAGAAAAACTACAGAACATTATTACAAGAAGCCAAAGAGAAGCTTTACAAATGGAAAAATATTCCATGCTCATGGGTCAGAAGACTGAATATTGTAAGGATACCAGTCCTACCTAAGTCACTGTATAGGTTCAATTCAATCCCAATGCAAATAGCAGCAGCATTTTTCAAAGAAATGGGAAAGCTGACTACCAGCTTCATATGCAAAGGGAAGAAGCCCAGAGTTTGCAAAGATAGCCTCAAGAAGAAGAAGAAAGTGGACAGGCTTGCATTACCTGACTTTAAAACTTATTATACAGCCACAAATGTCAAAAAGTATGGTACTGACATAATGATAGATGATTGGACCAATGGATAATAGTATAAAATCCAGAAATAAAAACAACATAATACAGGCAATTGATCTTTGATAAGGGGCCAAATAGCAACTGGAAACACAGGGAATCCAGGACAGA
>NW_022107431.1:69841584-69842871 GCF_000313985.2 Echinops telfairi
CTCACTCCACACACAAGGACAAATGCAAGGAGGATCACAAGCCTTGAGGTAAAATAAAAAACTCTCAGGATCATTAATGAGAAATTTGGGAAAGAGTTAAGAACCTTAGCACAGGGAATACATGGGCTATCAGAAATAAGAAAGGATACACACTCAGAGGAAGATAAAATAGATGAGTGGGACATACTAAAGATAGAATATTTGTGTACATTGAAAGATTTTATCAAGAGAGTAATAAGAGAGCCCACAGACTGGGAAAGATATTTAGCAATATCAAACAAAGGGTTTAGTACTAAAATCTACAGAACCCTTTAAGCTTACAATAAGAAAATGTGAAAATCCCACTGAGAAGGTAGGCAAGACTTGAACAGAAGATTCACAAGGGAGAAAACCTGGATGGCCAGTGAACATATGAGAAAATGTTCCCCATCATTAGCCACATGGGAAATGCAAATTAAAACAACTATGAATACCACCTAATACCTAAAAAGATAGCCCAATTCAAAAAATCAGAAAGAAACAAATGTTGGAGGGGGTGTGGTGAGATAGGGGCTCTCATTCACTGCTTGTGGTCTTGCAGATACGTGCAGCCACTGTGGAAAGTGATTTGGGAATACCTAGAAGAGATGGAAATTGAGTTATCTTATGAACCAACAATTCCAATAATAGGCATATACCCAGAAGAAATAAGAAACAGATCACAACCATACATCTGCTCTCCAACATTTGTTGTTGTGCAGTTCACAATCATGAAAAAATTGGAAACAGCCAAATTTTCCATCAATATACAAATGGATAAAAAAAAACCTAGTATATACATACAATGGAATATTATGCATCCCTACAAAATAGTGATGAAAAAATGAAACACCTCATTTTGTGAAAGAGTTAGAAGATATTATGCTGAGTGAAGTGAGCCAAGTACAAAAGGTCAAGTACCACATGAGTCCACTGACGTAAGTTCAAACGGCAGAACAGGCATAAGGGAACATGCACTCAACATCCAACTCTGGGCTGACGACCATGAGCCAGACCAAACTCAATGACTCACACTCATCAAAAACATATGCAGATAGCATCTGTGCTGAAAGCATCTTCCCCACCCCTCTCATATGCCTACAGAGGTCTGAGAGAGGCAAAAAAACGATGGCAATGGGGGGGTCAGGGCACTAATCCACCCAAGGGGAAGGTATTGTTTATATCTCCACAGGAAAGAGAGAGCAAGAGTAGACCTCATTATAGTGTGCCAATTTTTGAGGGTGATTTACCTGCTCAGAGCACCTCATT
>NW_022107431.1:69843477-69845133 GCF_000313985.2 Echinops telfairi
ATGTGCGTGCTCTATACAAGATAGGCAAGATAAGCAAACCTACAAAGACAGCGACTGGACCAGTGGCTCCTGGGGGTTGTGGGAGGGCAGGAACTGGGAGGTGGAGAGCAGTGAGCCAATAATGACAAGTCCAGGAGAATAGTAAGAGTTCTCAAATTGGTGGTGGGGAGGATGTAGCTTTGCTAGTTGTGATTGATCAACAAAATTGTATTTGAGAGGAATTACTAAGAGGTGAATGATGAGTAAGCATGATAGTTGGGCAGAAGGAAAGTAAAAAGAAAAGAGGAAAGACCAAGAAACACACACACACACACACACACACATATGTGTGTAAATATATACATATGTAAATATTTAAATATATGTATATTTGTTTATATAGTTATATATACAAATGCAACAAAGAAGCAGATGGACTTTGGGTCACTACTTAAATCTTACCTGAGTACAAGAACAGTTTGTTCTAATAATATGACATTGTAGGATACTCACCTTCCTGAAATGATCACTGAAAACAAAATGGTTGCATAAGCAAATGTGCTCAAGAAAGCTAATGGTGCCTGGCTATTAAAAGATATAGCACCTGGAGTCTTAAAGCCTTGCAGTCAAACAAGTGACCATCTACCAGGGAAGCAACAAAGCCTATATGGAAGAAGCTCACCAGCCTGTGTGATCATAAAGTGTCAATGGTAAAAGGTATCAGAATTTCAAACACAAGCAATCAAATGGATGTTAAAGGGTTGGGATACAGTGGAGACCCAAAACCCACCTGCAAGATATTTGAACAGTCCCTTTCAGAAGGGCCACATGGAAGGGATGATAAATCCAGGGTGCAATATTGCACTGATGAAACACACAACTATCCTCTAGTTTTTTAATATTTCTTCCCCTTACTATTATGGTTTTTATTTGTTTTACCTTATATACCATGTCAGACTTGCTTCTGTTAATTCATATAACTAAGATCATTCAATATATGAAAGCCAAGACAGACAACCCTTCAGAAGCAGTTGCAGGAGTAATTGCTCCCTGATGGTGTGGTAAGGGAGTGGGCGTTGGGGTCGTGGGGGAAAGGGAGGTGATAGCATTGATGACTGGTGAGCAAACAACAGAATTTAATGTGAATGGATATATTGGATGGTGTAAGATATGGCAAATAAATAAATAAATTAGGGTTCCTAGGGAGGGAGGGTAGAAGAGGGAGGGATAAAGGGGTGCTGATATCTAAGAGTTTGAGAAGAAAACAAATGTTTTGAAACTAACTGTGGTAGCAATTGTACAATACTGATTAATGTGATTGAGCTATAATATGTTATGATATCTTTAAGAGCTCCCCCAAAAAAAGGATTTTAAAAAGAAAAAGAAGAAACCTAATCCATAGAAAAGACTTTATTATTACTCTATTTAGGAAAAAAAATGAAACAAGCACTATATCACTTCCATTTTTCTTCTCAATACTTTCCTATTTTGGACATCCCCCTCCTGAAAACACCTGAAATTCAAGGAGATGCTTTACATGAACATACTCAAGCATTTTTGTCTAAAACAGTAACTTCCAAGCAGAGTAGAAATCAGTCGCCGTTAGTGAGCTTCACTGTCAACATAGCAAGAAAAACGTTCCAAGTAAGAACTAGATTCTCTCCATTCTCTACCATC
>NW_022107431.1:69845781-69848736 GCF_000313985.2 Echinops telfairi
TCTTGGTTTTCCCATTCTCTGAATGTAACCTTTTCTGCTTGCTCTCATCTGAAGTCTACCTATTTTTTGAGGCCCGATTCTCAATCCACTTAATCTATAATTATTTGTCTAAATGCTTAAGCATTAGTTGAATTCATACAGTTCCTAAAGTTTGTAGCAATCATCCTAGGAATAACTATGCATTATTAGGTAATACATTATCTGGCAATATTTTAATGTTTAGGCATTATGTGACTTATCATTTTTAAATAACTGGATATTCACTGATAATCAGAACCATGTCAAATATTTATTTGATCAAAATTCCATTACCTAAGAAAGTGCCAAGCACATACTGGACATTAAAAAAGTACTTTTGACCTATAAAGAAACACTATCATATACTACATTTATGGAGGCACGAATTTGTAAATAGTAACATTTATTTATACATTGGTTTTATTTAAAAACTTTAGTCTTAAATACTTTCTTAAGCTCCTTAAAGGAATTTCTTCTCAATTTTTTTTAAGCAAAAGTCAAATTGTATTCAAATATTTACATTCTATTTTAGCATATAAAAACTTGTCACACAAATTAGATATTGTATTCAACAAACAATGTGTTTCCTTTTGATGACCAAGTTAAGTATTAACAAAAGTCAAAAATGTATTAAACCAACATATCGTTGATTATGTTCTCTGGCCATATGATGCAATAAAATTGAAATCAATACCAAAAGGATCCCTGGAGAGTTTTTAAAAAGTCTCTAATTTCTAGCTTCTAATTGTATCAATATTTTTATTGATACTATTATTGAAAGCAACTAAAAAATGGGTAAAATAAAAGAATCATCTTTTTGAAGGAAGCATCAGTCTGATAAAAAATTAAAAGCAGAATAGATAGCTGATGGATTTTGTTATCAATTTAACTGCACCCTCTCAAAATTATGTGTCAATTTGGTGTGGTCATGATAGTCAGTATTATATAAAAGCATGCCAGGTAGTTTGTTTTGTTTTTGTTGTGTGTTGCTTTATTGCACTAGTAGATATTGTGCTTTTTACACATTGGAGGTTTGTGGCAACCTTACAAAGAACAGTCTATCAGCACCATTTTCATAGCAGCTTGTGCCAATTTTGCATTTCCGTGTCAAATTTGTTGATTCCCACAATATTTTTAACTTTATCATAATTCTTTGCACACCTACCATTTCAGGAGGTAGTGTATGTGCAAGAACCAATGGTACTAAGGAAGAAGTTCAAGATGCACTGAAAGTATTAGCAAAAACAAGTCTCCAGGATTTGATGGAATACCAACTGACATGTTTCAACAAACTGATGAAGCATTAGAAGTACTTACTTATCTCTGCCCAAAATTTAGAAGACAGCTACTTGGCCTACTGACTGGAAAAGATCTATATTTGTACCCATTCCAAATGCAGATGACCTAACAGAGTGTTCAAATTATAAAACAATATCATTCATATCACATGCAAGTAAAATTTTGCTGAAGATCATCCAATAATAGTTGTAGTTGTACATTGACAGGGAGATACTAGAGGTTCAAACTGGATTCGGAAGAGGACTTGAAACAAGGGGTGTCATAGGTGATGTCAGATGAATCTTGGTTGAAAGCAGAGAATACCAGAGATGTTTCCTTGTTTTGTTGACAATGACAAGGCATTGACTGTGTGAATCATAACAAACTATGGTTCGCCTTGAGAAGAATGGGAATTCCAGAACACTTCATTGTGCTCCTGTAGATCTTCTACATGGATCAAGAGGCAATTGCACAAACAGGACGAGGGAAACTGCATGGTTTAAAGTCAGAAAATGTGTGAATCCAAAGGGTTATAGCTTCTCATCATAAATGGAGAAAAGCAAAAAATAAATAAATAAATGGAGAAACGCTTGATTATATGAGAAGAATGTGGCATCTGGATTAGAAGAAGGCTTATTAACAACCTTCAGTATGCAGGTGACACACTGTTGCCTGCTGAAAGTGAGGTACACTTGAGGAACTTGCTGTTGAAGGTCAAGGAAGGAGCCTTCAGTGTGGATTACAACTCAATGTCAAGAAAACCAGAATCGTCACCCTGGACCCCTGGGAAACATAATGATAAATGGAGAAAATATTTAAATTGTCAAAGATTTTGTTTCTCTTGTCTCAACAGTCAATGCTCATGGAAGCAGCAGTTCAAACATCTAAAGATGTGTTGCCTTGGGTAGATTTTCTGCACGAGGCCTCTTTAGGCTATTGAAAAGCACAGCTCTTATTGAAGACTAAGGTGAACCTGATGAAGCCATGGTATTTTCAATTGCCTCATAACACGTTTTCAATTGCACTTGAAAGTTAGACATGGAATAAGGGCAGCCCCCCGAATGGATTCCCTTGAATTTTGGTGCTAGTGAAGAGCACTGAAATGGACAAATCTGTTCTGGGAGAAGTGCTGCCATTCAGAGGGAAAAGACCATCCACTTGATGCTGTACAACATTGAGACAATGCTGCAGCCAATCAACCGGACCCAACAGGATTGAGAGGAGAGCCTTACTGGAAAATCAAGTTAAGACTAAGGGAGGGGAGCATCTACATTTCAGAGGAGGCATGGCTATTTCTGTTGATAGGGAAATGGGGAGGAGTAAATTCACATCAGGAAGGGTTGCTGAACTAACTTTAGGGAACATAAGGGAAGAATAAACCTGATTTTATGATCCTGGGCAGACACTAGGAATATATTCCAACCCTCGAGGAACCACAATATTGACTGTGCACTCTGATGACCCTTGATTCTGGTCTTACAAAAAACATAGTAACCCCCAAGGGCCACACCCAAAGAATTCAATGTAGAACCCCAACTGGGCCCTACCTCAAAACTACCTGTAGCCTTGAACTTAGGATGGAAATACTCTGAGGGAAAGAAAGTAAAGGATGGTTACTCCAAGACTGTGGAAATGGCATTCACTGAACCCTGAGTGGAA
>NW_022107431.1:69849886-69865070 GCF_000313985.2 Echinops telfairi
AGATCAAGTAAGTATTTCTCACTTATTTCTAGACAGAAAGTTCTTCTCTGGTTTTTTAAATATTGATGGTGGTCTTTTTTCCCCCCCTTGCTCTTTATTTTTATCTTTATATTATTATTATTTTCATCTAGCTGTTTTGTTTTGTTTTGGTGTTTTATTGTTTCTCTTGAGTTTCTCAGTTTGTGTAGCACGAAAGGAGTGGGTTCAGAGAGACAATAACTGGTACAATGGTTTATCAGGGTAGGTCCATGTGGCTTCTCCTCAGGGATGTCTTGCAGGAAGTGAGCCTTGCCAGCTGAGGCAAATAACTAGCTAAGGCAGCTGCACACTGCTCTGACCATCAGAGGACAAGAGACCAGAAAACAAGAAAGGCGAGGCTCACCGAGTAATTTATCTAGCTATCCTTCAATTGAAGGCAATGCATTCCACTTCTGGTTGTTGGTGGTAGTGAGATACCCTCTCCTGCTTCTCAAAGCTACTTCTTTATACACACCCGGGTGGCAATCATGATTAATCCTCTTATCAGTTACTCGGAGGTGAAAAATATTAGTGTCTTTCCCCACATTCTTACTCAAACTCATGCAAGAAAAGGTTGTTTGATCAGAGTTAAAGAGACTTTGACCAGAATAGCCTCATAAACGAATTTACTGCCTCTGTACTCTTGAAGTTTTCCCTACAAATGTCAGTGCTTCCATAAAACATCCATGTTTTACTGTAAAACAACTGAAATGTTTTACTATCCCCTCTGAATGAATTAGGGATTTCCGTAATGGTGGAAGGTGCTGAAAAGTAAGACGCGTGAGCTGTTGTCATTCTTCCTTACTACGTATGTGCTTCTTGCTCTACTAAACCAGCAAACCACCTACGTTTTAATGGCGTGCTTGGTTTCTGCCACGCAGATCAGGCAGTCCTTCGTTCAGCTGTGTGGGTTTATATCTCTGTTAGTGTTCTCTCAAGAGGGCTGAACGATCTGCCTCCTTCCCACCAACAGCAAAGCTTCGTACCAGTTTTAACAATAAAGTGGACCTGAAGGTAGCATGAGCTTGTTGAAAAAACACCCCCATGCCAAGAAGAGTGATCAGTTACCAAAGTAGCATTTTGATTCACTTCCTGCTACTCTTCTTCCCAATTTCTCCCCATCATTTAACAATAAAATAAAAGATCATTTATTTCCTGTTTGATTATATAATTGGGTCAAAATGTTACCATTGATTTGCTTAACCTTTACTCAAATTTCATTAATAAATCTAATGTTTTCATCTTTCTTTTCAGAAAGTCATGTCTTTGTAAGCATAACATTTACATGTATATTGAAAAAAAATTCTAAGGATCAGATTTTGCATGCCAAACTCATGGATAATGGTTGATGACACAAATGTCTCAGGACAGAAATAAAAGATGGTTTATTATAATAGCAGTAGCCAGAATACCAACATTTTCCCATTTTCCTGGGCCCCATTTCTCAGAGTTTGAGATGAATTGGGCAATATGATTCCTGCACACAGGAAACCAACCTTGAAGTAAGAGACCTGCATTTTATGCTGGGTGGTAAGCATGTTTGCCCTTTGCTCCAGAGGGAGACAACCATCTTTATCTTCCAACACTGTAGGCATACTTGCTGCAGAGGGAGACATTAACTCTATCATCCAAGGTTATTCTCTATTAAAACATTCTTTAAAAGATTATCTAGAAAAAAACCAGTGCCCTTGCTTACAAGATATGTGCAAATACAAGAAACTCTTGGAGAATTTCTCCCAATATACTTCAGAGTAAAGATGAGAATTTTAGGAAAAGTTGATTTACTCAATTTAGCCATGTTTAGCCATATTCTTCTTGTTAAAATTATCTGCTAGGGCACTGAATTGCATGTGTAAACTATGATATGAAATGTGAAAAGATTCCACTTTTTCCCCAGTACAGACATTTCAAGCCTACCTTTGGAGCTATTCGGGAGCCTTGATGGCATCGTGGTTACACGTTGGCTGTGAACCGCAAGTTCGGCAGTGTGAAAACACCAGCAATTTTGTGGGGGAAAGACAGGGTTTGCTACTCCCACAAATAAGTACATTCTCAGAAACTCAAAGAGGAAGTTCTTTCCTCTCCGATAGAGCCTTGATAAGTCAGCATCAATTCGATAGAAGTGAGGTTTTTTTTTAACTATTCAGATTTGCACAATTGGTATATATGATCTATGTCAAATATTGAAATAGAAGAAGAAAGTGTGAAAATAGTAAAGTGGAGTAACAGCAAGTAAAAAGTTAACATTATACACAGCCAAAAGTTATGGAAGGAAATCAACACTTAGATCAATATAATGGAGGCAGACCAAGAAGTGCATGGAGCAAGAATATGTTTTTGACTTTTCAGCTTAAATAAGTTAGCTGAATTGTATTTAAAAGTCTCAATTGTGCCTACCTTTAGAAAAATATATATTGCAGATGATTCTATAATGTTGAATTCTATTGCAATGAATTCTATAATGTTTCAAAATTTCCACAGTAAACGAGTAGAGCTAGTTCAGTTTTAAGTTTCAGTGGTAAAAAATGTAAATAGAGTATTAAAATAGTACAAGAAAAACAAAGGGAAATTTGAATATTGCAACAGGAATCTTTGGGAGGAAATAACACAAGGAAAAATGTGATTCTATTATTTTACCCATAAACAATATATATCTTGAAATCATGAATCCAGGGGTGTGAGTAATGCTGGATGTGATGGGGAAAATTCTTTGTCAACCTATCTGAGCCAGGATTCCCCACGGTTCGTCATTAAGTAACGGTGTAGTTTGAAAGGTATGCACTGATATATTTGACAATGATGCAATTATATAGCCATCCTCCATTTTGTGACATGCTGTAGCTATTTTCTACTTTTGCATAATGCCAATTTTAACAATATGACCTTCCAAAATTATTTGGAAGAATTTTGATAAGTGAGGAGTGGGTGTATATGAAAAGAGAAGATGAAAATATCTCCTTCCCAGCCACTTGGAAAATTTTCAAACTGATACCCATTTCATGTGTCCCGAATGATCCCTAAAAAGAAACTCATACTTCTTTTTGCATATACTCAGACTAACCAGGCAACTTAATATTAAAAAAATGTTTCAGAGTCATCACTCGGGTTCAATACATACATTTGAGTTATGAGTAATATGAATTGGAGAGAATACATAGGAAAGAGATGGAGGGGGAGAAATGTTAAAGAGGAGGAGAATGGAATGGAGGAGGATGGAGGGAGGGAAAAAGAAGTCAAGCAGAAATAATTAAGATGTAAGGGAAGACAAAGGGCAAGAGGGAGAGAACGAGCCTTTTATTCCAAATATATTATTAATTTATAATAATTCTAGTTGATTGACTTAGGAATAAATCTATATATCTTTTCATAGTTAATAATCCTAAAATACAGTAATACGTAGCTCTTGTTCAGGACGTTCCAAGTTTACAAGAGTCCAATTTATGATCAAATATTACTTTTTAATGCAGAGTTTGAACCAGTTCTGTCATGGCCTATGAGGCAAAACAGGAACAGACTTGGATTTTTACAATTTGGATGATTCAACACACTAAAAAGTTTGGGGAAAAGTACAGGTCAAGGCCTACGAATGGCAACACAGCGAGACATAGTACGCCTTTTTCAGCGTTATGACACATGAGACTGGATTAATGACAGAACTGGGGAGAATGAACCATCTTCAAAGCAATGTGGTCAGCACTGCGCCGAGCAGAGATTTGCCATTTTTGAGGCAGGTGCCATCATCTTCGAAGCCTGCTTTAATGTTATGGAAATGTGTCCTACTTTGAAACTATTGATCCAACTTATACATGAAACAAATTCTTGATCAACATCGCCTCACTTGCTGCCTGTGCAGTTTTTTAAAACATTGAAAAGATTTAGATTCTTTTCTTATGTTAAAGCCCACTGGATGTTGAGTTGATCCCAATTCTTTGCAACCCTTTAAAACCAAATCCCAACTCACTGTTAACAAGCTGATTCACACTTATAGTGATGCTACTGTAGGGCAGAGTACAATACCCATTGGGTTGCTGAGACTCTACATCTTTGTGGGAGCAGGCTGTCTTCTCCTCTGGAGTGACTGGTGGATTTCAACAGCTCACTGTGTGGTTAGTAGTTCTTGATGGCATCAGGGCTTTGCAACCCTATGTGAGAGAGTACAGTTGCTCCATAGCTTTTCTGAGGCTGTAAACCATTATGGAGCTGTCTCCTGCAAATGCAGCTCTTTGTTTTCAAGAACGAACTTATCAGTTGTCATCATATCAGTTATCCCATTGTACCAAGAGGGCTCCTTTTCATGCACTAAAGCCTTTGCTGTCAAGTCAATTCTGACACCCAAATGACAAACTTTGGTGGGGGAAAGGAATGGCTCCATAGGGTTTCCAAAACTACAGTTCTTTACTAGAGCAGAGAGCCTCATCTCCTCCTTGTGGAGTGGCTGACGGGTTTGAACCACAAATCTTGCATTTAGCAGCCAAACACTTAACCCACTAAGCCATCAGAGATCTTCTATTTGCCCTAACTTAGGCTAAATAAGATAAGAATCATATGCACCTCTTCTGATTGACCTATAAACTCTAAAAGACCTGTTGTTGCTGTGAGGTGCCATCAAGTTTGTTTAAATACACAGTGACTCTACACACGACAAACCAAAGCCCTGCCCAGGCCCCCACCATCCTCGATTATTTCTATGCCGGAGTCCATTGTTGCAACCACTGTGTAAGCCCATCTCCTTTAGGGCCTTCTTCTTTTCCCCGGTCCCTCTACTTCAGCAAACATGATGCCTTTCTACAGGGACAAGTTTCTCCTGACATGTCCAAAGCATGTAGGACACATTCTCACCATTCTATCTTCTAAGGAGTACTCTGGCTGAACTTCTTCTAAGACAGAATTGCTTGTCCTTTTCTTAGTCCATGATACCTTCAACATTCTTCACCTGCACTAGAATTTAAATACATCATCTATTCTTCTGTCTTGTTATTCACTGTCCAACTTTCAAATGCATACAGTGTGAGGGAAAATATCATGGGTTGGGTCAGGTACACCTTAGGTCTCGAAGTAACACCCTTGCTCCTAAATACTCTAAAGAGGCCTTGTGCATCAGATTTATGAAATCCAGTGCATCTTTTGGTCTCTTGACTGCTGCTTCCAAAACATTCATTGTAGATTCCAGCCAAAAACAAAAGAAAAGCCTTGACAACTTCAATCTTTTTTCCACTTAGCATCATGTTATTTTTTGGTCCGGTTGTGAGGATTTGGGTCTTCCTTACATTAAGTCATAATCCACACTGAAATCTACAATCCTTGGCCTTCATCAGCAAGTGCTAATGCACACCTTGTAAACCATGCAGTATTCCCTTATTCTGTTTGCACAACTGCCTGCCTATCCATGTCTGAGTTCTACCAGACCACAGGAAGTGTGCTTGAATTACCATTGTTCTCACGGTTATCCATACTTTGTTCTGATCCACACAAATGTCATGGCATAGGCAATAAAACACAAGCAAGCATCTTTCTGGCATTTTCTGCTTTCAGCCAAGATGCATCTGACATCAGCAATGATATCCTTTGTTCTGTGTCTTCTGAATCCAATCTGAACCTCTGGCAGCTCCCTGCAATGTGTTGTTGCGACCATCGTTAGATGATCTTCACAAAATTGTACTTGCATGTGATATCAATTATACTGGTCTATAATTTGAACATTCTGTGGGGTTGCCTTTTCTGGAATGGGTACAGATATGAGCCTGGCCACTCAGTGTGTGGGCAGTTCCATAATCTCCTGCCAACGTGAGTGAGTGGGTGGTGTGTTAGCCTGGGGTGACTAGAGACACAAATTCATGGACACTCATATGTGTATAAGAAAGAGCTTTATATACAAGAGCAATTGAATATTGAGAAAATACCCCAACCCAGTGCAGATCAAGGCCCTAAGTTCGACATTAGCCCATATGTTTAATACCAATCTATAACGTCCTCTTCAGACTCAGGAAACACATGCAATGCCACCAAATGCAGAAGGATCACAGGCCAGTGGGTGGAGAATCTTGTGGATCCAATGGAATTGTAAGCACCTCAGCCCTGGCAGGGGTCTCCACGTAGATTCTCCAGCTCCAGAGGTCTGGCTGCATCAGCCTTTTTCCATGTGTCTTCTCCACAGGGATATCTCTCAGGGAATCAGCATGTGCCCTGCCTCCAGCAAGCTATTTATCTCTTTAGCGCCTCCAAATGAGGTCATCAAGCTACTACCTTATTGACAGGCTAGGGTCCACCCCTTCATTCAAATTGACATGATTATGTAACTACCACAGGTGGAGTCTAGCCTGTCAATCAAATTGCACCTCTATGACCTCATTTGGAGGTGCACTCGAGATAAATAGCTCACTGGAGGCCAGACCCAGTCTCTCTGCATTCCCTTTCCTGCTGTTGAGACACTCAGAGAGCTGGAGGAGATATATGGAGACCCATGCCAATGTTGAGACACTTTCACTGCCACTGGATGCACAAGAACTGTGATCTTTCTCTGGCCTGTGATCTTCCTGCATCTGGCATCATTGTATGTGCTGCGAGAATCTGAAGATGAATTTATGGACTAGTATCAGACATATGGACTAATATCGGATTATGGACTTGGTCTAGATTGGGCTGGGATGTTTTCTTAATATACAATTACTATTTGATATAAAGATCTTTCTTATACACTTCTGAGTGTCTCTGAGTGTCTATCAGTTTGTTTCTCTAGTCAACCCAGACTAGCACAGTAGATCACAGTGGCTGTCTTCCAAATTTTCTAGCATAGATGAAGGAGTGATTCCCGTGCTTCATCAATTTGTTCAAACACTTCAACTGTTATTCCCTCAATTCCTGGAGCCTGTTTTGGCTAATGCATTCACTGCAGCTTAAACTTCTCCCTTCAGTGCCATTGGTTCTTGCTTATATGCTACCTCCTGAAATGGTGGAATGGCGAATAATTTATTTTGGGCCAATACTCTGTCTTCTTTCCATCTTCTTTGAATGCTTCCTGCATTAGTAAATATTTTGCACTTTAAATAAAGATTGCAATACTGCAACTTGAAGCTTGAATTTTTTTTTTCTTTAGCTATTCAGTTTAAGACATACTGAATGTGCTCTTCCTTTTGGGTTTTCTAACTATAGAGCTGGGCAAATTATAATATTTAATAGATATTATAATATTTTGCTTTGTCTTCTTGAGTTGCCCTCTAATCTATTCAATTTTAACTTCATCATTTCTTCCATGTGCCTTAGCTACTCTACTATTAAGTACAAGTTTTCAATATTTTTTGTGTCTTTTCTTATTGGAATTTATCTCTGATGTATGTTGTCACTGGGGGTAGCCCTCTTGACATTTTGCTATGTATTTTTCTGGTTTTTAGTGTATGAAACTAAGGATTGGTAAACCTATAGAGACAACAAGTAGAACAATGGTTCCTAGGGGTACAATGGGGGAGTGGTGAAGGAGTTTAGGAAGAAAGAAGTTTAAGAAGGAAGAAAATGTTTTGAAACTGATTGTAGTAACAATTATACAATACTCCTTTGTGTGATTGAACTATGAAATGTATGATATCTGTAATTGCTCCTGGCCTCCGTATTGCTGTTAATATTGATATTCTCTATCATCTCTTCCCACAGATGTTGCCAATTTTATTTCTATGTATTCCTTCTGGAGAAGTATGTGACCACTTTTGTAACTGAAAAACAGTATTTCCTAGGAACAAATTTTTCAAATGACCTTGAAAAATTCAATCATGTGATCTCCAGCTTCATTTCTTTTGCAAAAACCATGTTTCCAATTGTTGTTCCTTCCTCTTTGTTTCCAACTTTTGAATTCCAATTGCCAATAAGTATCAATGTACATTGGTTCTATGTTTGATCAATTTCAGACTGAACACTGGTAGAATTCTTCTATTTTTTCATTACTAACATTTGTCTGGTGCATAAATTTGAATAATAATTGTATTGATTGGATATCCTTGAGTTCAGATAAATCTAATCCCATTACAGACTACATTGTCCTTCAAAATAGATCTTGAAATCTCCTTTTTTTGACTATGAATGCACATTTCCTCTTGATTATATCTTTCCAGAAATAGCAAACCATATGATTTTCCAAATCCAAATGGCCAATACGAGTCCATTTCAGCTCACTAATGTGTAGGCTATGAATTTTTTATGTGTTCCAATTCATTTTTGACAACTTTTCATTTTCCTAGATTCATTCTTTGTCCAACTCAAGTTCTGATTTTCAGATTTTTCAACTGTTTCATCTCACCATGAATTGTACCTATCAACAAATGAAAATCTCAAAGGCTTTTTTCCGTTTGTGTCACCATTGTCAGCTCCGCTCTGAGAGAGCGGTTCCTCCTCGTGCACATTTCACGGGTCTTTGGACTCCAGGGCCCATCCACAGGCACCATCCCCAATGAGGTCCTACTTCCACATACTGGGCCTTCAACATCTGACAATCACTTGAATCTGTGCACAAACGCACAGCAATAGATCTTGTTCAAATCCAAGGAATGCCTGTACTAAAAAGAAAAAACACAGTCTTCAATTGTGCCTCAGTAATAATGGTAAGAATAAAAAGAGAGAGGTTAGCATCCAGCTTTATTCTAGCAAAAGCTCTTATCACATGGGTCAATACTAAAGTTCACTTAACCTCAGCTCTTTTTCATTGATCCTCAACTTACACTTCTCTGGGCAGAAAAGAAGGGAAAATATTGTCCAAATGTGTCCTGAATATTAATATTAAACTTCTTTTAAAAGTTAAAGCTAATTAATGAATCAAGTATTCAAATGAATTGATTATGAAATTGAATGTCAATAGTTTCCAAACCACATTCAACACTCGCTAAAATTTTTAGTAAATTTATTCAAATGCATTCATTTGTTTATATTATTCAAGGATGTTGGGGTCAGTAATGTAAATGCTAAATTGTCTATTGTTGTTTTATTTTTTAAGAAGGCAGTTTTAAAAGATGTAATGAACATCAATTTGCTCTATAAAAATAATTTTAGACAGGAGTTTTTCCATCAATGCTATTAGAACATAAAAAGATTTGTTTATAAAGCTGAAGTTTACTTCAATATTTGTCTTCCCTTTATGTATTTTATGAAAGCAAACAATGTACTTTCAGAAAGGCTGAATTAATATTAATGTCAGAAGCAGAGGTTGAAAGTCAAATTGTATTACGCTTCATATTCTTTTACTGACTACAACTTTGAATTTTGTATCACTATTCAAGTGATATACAATATAACCTGCTTGACATAAAATCCCTTTAATAACTTGAGCCTGTCAGAATCCAGATATTTTGTCTATTGCCTGCTATTCAAAGAAAAATTATTTTTACCATTTTGATGTGTTTATTTGTCTTTTTGCTGTTTCCTGAGGAAATTCTATTATTGAACTGAAAGAAATATTCAACAAACACTTTGTTCTGATACTCCATAAGATGGGAATTGTTTTACTATGATTATAAATTGAAGAATAAAGGAAAAATTGCCATTCCTTTCTTGGAGAGTTCAGTTATAATTTTCAACTGAAACAATTTTCTGAGAACCTGCCCACAAAACACCAAATACCTAGGACATCAAAGCTGCAGGAGCATCCACTTTTCTTTTAAAAGTTAACAATTTTCATAAAACATGTTAAGACACATACTCAAGTGCTATGTCGTTCCTTATAAGCGTTTTCTATCAGTATAAATACTGGGTAAACACAGCAGATGATGGTGGCTTTGTAAACACTTGTTTGATTCTGTATGCTGCTCTGCAAACCCTCTTGAAAACAGAAATCATCACTAAACATTCCGGTCCAATTAGGCCATATCCAGGATACTTGCTAGGCTTTGTAGAAATATCATACTTTATGTTTTACCACCCCAAATTGAGTATTTTAGGCTGTCTATGTGAAACAAAAAATGATAACTTTAAGATTTGTTTTGCTTCTATTAAATGTTTGCAATATGTTTCTTCATAATGTGTAAACAGTTCTTAAACTTAATCTAAAAAGAAAGTCAAAAGAGAAAAAGCACAAATGTCTTTTCTAGGGTCATGAAGGTCTGGTCACCTTTGAAACAGATGGTGGAATGTCAGCTACTCAGTTTCTTCATCTTTCTATCAATCTACCAAGCAGCATGGCAGCAGTCATTTACACACCAGGAAGAAATAACGTCCCTGAACAACTGCTTGTTCAGTGTATTATTTAAGCTTTCCCAATGTCAGTCCAAAATGTTTTCATCCTTCAGTGTTTTCTCAGCCCGGCAGAAAAATGGATAATGGATGATGATGTGAATGGCAAAGGGTGTGGACCCTGAAGCTGATGAAGAGGAGAAAGAATTTGAGAAGAAAAGCACTTTTTTTGTTTTCTGAGAAAAGCCCATCTGAGGCCACTGCATTATGAAAAATCTCCAATAAACACACAAGTGGAAAGTGCATGTTTATTATCCAATGTTTAAAATATTCTTCTAAAACTCTACCATCTTATGCCTTTGTTTATATATAAAGTTAAAATAATGCATATATATAAATTATGTTAGTAATAAAAGTAATGAATATTTCCCAGCAAGTGTCTACAATAGCTTTCAATTTTAGCATTGAAATATCTGAGATCTCTATGAAGAACTATTATGATTAGTAATTTATATTCTTTAGTTTATATAAGAAGGAATTAAAATGGAGGCACACGAAAGTGCTGGCATGCTATCATGATGGGATGTATTGCCCATCTCTTTAGGAAAAAAGCATAAGAGATTTCATAAGACAAGTTGTGTAATGTCAAGAACACCAGATATTGATTTAAAACCATAAATAAGATACTTTTGTTTCTTGTGATACTGAAATGTTCCTATGCTCAATGAAGCTAATATTTTTCTCTTTATAATATGATGAAATTAGTATTCGGCCTACCTCAAAGAATTACTGAAATATATATGTGATATGAGTGCACACGCTTCATGGGAAATATTCGGACACCTGGTATAGTTTGAATTCCATGCAATGCAGGAATCATTAGTAAATAATAAAGTTTTCAATTTTTCTATTGCACCTAGAAAGTCCACAGACTTAACTATTGTATTGCTTCATTTTTACACCTTCCTAATCTTATTCGAGATTTCAGCACAGGAAAAGTTAGTACAAAGTGTTACATCAAGTATTTGAATTTAAGAAATAGCAGACTTTGGTAAATACTGGGTGGGAAGCAACAAAAAACAAAAACAGCATGGCTCTAAACACACATCTGATAGGAAAGGCATCCCATTGGGGCAGGGATAGGGGTAGGGGAGGAGGATCACAGGAAATTCATCCCATTTTTCTGTAAACATTTTGACTGCACTACGTTCTAGCATGTGTTCAATAAGGGACTTCATAAATGGACGAATGACGTAAAGGCAATGAACAAAACATGATAAACAGCAAAAACAACAACAACAAATGAAGTTGCTAGGAATTTCATGCTAATTGGACTGCAATCAATGCCCATGGAAGCAACATTTGAGAAATCAAATGATGCATTACAGTGGGAAAATCTACTTCAAACACCTCTTTAAAATGTTAAAAACCAAAGGTTTCACCTTGATTAATAAAGTGCAAATGCCCCAACCCAAAGTCTTCTCAACCAACTCATTTGCATGCATAAGCTGGGTAATGAAAATGGGAGATCAAAGGGGAATTGAAGCATTGACATTGTAATACTGGTGAAGAATACTGGCTCTACTCTGGACTGTCGAAGAATGGAAAAATAAATTTGTGTCGAAGTTCAGAAATGCTCTTAGACACAAGGAAGACTTGGCCATGCTTACTATGAATTATATTCAGAAAAGATGCATTGCTAAAAAGGGACACCATGTTTGGTCACCTGGAGAGTCAGCAAAAATCAGAAGCAATAGATGGATTGAAACAATAGCTGCAACATTGTCTCATACAAACCCACTCATTGTGAATGTGGTATAAGGCCAGAAATTGTTTCATTCTAAGATCTGATGGGATGACAACTAGTAAAAAAACCACCTTAATCCCTTCTAGACAGTGTACCACATATTCTCATCCAAAGGCTTGGGCTCCTCCCTCTGCACTGTGGCCATACCGGGCTTTCTTCAGGTCATAGACTACACTGCATTCTAATGTACAAAGCCATGCCTATACTCTTCTAACTGAAGTAGCTTTCTTTCGCCTGTTTTCCTGGTTAAGGTCTATCATTGCTTCAATTTTCAGCTAAAAAAAAGTTTTTTTTCCACAGTGTTAGAATCTTTACAGTAGGCTAGAAGCTTGCTAATTGCACCTATAAAACCTTGTCTGTAAAATATTTGGCTTAGTGAGCACCAAATTTCTAGTAACAAATACATTTTCCAGAAAATTGGTTCTCAATATATGATCTCATTTTACTGAAATTAAAGAACTATGAACTGAAAATAGAAAAGGTAATGTTTTTTTTCATGATAGTCTCATTTTTGTGTTTCTAAAAAGGATCAAACATATTTAGAGCTGAGAAGGATATGTATATACATAATAGTTTTATATCCTATAAAATATATATCCATCTCTTACACCTCTCTTCTTTTTACATCATTAGATAAATACCAAATTATGAAAGTTCTAAAACAAAAGATATAGAAATCCATTACAATGACATTTTTTATTGCAAATTAGAGCATTTAAATGAAAACAATCTGACTAACTGAAGATAGAAATTATTCAAAGGTGAATAATGTATGCATTGACTTTACTTAGCAAGTCAGACAAGCAGCATACTTTTAAAATGTTTACTACTTACCTAGCCCAGCCTTTCACGTTAGGAAAACCATGAGTAGGTATTGGCAATGAAGAATTCACTGGTCTTGCAAAATTCTATTAAGTGATCTCCAGCTTTGTTTCTCTCACCAAAGCCAAATTTTCCAACTACTGATCCTTTCTTGTTTGTTTCTAATTTTCCTATTCCAATCATCAATAATTAGCAATGAACCTTGATTGCATGTTTGAGCAACTTTAGACCATACACTTTGGAAGAATCCTTCAGTTTCTTCCTCACCAGCTTTAGTAGTTGGTGCACAGATTTGAAAAAGAGTTCCATTGACTGGGTTTCCTTGTATGCGTTGAGACATGCTCCTATCACAAGAAGCAGTGGACTTCAAGATCAATCTTGAAATGTCCTCTTTGATGCTGACAGGATGCCACTCCTCCGGAATTTGATATTCTCTGCATAGTGAACCATATGATTGTCTGTTTCAAAATGTCCAATGCCTGTCCATTTCAGCTCACTAAAATACCTGGGATATCAATCTCTATGCCTTCCATTTCATATTTTACAACTTCCAAATTTCCCAGATTCATATTTCAGACATTTCAAGTTAAAATTAGTAATAGATTATTACAGCTGGTTCTTCTCATTTTGAGTCATGTCCCATCAGCAAACAAAGGTCCCCAAAGTGTTACTACATCCAAATCATTTGATGCGACTCCACTTTGTGAAGGCAATTCTTCCACAGTCATATCTTGAGTGTTTTCCAACCTGGGGGCTGATCTTTCAGCAGTGCATCTGACGGTGTTCTGATGCTGTTCATGAGGTGCTCAGTAGCTGGCAATATTCCACCGCCGTTCAGAAGGTTTTCAGTGGCGGTGATTCCTTCTTCATCTCCAATACCGTTTTTCAACAACATGAATGACTACTGTACACATGGACTTCCGCATAAGGAATACACAGAAATCAAATGGACTGCGTCTTTCAGAAGAGGCAATGGAGAAGCTCGATACCAGTTGCCGACTGTGGAAAAGACCATCAATTTCTCATCTGTGAATTCAAGTTGGATGTAAAGAAAAATTAAGCAAGTCCATGAGAGACAAAATACAACTTTGCATCTATTCCACCTAAATTGAAGGACATCTCAATCATAGATTTGACTCATTAACCACCTATGACAGAAGACTGATGAGCTGGGACATCAAGAACACCATACATGAAGAAAGCAAAAGAGCATGAAAAAGACAGGAAAGAAAGAAAATATCCAAGTGGATATCAGAAGAGACTCTGATACGTCTTCTTGATCATGGATTAGCTAAAGCAAATGCAAGTAACGATGAAGTAAAAGATCTGGACTGAAGTTGCCAAAGAGCAGCTCGGGAAAACAGAGTACTGTATTATAATAAAATGTGCAGAGACTGGCGTTAGACACCCAAAAAGGAAGAACAGACTCAGTATATCTCAAGGTGAAAGAACTGAGCGAAAAAATTCAAGGCTTGAATTACAATGTTCAAAGATTCGATGGGCAAACTATTGAACAATGGAAGAAGCATCAAAAGAAGATCGAAGGAATAAATAGAGCCATTAAAAACAGAATTTTGGGAATGATGATGGCAACAAATGTATAGATGTGCTTTACACAATTGATCTATGTATTGTGATGAATTGTATGAGCCCCAATAAATTGATTAATAAAAACAAACAAAAAACACATTACGTCAGCAGTTAACCATTTGAAGAGAGAGCATTTGATCAAGAATAAGTGGTCTGAAGAAAGAAGTCCTAGGTTCACTGAAGGCATTAGTGAAAAGCAAGCCTCCATAAATTGACGGAATACTGTTAGGGTCCTGGAGTGGGTTGCACCTTGGTATTTTGCTTCACGCACTGAAAGAATTCACACCAAAGCACCTGGTGCGATCCAAGTGAGTTCTTACGGAGGACAGGACAAGTTTCAGGTTTTATAGTCTCAAAAGGGATACACTATCTCTGGAAACCACGCTGAAGCCGCACTGGGGTTCACAACTGGGCACGACAACCACCTGGAAGAGAGCACTCATGCCTACAAAACTGGGAACTCCCAGGGATTGAGAGGTCAAAGGAGAAAGGGGCAGGAGCACAAGATGGCAAGAGAGCGAGCCAGAGCATGCTCCCTGTCTTTATTCTAGCCCACCCCTGGCTGGGAGAGGTGTGCTTGAAGGTACTGATAGACCTCATGGACTGAGTTCAGCCCACCTGTGTGATACCATGAGCCTTGTACCTCCCACCTGGCCCAGGGGTTGGCGTATAAGCATGCTTAGTTTGGGGTCTTTATAAGTGTCTAATGGTTGCCTGATGTCTCCCCAACCTCTTCCATGGGGGCTTTTGCAGGTATAGGAGGGACGATCCCCCTGTCCCTAAGCACAGAATATGAGGGAA
>NW_022107431.1:69866268-69868303 GCF_000313985.2 Echinops telfairi
AGGCTGGAGTCCTAAGAACAGGCACAGCATATGTGTTCAGTGCCCATGACACATTTTTATTAGTTTAGCAGAAAATTTTTGTTTGTACTATTATCTCAAATTATTCCTGATTGCATATCCTCTTCACATTAACCCCAACAACAATGACTTGTGCTTATTATGTGAATAGATTTTTCTGTCTGTCCCTTGCATCTTCAAAGTAGGACATCAAACCAGTTCTCCTATGTTCAGTCATGACGAATGAAGTGAAAACTGAGTGGACATAAATTTATGAACTATAGTCATGCTGGATAACACCCAGGTGGGCAGGAAATGTAGGTTTAACCCTCCTAAAAACGTAAGCTCCCTCTTTGAAAACAATGGCAACATGCAAGTTCCAGATTTAAGATTAGATCTCAGTTACCTTACTGTAAGAGTTAAACTCACTGCCATTGAGCCAATTCGGATGCATGGCACCCCTAGGGCAGGGCAGAAGTGCCCCTGTGGGTTTGAGAGACTATAAATCTTGACATGAGCAGAGAGCCTCGTCTTCCTCCTGCGGAGTGACCGGTGGTTTCAAACTGCTAACCTTGTGGTTAGCAGCCCATTGTATAACCTTTATACCACCAGGCCTCCATAAAAGTTGAAAGAATCCAAAAATGTTTACTCCCAGATCCCTGACACTGAGTCAGGTACTGATTTTCCTTCCTTCTTTCTTTCTTAAAAATCATTTTATTGGGGCTCATACAGCTCCCATCACAATCCATACAGCCATCCATTGT
Source organism: Echinops telfairi (assembly GCF_000313985.2). Taxonomy (NCBI): domain Eukaryota; kingdom Metazoa; phylum Chordata; class Mammalia; order Afrosoricida; family Tenrecidae; genus Echinops; species Echinops telfairi. Next base: position 69,867,030 of record NW_022107431.1, read on the forward strand.
GTCAAGCACATTCGAGGTACTGATTTTTCAATGTGGGGACACGTCGATGTGACGTTGACGTCTCAGCAGAAACGTCATCCCTGTCACCATGGACTTACAGTCTAGGAGAGAAGAGCTGATACCAAGGCCTCAATAGAAAGTAAATGTCTAGAAAATAATGATGGCATCATATGCATACATATGCTTGATATAATTGATGTGTGGATTGTGATAAGGGCTGTAAGAGCCCCTAATAAAATGATCTTTTAATAATAATAATAATAATAATAAAAGATCAAATCATGCCTCATCCCTAGCCCCCTGTCTCACTCAGAAACAGGAGTGCTTGGCTCAGAGCTAGCAGCCAGCTCCAACTTCACCACTTAGAGTGTGTGCTGTTCTCCATAACCCTGACAAGAACACAACCAATAATACCTACAGTGTACCACACCAGACTCTTTAAGTGATCTATGCCTGTTCTCAGTCTTGTTGGGTCAGGTACCGGTTGGGGGGACATTAGGAAAAGCCTGCCTGCCCTTATAGACCAAGACAGCTAGCTTGAAAGGGCCCCACAACAATGAGCCATCTCCTGGGTATCAGGTGGACAAGTCAAGGCGCTACCCTACCTCAGATTTTTATGGATGGAAATGGCTTACAGCCCCTGCAGCTGCAACTCCTACTGCCTTCCACCTTGTTTACGCACCTGCAGCTTCTCCCCACTGCCTTCATTGTTTACCCCCCCAGCCAACTTAAAACTTGCTCTCCCCCACAGTTCTGCAGGACTCCTCAGGTCCCCTTTGGGGCCTTGGAGCTCCCCCGGAGCCCAGGGCTCCCTTCTCTCTGTCTCTCCTTCCCTCTACTCTCTTCCCTCCAGGCAGCATCTTCACTGACTCCCTGCAGGAGCCCAGGAATCCCGCCGGGAAGCACACAGTCAACCTCCTCTTCCTTCTCTCTGACCTGCCTCAGTTTATCTTTGCAGTGAACCCAAGAAGTCTTCCATTCTAGGGACTGTAACTCTAATTGTTCTGTTCTGGTTCTGGGTCCAGGTCACCCGCGCTTTACATGTTCCACTCCATTTTGATTTCACTGCATCCGCCCTGGCTACACTGGTTCCCATAGATTCAGAGCCTTGGTTTGAACAAATTTAAAATTCTGTTTCAAAAAAATTTTAGACTCTCATTATGAAGAAATTTTCTCTTTAGAACATACTTTAGGCAGAATAAACCAAATGAAAATTCCCTTTTCATCTATTCAGCAAGATTACTATGTTTATACACAGATAGCATACACTATGT
>NW_022107431.1:69869295-69871232 GCF_000313985.2 Echinops telfairi
TTTAATTCTGAAATTTTTAATTGTTTTATAAAGTTATAATGTATTTCATGAAAGTTGGCATCTTTCACAGTGTTTACCACACTGCATTTATAAAGAAATTATCCAAAATGTGCATCACTGTGGGTAAAGCAGTTTTTCAAGAAGAAAAAAATAAATATATAAAGTAATTTGAGACAGCACTATACTTCATATCTGCTACTCTCATCATATGATGTGCTTCAAATAAACAAAAGTTAATAAATTAAGGGTCGCAGATTAAAGGAAATCGAATATGGACAAAGGGCAGGCAATCTTATGCTTCCATCTGGCCAAGTTCTTCTTTCATCATAAAAGAACTAGGAAGGGCACTTACCTTATCACATGCAATCAGGAACCGGTCTAGTTCTAGCAGCAGGGCAAAATTTTTATGGAAATGCCACTTGTGCATATCAAGTACATAGCTGACATTAATAGTATTTCTATTATCAGAGAGTAAGCAAAACCTTGTGATTGCCATATAGCTCTAAAATGTGAAGAAAAAAAATGAGGGCTTTGTTCCATAGTTGCTAGTGTTGGCAAAATGAAATGTTACTCCCACAGCATAAAATTGACAGTATCTTCACCTTCAAAAAATGCAGACTTATTAACATTTTGTATAAAAACAGGCAAAATGTAAGAGTGCTTTGAAAAATTATGTCTACAGATGAGTACATATATAAATAATTGCATATTATGCAAATTGTCTAATAGGCATAACATTTTCTGTTGGCCTTTGTTTGATATGACACTCCCCCCAAATAAAGTGTATATCCTTCGTCTAACTTTTATGTCACTCTAATAGTCTCATCCAATATTATGAATCTTACCTACCTTAAAAAGCTGGTACCTATGATGACACACAACATTTCAAGCAATTCTGTATGTTTTCAATGGAAAAGCAGAAGGACATGCCGACATGTTGGAGCCAAATTATAAATACTGAACAGAATTCAAAGATCTTTCTCCTGATTATTCCGAATCAGGTGTTCAGGACCATTTTGAGTTTCCCCACAGTGGACCTGTGCTCTGCCTCTGAGTCAGTTGCAACCTTGATGTTATCCTAGATCCTCAGCCTCTGTGATTAAGGTAGATCCCAACTACTGCCTGGGCAGGAGGTACCACTTGCATTCATCCAAGGATTTAAAAACCAAAACAAAACAGTCCTTTAAAAGCCATCCATCATCACATGAGGACAGAGAGCTTTTGAGGTTTAAAATGGAAATGGAAACTTAAAAGGTGGGTATTTTCTTAGTAGATACCACATTTAAAAATATATTTAATATGATCACCCAATTTAAAGGAAAATGCTATCATTATAGATGTGAGCTAGTAGCACTTTGTCCTTAACTATGCACTGAGCATAATGAATACAAAGCCTTAACTTTACAGTCTTTTCAGAAAGGTTTCTTCCCTTGCCTTTGACTCATTCATTTACTAAAAGACCCCACATGGAGTTGAGAATCCTTTAGGATTCTGACAAGCCATTAGAAACAGTCTGAACACATATACTTGAGTAAACATGTGGCATCGTAAAATGCAGCTACTTCTAGAACCATATTTTAACTCAACAAATAAATCGCCATTTCCAATGGCAGCCCACAAAAAAAGGTTCATTTTTCCACCAACTTTTCTTTCCCATTACAAAGTCAATAGATGGAGGTGGGAAGCTCTTTGGCGATTCCGTTTCCTGATTGCTGTAGCTATATCAACTATTCACCTTCATGTGAGCGACTTCATTAAATTCTGATTTAGAAACTAATTTGAAAGGAGCCTGACCTTTGAAATACTGTGGGTGACAAGAGGGCAAAGGAAGGAGGTGGAGAAGATACTGCTGAGCAGATCTCGATCATATTCATGTTTGAAAAGCTAGCTTATCAATCATTTGCCACTCACCATTTAGCTTTGTAATCCAAATTTGG
>NW_022107431.1:69876003-69877399 GCF_000313985.2 Echinops telfairi
TGACTTTCTCAAATGTACATGTGACTCTGTTATTCTGTTCAAATTTTAACCTAACATGAACTCCAATTCCTCCCTCATCATAAATATGTGGTGTGTCTCGTGTGTTAATGATACTGTCTTTTTCACACAGAATGCACACATGGGAATAATGGGCACACATATAACATGCCCAGCATGAAGAGGAAATGAACACTAGGGAGCTGCACGGATCAAAACAACATGACAGTGCACATGTTATTTGCACAAGAATATAGTACTTCTTGTGGGAAGCATTCAGTGATGAACAAAACTGGAAAAATCTCTGATGATACCAGCAGAAGGACTAAACTCCTGCTATGTTGTTATTGTTGTCGTTAGCTACCAGTGGATCACAATGACCCCAGGTGCAATAGGAAGTACTGCAGGTCCTTTTACTTTCAGCTTTCTGGTATTCTCTGCTGTCGGCTCAGCCCATCTGACATTAGTAGTGATCCCTTTCATTAAACATCCTCTTCTCTATCCAATTTAAATTTCTGGCAGCTCGCTGGGAATGTTCTGCTACTTCCAATGTTGAATTATCTTCAGCAAAACTTTACTTGCGTGTGATATTAGTGACTTTAGAAATAATTTCCACATTATATCTGCTCACCTTTCTTTGGAATAGACACAAATATGTATCTCTTCCAGTTGCTTGGCCAAGTACCTGTCTTCCAAATTTCTCGGCATAGATTAGTGAGTGCTTCGAGGCTACATCAGGTATTTTTTGAAACATTTCAATTGATGTTCCTTCAATTTCTGGAAACTTCTTTGTCACTACTGTCTTCAGAACAGTGTTTTGTTGTGTTGTAACTTCTCTGAGCATGGTCAGCCAGATACATTATTTCATATGAAAATTACCTAGAAAGAAGAGGCTGAAAAGGGAAATACACCAAACCCACACTCCCACAACCCCCCAGGTTCATTGAGAATAGAATGTCCATATGAAAGCTCCACGCAGACAATAGATGTGCAAATGGTTCCCTGACAACTGGGAGGGTGATCGCAGCTCTTGATAGTACACATTCATATCAGAATCAAGACAGTTTGGTTCACTTGACTACCCACGGTGATGCATCAAGGTGTCTTAGTGAGTTTTCCTTAACAGTTGTCGAAACTCTGTAGGGCATGGTACAGCTTAGTTTTTAGAAAATTATAAAAAATTATCTTTCTGTTATCTATCATCTATGTATCTATATCATCATTATCTATCTATGTCTACCGTCTCTATCTCTATTGTTAGGTTTTCCCTGGTGGGAAATACCTAGGTCTTTGGCTTCCCAAGAGAAATAATTCACACCGAAACCGGATTTGTGATACAAGTGAGTTTTATAAAGGATGGAAGCAGTTTCAGGCATCACAGTAAACGGAACACAAGCCA
>NW_022107431.1:69878476-69880631 GCF_000313985.2 Echinops telfairi
TGTATTTCCTGTCTGGTTTTCTGACGCCACATCTTTACCCATTTTGTTATAGTACTTTGTCTTCGCAAGCTTCCCTTTGACATTTTCTCCTGAGCTCTTTAATTTCATCCTTTCTTTCATTGGCTTTAACTCTACATCAAGAGCAAATTTCAGAGTCTCTTCTGACATCTACTCTGGTCTTTTAAATTGCCTTTTGCTTTCTTCATGCAAGGTGTTCTTAAAGTTATCTTACAATTCATCTGGTCTTTGGTCATCGATGCACATGCTTTAAGTTTGTCCTTGAGATGGTCTTTAAATTCAAGTGAGATGTTCTCAAGGCCACATTTTGACTGTCATGAACTCGCTTTTTCTTCAACTTCTCCCTGTACGTGTTGCTGTTAGGTAACTAACGTCAAGTTGTTTCCATGTCAAGTGACCCCGTCTGTGTACAAGAGAGGGAAGCCCTGCTTGGTCCGGAGCTGGCCTCACAGTCACTCTCATGTCTGACACCACGGTTGCAGCCACTGTGTCAATCCGTCTTGTTGAAGGTCTTTCTCTTTTTGCTGCACCTCTACTTTACTAAACATGATGTCCTTTTCCCCAGAAACTGGAAGAAAGAATTCCAAGAACCAGCGGTGAAGAAGAGCCCCTCATGAGCATTTTGGAACCCCTCACTACCTGAAGGTGGTGGAGGCAAGAGACCCCATGCCATGCTGAGAACAGAGGCCAAGGCAAGGAAACCAGGAGACAGCATAGAAAGCAGCACAGAGTCTGAGACCGTAAAGCAGACCAGCAGGTAGGCTTCCTGGCCAACAGAAACAGAGGTCAAGGGACCACGTGGCGGAAAGGCCAGGGAAAGATAGACTTGACTTCTGGCTGCTGAGAGGTGTTGCTGTGTGGAAATGATTTTTACCTGGTGGTCACCTGTTTAACTTCCCTAATAAACCTCATTAATCGTATGGTGTGTGAGTTTTGTACAGCCAATGCAATGGATTATTAAAGCCAGCAGAGAAGTAGAATGCTGTTGGGTGTCAGAATAAGGTAAAAGAAGGATGGATGGTAGCGGCATATCTGACACCCACCTTGTAATTGGCCTTGGGTTGTTGTGGAGATGGCCCTCCACCCTACTGAAAACAGAAGGAGGTAGATGTGATCTCTGAACATTTTTCACACCAGCTTTAGTGGTTTATTCATTAACTTGAATAATAATTGCATTATTTGATATTCCTTGTAGGCCCATAGATGTTGTTTTATCATAGATAGTGTCATACTTCAATTGCCTGAATCAAAATCATCAATACTAGTTCACTTCAGCTCACGAATTTCTAGGATATTTATACTTATGCATTACACTCGACTTTTATGACTTCAAATTTCTCTAAAAACTTTGTACATTTTATAATCTGGTTATTAACGGATGTTTGCAGAATATCTGGAACAAAATATATGCTTAATTCAAAATAAAGTCTATTGGCATTGGCATACTAGATGCCAGCTCATGTTGACCGGATATACTTCAGAGTAGAACGATGGTTGATAGGGTTTTCAATGGCTGTAACTTTGCAAAATTAGATCACCCAGCCTTTTTTTCTTTGGTACCTCTAGGTGGATTTAAATTATCAATATTTCTGTTAGGAGACTAGTATCTAACAGTCTGTGCCACCCAGAAACTCCTGGTAACAATTAATGTCATAATTAGTCTAAGGAGGAGCTCAATGGCCCTGATATAATGTCCTTGACAGAATTCTGTTGCATTCCGCAACTACCATTTTCTCTTGTGTTCTGAATTACTTTTTTGTGGTCTTAATTTCACAAAAAACAGAGAGCGTGTGGTTGCTGACAGCAGATTGCCTGCAATTATAGAAAGAAAATTTAGGCAATTCAACACGTGACTCGAGATAATCTGCAGTACTGAAAATATCCTGACACTTTAAATTCATAAGCAATAACTAGATAAAATATTAATTTTTCATCTGTTAATGATTGTCAAAAAAAGTTAGTGCTATATTTAATGAAAGTGATCATGGATTTATTACTCTATTTTCTCCATGAAGAGGGGCTCCTCCTTCTGCTTTCTCCTCTTTATTTTACGTTTATGTATGTCTCATGCAATATTAGAAATATACTAAGAATATTTGTTATTTATCTGAAATCCAAGTTTCACTGAACATACTGC
>NW_022107431.1:69881158-69903309 GCF_000313985.2 Echinops telfairi
TTTTTGAATATATCATTCAACTAAGGATTTTTAAGCTGAGGAGATTAATCTGTGTTATGCAGATGAGCCCCAAATGCTATCATAGTTGTCCTGATAAGGAGGAGGAGATTAAACACACACACACACACACACACACACACACAAATAATGAAGGGAATATGATTGAGAAAACCATTAGGAAATTGGACTGATGCAACCCTTCCCCCCCCACACACACACACAAAAACAAGAATGTCACCAGAACCTAGAAGAGGGAAGAAAAATGTTCCCTTAGAGCCTCCAGAGAATATACAACCCTGCTGACACCTTGATTTTGGACCTGACCTCTAGCACTGTGGAAGAATAAATTGTAACAGGTAATCCCTAGCTTATAATGAGTTTGAATTATGATGAACCACATTCACAGCCATCTATTTTGGTTTTTGTGCATCTAATTTTTAGTAATATGTACCGCATACAATATTATAATGTAAAATTTTCTGATATTATACTTCTCAGATATTCACTCTCAGATGAGTTATAAACATTCTGATAATAAAAGACAATAATAATGGGGTGGTAGGGAGGCGAAGTACTCGACGTATGTGAGAGCGGAGTTACCATAGAGTTGTACCTGGTAGGTTAGACAAACATTGAACTGCTAACAATAAGGACAATGTTTCCAGCCCACCAGTTACTCAGTGGGAGAAAGAAGATGAGCTGAGCTGCATTTGTCAAAATGTACAGCCTTGGAAACCCTGTGAGCCAGTGATACTGTATCTATCAGATGGCTATGACTTGGGTTTGTTAGCAAGTCAGACGGAATGCCTGTGGGATGTCTAGGGCTACCTGCACAATAGCAGAGGGTTTCTCTTTAACTGGAAATGTTGTATTAAGTGGATGGTATATCTTTCAATGAACACCATTCATACAATTATAAAATAAGAATTTTCTAAAGTAATTAGCAAAATTTCAGAACAACATTTTTAAATCCCCAAACTTTCTATCTGGTAAAGCAAACAATATTCTCAGCCACAGTGGGACAATATTGAAAAATATTTTTTGCTTGGTAATCTATATAGTAAGTATCCCAGGGGGCTTCAAACATACCATGAAAAGATGCCATAATCTTTTACTTCTATTTTCTAGGAATTTCTGAAGCCCCTTCATATTAGATACATATTATGTATTGTGGAATTTCACAATACTTAAATCACATAACTACATTTGAAATTCTGGAGTACTGTGAAAAGTTTAGCTTATCATTCTATTTAGGAAGAAAAAAAATTAAGGAAAATTGTCTCAACAAAGATATCACTAAGGATGACTATGATCCAAATTTTATTTTTGTAAACGATTTTATTGAGTGCTTTTACAGCTCTTATAACATTCCACACATCAATTGTATCAAGCATATTTGTACATATGCTGCCATTATTTTCTAAATATTTAATTTCTAGTTGAGCCCTTGGTATCAGCTCCTCTTTATTCCCTCTACTACTACTCCCCACACACTGTCGTGACCCATTGATAGATTTTAAATTATTATAGTTTTCATGTTTTACACCGACCTCTGTCTCACGTTTCTGTTGTTCATCCCCTTTGGGGGGTGGGAATTATGTATTGATCATTTCAATATGTTCCCCCTTCCTCCTCTCCTCCTTCCACCTTCCCCCTACCATCCTGGAATCTCTACTCCCAATTCTGTTCTTAAGGATTTTATCTGACCTGGATTCCGTGTGTCATGAGCTCTTATCTGTGCCATAGAACAGGTGCTATGATTTGCCGGAACTGCAAAGCACGACTGGAGTCATGATAGTGGGGGAGGGGGGTGATGAAGCCTCAGAGAACTAGAGGAATATTGTGTGTTTCATAAGTGCTATGCTGAACACTGGTTTGCTGATCCCTTCTTTGTGACCCTTCTGTGAAGGGAATGTCCTATCGTCTACAGATGGGTTTTGGGTTTCTACTCTGATGCCACTCATGCTCAACAATGTTTTTTGTTTTGTTTTGGGTCTTCCGGTGGTGCCTGTTACCCAATCATATTGACAATTCATGATCACATGGGCTGGTATGCTTCTTTCATGTAGGCTTGTTGTTTCTTTGCTAGATAGCTGTTTGTTTAACTTCAAGCCTTTAAGACCCCAGACACTCTATCTTTAGATAGTCAGGCACCTTCAGCTTTCTTCACCACATTTGCTTAAGCACACATTTTGTCTTTAGTGATCATGCTGTGCAGGTGAGCATCAGGGAATGCCAGGTTGTTAGAACAAAATGTTCTTGCATTGAGGGAGGGCTTCAGGAGAGGCCCAATGTGCATCCACTTCCTCAATGTATTGCCATATAAATATATGTACATAGGCCAACATTTCTATTTTTATTAATTAACATATTTACATAAGTTCACACTTATGTTTACACCTCTGTCCATTGCTTCCTAGATCTTTCCTCTGTTTCCTTTTATATTCCTCCTGTCCCACTATTACGTACGCTCTTCTTCTGGCTCTTAGTAATTCCTCTCAGCTAGATTACTTTTGCTCCAACAGTACTAGATTCTCCATTTCCTACTCCCTGTTGCTTTTAATTCCCTAGTTGTTCCCCTGTCTATGGCATTGTCTGCTCACCACTCCTTTTCCCTGCCTGTTTCTCCCCCCAGGTGCCTCCAGAACCTTCATTCCCATTGCTTTCTCCTCAGACTTGCTTCCCATGCTGATTTTATATTGTTTGGCAAAACCAGAGTAACAGAGACAAAACAAAATACTGAATAGAAAGAAAGAGGGTAAAAAAACAAAACTCTCCAAAAATCAAAGAAAAATACATAGATAAAGATCTGTCCTCTGACCTTTATGACAATCTCCCCACTGGTCCTGGGTGGGTGGGTGGGGGTGTTCCAGGAACTGACTCTCCTAGCCTGAAGTTTATTTTGGGGCCTCCTCAAAGGGTTTGTGACTTTGCTTTGCTCCTTTGCTGGTCTGGTATGTTCCCTTCTTGGTTTGCCCCATTGTGGGGTGGTCAGGGTGCACTTACTCCCCGCCATGTGTCCCCAGTATTATCCTCTGTTGTAGTATGCTCCAGCTAGGGGATATCATGTCTCAAGCTGTTTGGGGTCCGACAGTCCTCTGTGTGCCTTAGCAGCTCCATGCAGGAATGACATCCATAGGACTTGGTGTGTCAATATGGGGTCTAGTCCCTTGCTCTCCTTTTTATCTTCTTGGTTTGCTTCCACATGGGTGTGGCAGGCCACCCCCTCTCCCTAACCTGTAGGTTTAGTATTGTCCTCTGTAGCACATACTACTAGGAGTGGTGGTGGGGAGGAGGGTCAGTTTTGCTCTGCTTGGGGCCAGCCCTGTAGACCTCTCTGTTCATGAGTTGTTCAATGTGGTTACATTGCCCTCAAGGTTTGCCATACCATGGTGGGGTATGCACTCATACTCATGTTTCTGTGGAGATATAAACAATACCCTCCCTCTGGGGGGATTAGTGTCCTACTGCCCCAGAGCCATTGTCTCCCTTTTTCCCACCCCCATGTTTCTCCCACCCACCTCTTTCCCCTTCTTTGTGTTGGAATGACGTGTACATCCTTCAATTTGGTCTGTCCCCCACCTGACTGCCTGTACCTCAACCTGTACAGTGTGAGACACGTGGCTTTTATTCTATACCTACTGTGCTGATTATACTTACCTCAGTGTACTCATGTTGTATTTGTCCTTTTGTGATTAGCTAACTTTGCTTAGCATAATTTCCTCCACCTATTCCCACAAGACAATGTGCGTCATGTGATCATCAGTGTTTTTTAGTGATGCACAGTATTCCGTTGTGTGTTTGTGCCAGAGTTGTCTAATCCACTCATCTATCAATGAGATTTAGGTTGTTCCTAATTCTTAGCAATTGTGAATTGGTCTATTTCTTATAGATTCTCAGTGAGGGTTGCTGGGTGGTAAGGTATCTCAATTTCTATTTGCTTTAAATATTATCAGATGGTTTCCACAGTGGCTGTACATATCTACATGGCCACCAGCAGTGGAGGATGGTTCCTATCTCAACACATCCCCTCCACCATTTGTAGATCACTGATTCTCTGATTTCAGTTTTCCTCACAGGTGTTAGGTGGTATCTCATAGTTGTTTTAATTTGCATTTCTCTGATGGCTAATGATCAGGAGCACTATCTCATATGTTTATTGGCCATTCAGGTTTTCTTCCTAGTGAAACTTCTGCTTAGATCTTTTTCCCACTTCAACTGTTGTCTTATTTTTTGTAGGCTAGGAGGCAATTGTAGATTTTAGTAATTATCTCTTTGTATGTTGTGTTTTTGCTAGAAATCCTCTCCTATTCTGTGGGTTCTCTTGTTACTCTCTTGGTGAAGTCTTTCAATGCACACGAGTGTTTTATCCTTAGTATATCCTATTTGTTGATTTCAACTTCATCTGTGTGTGTACCCTTTCCTATTATGGTTAGCCTATATATTCCCTGTGCCAATGTTTTTCGGTTTGTCCCAAATGCTTCATTGATGGTCCTGATAGTTAGAGGTTTTGCTTCAAGGTCTGTGATCCACTTGGAGCTTGTTCTTGTGCATGGGGTGAGGTAAGGGTATTGTTTCATTTTTCTACAGATGGATATCCATTGTTTCCAGCACTTGTTAAAGAGGGCATCCACTTCCCTCTTGATGCTTTTTGGGCCATGCCGAAGATCAGTTATCTATACACTGATGATTTTATTTCTGAGTTTTCTGTCCCTTTCTATTGGTCTGAGTGTCTATCATTATTCCAGTACAACACTGTTTTAAACATGTGGCTGTATTATTAAGTGTTAAAGTCAGGTAAGGCGAGCCCTCTGACTTTGTACTTCTTAAGGGGTTCTCTGCTTACTCTGGGATTCGTCCCTCTCCATATGAAATCGATGGCTAGATTTTCCAGTTCTTTGAAGAAGGTTTTTGGTTTTTGAATCAGGATAGTGTTAAACTTATATAGTGCCTTCGGTAAGATTGACATCTTTACTATATAGAGTCTTCCAGTCCACGAGCATGGGGTATACTTCCATTTGTGGAGGCCGCTTTTGGTTTTCTGTATTAGGATTCTTTAGTTTTCCTTGTATAACTTCTTTTATTTTTTGATATGTCCCTAGATATTTCTGTTTGTTCTTGATTATTGTGAAGGGCACTGCCTTCTTGATCTCCTCCTCTGTGGACTTGTGTAATGTATGCAGCAAACAAATAGACTTCTGTTTGTTGATCTTGTATCCAACCACTCTCCAATATTCCGCTATCACTGCCAGAGCTCCTGTTCTGGAGGTTTTGAGGTTTTCATGTCTTCTGCAAAGAGTGATAGCTTCACTTCCTCCTCTCCCAGGCTGATACCTTTAATGTCCTTTTGCTGCCTTATGTTGTTAGCTAGGATCTTCAGTGCTATGTTGAAATGAAGTAGAGACAAGGGACATCCTTGTGAGGTCCCCTTTTACAATGGAATTATTTTTGTCTTTTCTCCATTGACTATGATGTTGGCTATTGACTTTTTGTAAATAACTTATATTAACTTGAGGACTTTCTCTTCCATTCCTATCTTCTAGAGTGTCTTGATTAAGAATGGGTGTTGGATGTTGTCAAATGCGTTTTCTCCATCTATCAATATTATCATGTGATTCTTATCCTTTTTGTTCTCCATGTGGCAAATAATATTAATAAAATTTCTCATGGGAAACCACCCCTGCATCCCTGGAATTAATCCACCTGATGATGATGGATGATATGTTTCATATAATTTTGTATTCTACTGGCAATATTTTGTTAAGGATTATTGCATCTATGTTCATTATGGATATCAGTCTGTAGTTCTCTATTCTTGTGGGATCCTTGCCCTATTTGGGTATCAAAGTTGTGCTGGCTTCCTAGAATGAGTTTGGCAGTTTGCCATCTTTTTCTATAGTCTGGATTAATTTGTGGAGGATTGGCGTCAGCTGTTCCCTGAATGCTTGGTAGAATTCTCCTTTGAAGCCATCTGGTCTGGGAGCTTTTTTCGTTGGTGGTTCTTTGATAAGCATATCTATTTCTTCTTTTGCTATGGGTTGGTTGAGGTTCTTGAATTCTATCTGGGATAATCTAGGGAGGGATTGTTTTTCCATGTCTTCCATGTTGGTGAATTCATTAGAACACAGACTTTCATAGTAATTTGTGATTATCCTTTTAATCTAGTTGGGGGTCTGTTGTGATTTCCCTTGTTTCAATCCTAATCCTTGCAACTAATGCTTGATCCTTCCTTTCCTTGGTTAAGCTTACCAGCGGTCTGTCAATTCTGTTGATCCTTTCAAAGAACCAACTTTTTGATGTGTTGATATTTTGCATTGTTCTCTTGTCTTCCCACTTGTTTAACTCTGCCCTGATTTTTATTATTTATTTTCTTTTGCTATAAAAATGGTTGTTCTGTTGACTCTGTTATAGATGCTGGAAGTTTTGTGATAGCATATCAGTCATAAGGCTCTCTTCCTTTTTCATATATGCATCAATCACTATCAAACTTCCTCTGATAACTGCTTCTACTGTATTTCCATAGGTTTTGGTATGTTGTATTCTCATTCGCACTAGTTTCTAGAAATTTCCAGGCTTCCTTTCTAATCTGGGCCAGTACTCATTTGTGTAGCAGAATATTGATATTCATACTCCAGTTGTTTGCCCTTGTTCTTCTGGTTGTCCTTTTGTTGATCTCTGGCTTTGTGGCATGGTTGTCTGATGGAACTGGCTGAGTGCTCTTTATGTGTTTGAATTTACTCAGGTTTGACTTGTGTCCCAGCATGTGGTGTATTTTTGAAAATGAGCCATGTGCACTTGAAAATAAGTGATTTTCCCCCATTTGGATGCAGAGCTCTATAAATCAGGTCCAGTTCCCTAATTTTAGTGTTTAGCTTTGGAGTCTCCTTGCTCAGCTTATTTCCCATTGATATCTCTCTCTCTCTCTCTCTCTCTGATAGCAGTGTATTAAAGTCACTTACTATGATTATTGAGTATGTCATTTCTTTTTTCCATCTTTTGAATAATTTGACAAAATTTGTGGGCCTCTTGGTAAGCATGTGTATATTTATTATGCTTACTCGTTCCTGGTTATTGATTTTTTTTTAATATTATATAGTGCCCATCCTTGCCTCATGCTATGACTTGCACGTTGAGGTCAATTTTGTCAGAGATTAAGATTGCCACCCTTGCTTTTAGTAAGTTGCCATTTGCCTGATATATTTTCTGTCAGCCTTTTATTCTTTGTCTGTTATTATCTGTGAGCTTAAGAAGGGTCTCTTGCAGGGAACAGATTGATGGGTTATGTTTTCTGAGCCAGTCTACCAACCTATGTCTTTTAATGGAGTAATTCAGGCTGTTGACATTCAGAATTGACATTCAAGTAGCATTCAGAGTTATTACCACCATCCCTGGATTCATTGCTGTCATCTCATACCTTTTGTATTGGGTGTTTTCCTATCTCCCTTTATATCACTGTGCTGTGTTTATGTGTGTGTGTGTGGGGGGGGTGTCATCCTTGCCTTCTTTTCCCTCTGTTGTAATGTTATTTTGGTAATTGTTTTCGGCGAGTTTGAGTCTGGACGGAGTTGAGCTATATGGCAGTCTCATGCTTGGTGGATGCTGTTCTTCTTACCAGAATGAGTCGGCAAAGATTTTCTGCAGGGTTGGGTGTCTTATGGCATATTCTATGAGTTTTTTTCCTTTCTGGTGTTCTCTAACATCACAGTCTATCTTAATAGATTGTTAGGCAGAGAAGAAGATTCACAGGTTGGCGGTTTTTCCTTTCAGCTTTCAGAAGATGTTACTCCACTCTATCCTCTTCTTCACGGTATCCGAGGATAGGTCTGCGCATATTCTTACCTGAGCACCATTGTATGTGACCACCTTTTTTTTCTCTTGCTGCTCTTAAAACTTTCTCCCTTTCCTCAAAGTTGATAATTTAACTATTATGTGCCTTAATGAGTTCTTCCTGGGGTTTAGTCTAATTGGTGTCCTCTTTGTTTCCTCTTCCATGAATGTCTGAATCTCATTCAAGGCGGGGATGTTTGCTTCCAAAATTTCCTTCACTAATTTAGCTGCAGACTTCTTTATTTTGTCTTGTTCTGGAGGACCAATTATTTGAATATTGTTTCTCTTCATAGCATCTGTTAGTTTTCTAGGTTTTCTTCCACCTCTTTGATTATCTTGTTAAACTCTTTCCCATTTGAGGAAGTATGCTTGACTCTTCTCAAGACCACTGGTACAATTCCATGCCTCTTCTAGACTGTTGGTGATGTCTTTTATTTTGTGTTTTGCTTCTATTACCTAATCCATTAGTTCTTGTATTTCCCTTTGGTGTGTAGATTTAACTCTATCTTTGTGTCTTTAATCTGTGTTGCTTCCCTCATATCATGTATTACTTCAAGTAGCATTCTGAAGATTTTTTTGCTTGCAGATCAATGTCTGTTCCTTCTATAAGCATCATTAGGTTTAGGATTTCTTCCGTTGTTATATTTTGTTTTTCTTGTTTTCTTGTTGAGGGTGTTGAGGTTTATTGCTGTCTGCATGTCATTTTGGAAGAACTAGGCGCCATGTTCCGGGAAGGCTGAGAGGCTCTGAGCTCTATCTCTGTGTGACTGGTAAGAGTGGTTTCAGAGACTACCTGTGGCATATTATGGTGGTGGGTTGAGCTGCTGTCTAAGCAAAGTACCATGGTGACTCAGTGACTGGAGATGGTGGAGAGCAATCGAGCCCATAACTTGAGCCACCAGGACTCTTTAAAAAAAAACAACTCACTGTTATGAAGTTGATGCTGACTCTAGAGACCCTTGTAGAACTTCCCCCTGTGGGTTTCTGAGACTATACATATTTTCTGGGAGCAAGCAACTTTATCTTTCTCTTAACATGAGGGGGTGGTTTTTACCACTATCTTATGTAACCAGTACACCATGGAGGCTCTTCAAACTAACCAACCAAACAAATAAAACCACTGCCATTGAGGTGATGCCAACTCTTAGTAACCCTGTAGGACAAGGTAGAACTAATGTCCCTGTGAGTTTCTGCAACTGTAACTCTAGGGGAGTAGAAGCCTAGGCTTTCTCCTGCAGGAGGGCTGGTGGTTTCAAACTGCCAACTGACTGACAGCAACTGAACACATAAACACCATCCCCAGGGCTCCCTACAAGGCTGTTTGGCAGGTTAAGAACTCAAACACTGCCACAGAATCAAATCTGACTAGCCACCCTGTGGACCAAGCAGAACTGCTCCCGTGGGTTTCTGAGCAGTAAATCCTTACAGGAGCAGAAAGTCTCACCTTTCTCTAGCCTTCACCGGCAGTAGGAGTAATCCCCATTGTACCGATGGGGAAATTGAAGTGCTAAAAAGCACACCCTTGCTTGGTCGGCTGGAATGTGAGGCCAGGCCTTAACCACTATGGGTGCAGCCTCCCCCTGAGCTACTCCCTCCTCTGTCTTCCTGGGGTGGTGGTCACACTGCCATGTACCACGCCTGTGCTGGGCCACTGCCAACTCTGGAAGCTGGAGATAGGAGTGGGTGAACTCCCACCACTGTGACGGCCCAGAGCTGGGCCACCCCCAGTTCAGCCCCCAACAGAGCGGTCACCCACACACACAGCAGCCCAGCTGCAGAGGGTGGGGGAGCCAAGGGTTGGGGGAGCCTGGGCCCCAGAGTGGGAAGCGGGTTGAGGCCAAACCACCCCCCACCTCCAGTGCTCTCATAACTGCTGTTTAGGTAAGCATCCATCCCCACACACAGCCCGAGGATGGAGTGAGGTCTCTTGGCGTGTTCTCTGAGGCTCTCTGTGAGCCTGTGATGATGATCACCTTCAGACAGCTGCCTGGGAAAATTACTGCATGCTGTGAGTCTCAGATCTTGGGTATAGGAAGAGGTGATGGGCGCTGTCCCTCTGGATCTGCTGAGGGATCAGCAGATCCCATGAACACCCACAGTTAACTTAGAGCATTTCAGCAAGTTCTCAAACTGCTCCATAGTTGAATATCGCAGGGGGAGTTCTGAACCAGACTCTAGTACACCGAATCTATCTTTAGTATGCAGCCCACCAATATTGGCCTCCTTTCCTCTTAATTTTCTGATCTAACAATAGGAGAAGAGGGCGAGTGATTCCACCTGGACACCATCTTGACTCAAGTATGGTCTAAATTTGAGAAGAGACTGAAAGGAATGAGAAGACAGAAATATGTGATAACTTGTCAGAAGTACTATATCACTGCCAATGATTCGTTCAACATACAGCTTATGAACAAGTGCTCTGTCTAAATTATTACCATACCCATTAGTGAAAGAGAACTATGAAAGTCAAGAAAAATTAGAGTACATTTACAAACAGTATAGAAAAGAAATGCAGTATATAGTATAGTAAAGCTACAAGGAAGAGCTTAGGTGAGATATGCCACCATTTTCAAAATCTCCTGAATGAAGAGGACTCTCAACATAGACATTATTATCCCAAAAATGCTAAGAATTTTTCATTACAGTCTAAGTGTATCATTTTTTACCACTTCAATGTGCTTCTAAAATTTAACATATGAAATAGTTTAAGATGGTAGGTATTTCCCCTCTTGACCTTTCTATTATCACATATATCATTGCTTTCATGTGGCTTATTTTCTGTCATTCAAGCTTTGTTTCTTTGCTGTGTTCTCTATGTAGACTCTATTAAATATATAGCTATTGTACATGGAAACTCATCACAAGTTCTTTTCATTACAAATGTTGTTATTGTTATTGATAGGTGCCACAGCACTGGTTCTGACCTGTGTTAGGTAGGGTTCTCTAGAGAAACAAAACCAGAACACTTGTGGTTATATATAGATGTAGATTTAGACATAGATATAGCTACAGATAGATTTATATAGCATAAAGGAAATTAATAGCTAATTAGTCACCAGAGACCAAGACAGAGAGGGTGAGCCTTGCCAAGCCATATATCTCTTTGCCCTCCAATCAAATTGTGACCTTATTAATCCCACATGTTCCTATTGGCCAGTTTGACACCATAAGCCTACCTGTCACATGACCCATAATGACACTATGCACAACTGAAGAAACATCACCCAGTCCTTTGCCATTCTCACAATTGTTCCTTTGCTTGAGTCCACTTTGGCAGCTATAGTGTCGATCTATCTCCTTGAAGACCTTCCTCTTTGTCACTGAGCCTCTCCCCTAGCAAACATAATGTCCTTCTGCAGGGATTGGACTCAATTGACTACATATCCAAAATATGTAAAATGAAGTCTCAACATCTTTGTCTCTAAGAAACACCCAGGACATACGCTTTTCACGACAGATTTCCCTGTTCTTTTGGAGTTCAAGAATACTTCCAGTATTCTTCTCTAGCACCATGATTCAAATTCTGCTTCAGTCTTCTTTATTCTATATCCAAATTTCACATGCATATGAGGTAATTGAAAATACAGGGCTTGGGTAAGGCACACCTTAGTTCTCAAAGTAATATACTTGCTTTTCATTATTCTAAAAAGATCTTGTGTAGCATATTTACCCAATGCAATGTATCTTTTGATCTCTTGACTGCTGCTTCTATGAGAATTGATTGTGGATCCATGCAGATGAAATCCTGGACTTCAACCTTATCTCCATTTATCATGATGTTACCTGTTGGTCAAGTTGTGAGAATATTGGTCTTCCTTACTTTGAGATGTAATCTATACCGAAAGCTGCCATCACTGATCTTCATTAGCAAGTGCTTCAACCCTGTTTTGCTTTCAGTAAGCAAGGTTGTGTCATCTGCATATTGCAGATTGCTAAAAAGCTTTCCTTCAATCCTGATGCCACATTCTTTTGCATATAATACAGCTTCTTTGATGATTTGCTCAGCGTATAGATTGAATAAGTATGATGAGAGAATATATCCCTGTCACATGCCTTTCCTGATTTTAAACCAGGCAGTATTCCCTTGCTCTATTTACACAACTGCTTCTTCATCTATGTACAAGTTCTACAGGAACACAAATAAGAGCCCTGGAATTCCCATTTTTTTCAAGGTTATCATAGTTTGTTATGATCCACATAGTTGAATGCCTTGGCATATTCAATAAAACATAAGTAATAAACTTTCTGGTCTTCTCTGCATTCAGCCAAGATCCATCTAACATCAGTGATATTCCTAGTTCCATGTCCACATCTGAATCTGCCGTGAACTTCTGGCACTTCCCTGTCCATCTACTGATATAATTGATGTTGGATTATCTTTAGCAAGATTTTACTTGCATGTTATGTCAATGATATTGTACTATAATTGGAGATTTTCTGTTTGGTCACTTTTCTTTAGACTTGTACAGATGTGGATCTCTTCTAGTCAGTTGGCCACCTAGCTGTCTTCCAAAATTCCTAGCATAGATGAGTAAGAGCTTCCAGTGCTTCCTCTGCCTCAAAACCTTTCATTTGGTATGCCTTCAATATCCGGAGACTTGTTTCTGGCTAATGCGAAAAGGACAATTGAACTTCTGTCGGTACCTTACCTTGGTCCTTGCTCATACATTGGTCCTTGCTCATATGCTCCCTCCTGAAATGGTGGAAGGTGGACTAGTTCTTTTTGGTACAGTGATGCTGTGTATTCTTTCCATCTTCTTTTGATGCTTCTTGTAGCATCCAATATTTTGCCCATGGAATCTTTCAATATTGTTACTGGAAGCTTGAAGTTTTCTTGAGTTATTTTAATTTATGGTATGCTGAACATGTTCTTCAATTTTGTTTTTCCAGTTCTCTGTCTTTGCACATTTCATTATAATATTTCACTTCATCTTCTCAAGCTTCCCTGTGAAATGTTCTGTTCAGCTCTTTGACATCATCCTTCTATTTGTTTTAGCTGCTCTACAACTAAGAGCAAGTTTCAGAGTCACTTCTGGCATCCACTTTGATCTTTTCTTTCTCTCCTGCCTTTGAAATGAATGTTTGCTTTCTTAATGAATGATGTTATTGATGTCTTTTGTCATTAGTATTAATGTGTCAAGTCCACTCTTGAGATGTTCTTGAAATTCATGTGGGATAGACTCAAGGTCATATTTTGGTTCTCATGGACTTAAATTTTTTGTATCGTTGTTTTGTTTTACCTGCTTATATTGACCTTCTCAGCGTCTCTCCTCACAGATGTAGTCAATTTTATTTCTGTGTGTTCCATCTGGAGAAGTCCACATATAATCACATTTTGTGTTTTTTTAGAAAGGTACGTGCTATGCAGAAGTTGTTGGTCTTGCAATTCCATCCGGTCACCTTCAGCTTTGTTTCTATCATCAAGTCCACGTTTTCCAACTACTCTGCCTCTTTGTTTCCTACATTTGCATTCCCATGACCAGTAATACAAATAAGTACCACTAATTAAATGCATTGTCTCACTTCTTCTAATAGTAAAGATTCTCTTAAGTGAGTTTTTGATATATATGACATCCGGAAGCAGAGAGCTTCTTTAATAAATGAAATGGGTTTCCGTTGTAGAAGGAGCATTTCTTCCTCCACACTTTAAATGTTCTAGTCATGATAAGGAATCATGAAAATTGCTCAATTAGCATTAATAGTTAAAAATAATAATACCTTTACATATTATATTATATTTGTGTATAGTACTCAAGGCTACTCAGAAAGGATTTGTATAAGCTCATTCTTCCATTTGAAAGATATTGCCAATGGTTGCTACTCATTCTCCACCCCTTTGTATGGAGCTTAATATAAACAATTAATTATATAATGCTTCATAAAATATATATACAGCATTTAACTTTTCATTTCACCCTTTATGTCTATAATGTATGTCATAATTCAGTATAAAGAGCAAAACAGAGTGCTTTTCTGCCAGGCTCCTATCCTAGGTTTGGATTTTCCCTTTGATTTCCCCCCGGAGAACCTAAAATGGAGAAGATCAGAAAGTAGCATAGATTAGAATGCTGAGTCCTAGGATAATGGCCTGGCTACTTTAACTCAACCTTGAATTAGTTCTTTCCATCGACAGCAGTGGGTTTTGCTAGAGAAAATAAATGGGTTCATTACCTATGCCGAGCTGTGGTTATATTATTCTCACTTATCCCCCTCCCCTACATGTACTTACCAAGTAGATTATAAACCCCATGACAGCAGGGATCTTATCTGTGCCTGATATGTATTCTGTTCAGACTTTAGGCATGGCATAATCCCTATTATACCAAAAGTATTTAATGGATATTTATTACATAATTGAAAAGCATTTCCAACTCAATGTGACCCTATTATAACAGAATGAAACAATGCCTGATCCTGCTCATCCTCAGAACTGCTTTTATGTTTAAGTCCATTGCTATGGCCACTGTGTCAATCCACCTTGTTGTGGGTTTTCTACTGTTTGGGGACCCTGTATTTACCAAGCATGCTGTGCTTTTCCAGAGACTGTCCTTGATGAAGCATGTGAGGAAAAGATCTCTCCATCAAGACTAGTAAGGAGCATTTTGGCTGTACTTCTTCCAAAGCAGATTTGGTTTTGCTTCTGAAGTCCATGATATATTCAATGTCTCTGCCAACACCATACATCAAAGACATCCATTCTTCTTTGGTCTTCCTTATTCATTGTTCATCTGTCATATGTATATGTGGCTATTTAAATATTATAGCTTGGGTCAGGTGCACCTTAGTACTCAAAGTGACATCCTTGAAAAACTAGGTTGCTTTCATTCTTCATTTTATGTCATTCTTATAATCAAACAATTCACAAGTGTACACACCCCAAATACAGGAATCTTTGAGTGCTCCCAGCATTGTATGATCGACTTGAATTTTAAAAAATGTATTCCTTGAGTTAAGCAAAACAAATTCTAATCTTGATGTGCCAGCATTATATATTGAATATGACAAAACTGTAAGTATAAGGCCAGAGCCTCCATAGTACAGATTCATAAGTGACAGAGGCAGACTATGAGTCAACAGCAACTGATTCACTAGTGCATTGAAAATGACCGATCATATATGTGGTTTTGGCTTGACTGAATTGACAGGTTATCCTATGTACCATATAGGGAAATATTATTCTTGGGTTTACAACTTTAGCCAATTCTATATAAAACCTGGCACAATTCTCACGTCTGCCTTTTTGAATCACGGTCAATGCTTTGGCTCATAAAAACTCATCACTCCGTCTCTGGTTTGCCATGCCAGATTGTTCCCTCCACCATTGCTTCCCAGCAGGTCAACACTATGTGGCACCATTTAACAAGAAGGTGTTTGTCAACATTGTCAGTCTCCTATGTTTATGAGCTATTGCATTCATGATGATGAAACATGGCCAGATCCATATCATTGCCAATTTGTGTTTTCCATAACCGTCATTTATTTGGCTTGAAGTGAGTAATACTTACTTTCCAAGGAGCAAATGTAGCTGCCTGTCAGTGATATTTGGAAAGGAACATATATTCTCACACTAAGCAGACTTCCTGATTTAAGAATAAAAAATAAACCAGCAAGATTTGAAGGAAATACAAAGTGGGCACAAAAGTCCGGAAATGTTTTTGTGTCTTTAGAAACAGTGCTGTATAATGCCTTATGATATTAGCATACATATGGCATTTTCTATATTTGCTGTCAACTAGAAATTCATTGATTTAAAGCATAAACTATCACTAATTGAGTTCTAAAAAAATATATGATGCTCTGATAGGGATATGACTTCACAAAATGGAATTAAATTACTACTTCAATGATATATATGGAGTGCACAAAATCATAAGATATGTAATGGGAACAAAAGTGTACATTCAGCAGTGTGGATGAGGAGCATTTCAAAATCAGACTCACTACCATTGAGCCAATTCCATCTCATAGCATCCAAAAAACTCCACTCATCATTAATGCTTGAGTAAATTATAGGGAAGTAACCATAAAAGAGAAATATCTGTTTCTTTAGACAACATCCCAAGAATGCTAAATCACAAATCCACAAAGCACTCTAGGGGCAAAACATACCCATTTGACAGCTTTTTATTTGTGCAGACCTGGAGTAAAGAATGCCAAAAATGTCTTAACGTTTACTTCTTGATTCAAATGCTATTTATTGTTGTTGTTGTTGTCTATGAAGTTAGTTCTGCATCATAGCAACCTCAAGTACACCAGAATGAAACACTGCACTATCTTCATAATCTTTCCTATGTTCAAATCCATTGCAACTCTGTTTTTTATTGAAAAACATTTCTTTTTAATTATTAATAATAAAATGACTTAAAAGACTATACTATATTTATTAAGGATAGAGTACAATGAATGGATTTTTGTTTATTTGCCTCATGAAACAAACAAAATCACAGTAGATGTGATTGTATATGAAGTAAGCTCAGCTATTTAGTGAAAGAAAATGTGGAGTGGTGTGTTAGTCTGGGTAGACCAAAGAAACAAATTCATAGACACTCATATGTGTATAAGAAAGAGCTTTATATCAAAGAGTAATTGTATATTAAGAAAACATTCCAGCCCAATGCAGTTCAGGTCCATAAGTCTTAAATTAGCCCATATGTCCAATAACAGTCTAAAAATCCTTCTTCAGATTCACACAACACAGGCAATAATGCAGAATTCAGGAATATCCTGGCCAGTGGGTGAAAAGTCTTGTGGATCCAATGGTGGTGAAAGCATCTTAGCATTGGCATGGGTCTCCATGTGGCGCCTCCAGGTCTAGGGCTCTAGCTGCAATCAGTATACGTCCAGGTGCTTTGTCAGCAGGAAGACAAAGCAGAGAGTGTGTGTCCCACTTCCAGGGAGGAAGGCCAGATTTCCCAGAATCCTCAGGAGAACGCCATGCCCACACAGGGGCACCATTGGCTATGACTGATTGACAGGCTAGACTCCACCCCTTGGACCTAGTTGACAAAAGATTATGCCACTGCCACAAGGGGTTATACTATTCCAAAAAAATAAAATAGTGCTCCACCATTTCAAACAATGTCTTTAAATCTATATTACCAGTATGTTAGAATTAAAATAATTTAGGGGTGATATATTTGTCATATGGGTAGTATTTTTAAAATTTGCCTAGCATAATTTTTCCTTGAGATATTGTTCTTTTACTTTCACAATTTCATGCTTATTTTGTTTAGAAAAAAGTTAAAGAACATACAGGTGATGTAGGACAATTAAAATGTAAACATTATAAGAACATTGATCATGTAAATAGTTCAGCAAATACTCTCTGTACTATTGCAATTGTATCTGTATATTTTGCTGTGTTTTAAATCAGTGTATTATGATAAACCATGGTTTCACATCATTCATCAGCAATTGGATTATAGCTGCATTGCAATTTGCCTAATTGGTATCAAAGCAAAAATTATGCTGTACTGGACAGGTTGTTAACAGAATGTAACAAAGGGAGAAAAATGTCGTCTCTAGCAAATCTGAACATCACAATAAAATGTTATGCCTGTCAAGGCAAGTGGATTGGTTTTAAATGTCATGATGAATAATTAGGACTGCAAGCATGATCTGTGATCATTCAGAACGTATGCTATTGAGACACTATCCTCTCTAGCTTGAAACTTCAAAATTTTAAATCATCTATTAAGAAAAAAATACAAAAGAAGAGAGATAATATTATGCCCTCAAAAGTAGAAATTTAAACGTCTCTGTCTTAGAAACAAAAAGGATATTTTTCTTTTAACTAAAACACTAAGTATGAATGAACTTTGTTTTCCACAATCAAAATTAACATTTCTATCCATTTTGAAATGTAATTTGCAAAGGTTGTTGCTGATTTGAACTTGGTCATGCTCAAGTTAGGTTCTTCACCCATGTCCTTTTTTTTCTTGACCCCTTTTTAAAATCAAATAAACTCTTAACTGTATTAGTTTGACTAAGTCATAGATTTTAGGGTTTATTTCACACACATATGCACGCACACACACACACACACCTACATCTTCACTTATGACACATGCAAACATAAGTGTGTGAGATCTTTTGGAAAACGCAATGCCAGAATGAAAATTATACAATAAAATAATAGATTTCTTGCACATGAATATAATTTTTCAGAATAAAGTTTACTTGTCTAATTATATTTTCAAAGCCTAATTTGAAATCAATTGCATTCTTTCATCCAGAGAAATGAGATAATAACAAGAAACTTGGAGACAACTATAAATCAACTTTTACTTTTAAAGAAATGGAAAGGACAATGTATAAATGATATTTTTCATTTACAATCCTTACCAAATTCACAATAAAAAATTAGTATATTTGTGTATATATAAAATTTTGAATCATGTAAAATACCCCATGATATTTCATATACATTCTATTTACCTTTTAACTAGACATATGTTGATGCATAGGTATCTCTATTATATGTCTGCATAGAATAAGTAGGCAGAATTAAGTACATGGGGGCAAGGTTATTGTTGTGGTTAGGGTCAACCAAAATGAGAAAGACCCTCAATCAAATGGGTTGTCATCGTGGCTGCAACAATGGGCTCAAACATGACAACTGTGAGAGAGGCACAGGACAGGGCAATGTTGCATTCTGTTGTACACTGAGGTAGAGTTGACTCTACCAAGCGTAATGTACTTTTCCAGGGACTGGCCTTTTCTGACAGCGTTTGCAAAGTATAGGATGGACTATCCTATCCTGACTTCAAAGGAGCTTTCTGACTGTATCCTTTTTCTTAAAGAGATTTGTTTGCTCCCTGGCAGTTCATGGCATCTTTTAAACTCTTCTTCAACTCTATAATTCCAAAGGCATCAACTCTTCTGTGATTTTCTTTATCCATTGTTTACTTTCACCAGTATATGAAGGTGACTGAAACATACTATGACTTGGGTCAGGTTTACCTTAGTTCTGAAAGTGAGATCTTTAGTCTTTAAAAAGGCCTTGCGCATAAAATGTGCCCGATGTAATAGATCACTTAATTTCTTGACTAGTGCTTCCATGGACATTGATTGTGTATCAAAGTAAGATGAAACTTTTAACAATTTCTATATTTTCTCCTTTTATTATGATTATGTATTTTGGACTATTTGTGATGACTTTGTTTCTGCCCCCACCCCCAAGTCATTCATAATTTATATTGATGGCTGAAGTATTTTAGTATTTACTGATGAAGTATTTTATCTTCATCAGTAGCTGATTCAAGTCCTCTTTGCTTACACTTGTCATCTGAATATCTCATGTTGTTAATAAACATTCTATCTCCAATCTTGATTCTGCATTTATTCCTTTGGTCTCAACTTCTCAGATCATTGGCTAAGCATAAGCATGTAAATTGAGTCCATCTGATGAAAGGATACAATTTTGACACACATTGTTCCTGATGATAGACCATGCAGTGTCCTCTTGCTCTGTTGGTCTATGTAGATGTTCCACATGAGCACCATGAAGCGTTCTAATATTCCCACTCTTGAAACTATAGTTTCCTATGAACCACACAGTTGAATATCTTTTCATGGTCAATAACACACAACTAAACATCTTGTTAGGATTTGCTCCTTTCAGTAAAGATTCATCTGACACCAGCAATGACATCCCTCATTCCATATCTTCTTCTGAATTCAGCTTGAATTTCTGGAAGCTCCCTGCTGTGACCATTTTGAAATATCCTCTTCAAATTTTACCTGCATGTGATATTAATTGTATTGTTTGAAAACTTCTGAACTTCAGTGAATCAACTTTTCATTGGCATGGTCAAATATATGGCTTTCTTCCTGTCAGTTGTTCAAGTGGTGCCCTTCCAAATTTCTTGGCATAAACAAGAGAGTGCTTCATGAGTTGCATTCGTTTGTGGAAACATTTCAATTGGTATTCTGTAAATTCCTAGAAATTTGTATTTGGTAATGAATTAATGGTAGGTTGGACTTCTAACTTCATTAGCATCAATTCTTGATCATACGCTACCTCGTGAAATGGTGGCATGAATGTTGACCAGCTCTCTTTTTTGTTATAGTTACTCTGTATTCTATTTTCTTAAGATGTTTCCTGCATTGTTTAATGTTTTGCCCAGAAAATTCTTTACTATTACAAACCAAATCTTACTTTTTTTCATTCATTCGTTCAGTTTGACATATGTTAAGTATATTCTTTTCTATCAGTCTCCATTCCTAGATCTTTGCATATTTCATTACAATGCTTTGCTTTGTATTCTCAGGCTGCCATTTGAAATTGTATGTTCATTTTTCCCAAAAAATCATTTTATTGGGAGCTATTATTCCATATTTTTCCACAGTTATTATTCCATAGTTCAATCAAATCAAGCAATATTGTACAATTGCTACTACAATCAGTTTCAAATCATTCTCTTCCTTCTCAAACTCCTTGACATCAGCTCTCTTTTGTCCTCCTCTCCACTGTAGCCCCTCCTGCCCCCTGTGCCAAAGCTTTTATTCTACTTGCTGTCTCTACAGGCTCATCAATCCTGGGCTTCATGTACCAAAAAAATATATAACAAATTTCAAGACATTATATCTAGGATAAACCCCAATATGGACAGACAGACAAACAAATAAAAAACAAACAGCAAATATTGAAAACTAAATCAAGACCAGTATGCATCAGAGTGGGGATCATCTAACAAGATTTTAACTCTTTAAATCATGTTTATCATTTTGATCTCCTATAATCATCTCTCCAATGCACTGTTTCATAGCCAGTTTCTTCTCATCCCTCTCTTATGGATAAAGGGAAATCACCGGAGGCTATTTCTTATATAGATCTCACAAAGGTATCTTGGGCCCCTATTGTCATCCATAGCCTTCTGCAAACCAGAATATCCCAATATCTGTGCTGAGACTATTCCCTCCTTTGGTTTTGGAATATATAATTTACAATCCTTCAATCACTGTGGTTGGTGTATTTCATAGAAGAATATGGAAAATATTATGCTGAGTAAAATTAGTCAATCACAAAAGAGCAATTGCTGCATGAGTCTACTGCTGTAGGAATAAGCAACCGGATGGGCACTAGCTCAGGATTCAAGGGCACTCTGCTGGCCAGGCCAGGTAGTCTGGTAGAAAGCCTGACTGGTGCCAATGAACCATATACCATCCTCTCTAGGTCTGTACAATGAAGATCACTTTGCAGGAGGATGCCTCCCATCAGCTGGTCTCAAATCGTTCAGGGAGAAGGAGGGAATGTTGACTATTATGCAAAGTTTTGATGAGGCTCCCCCCAGACAGGTAGACACCCCTTTCAGAGAGATGAGGGATACTGATGAGAAAGAAAGACAGAGGGGAAGTGGAACAGACACAAGTGCTTGATAGTTGGTAGTAAAAGTGGGAAGACCAAACTCCAAGTGGGGTGGGGGGAATGACTATAAATACTTTTAAGGAACCTGAGGGCGGAGTATTTCTGGTAATATGCACTGAGTAAGCCACATTGGCTCAATTTTGGGGGCATATCATGGGAATCTAGGCCAAGTGCCATAGAACACTGGAGCATTAAATCCTGGATCTTCAAAGTACACAACATGTTCCAAAGGCTGCACCAGAGAGATCCGGTGCAGAAACTCCTCTATGTGAACTGGGCTGCACCTAAAACACACTTGCAACCTGAAGACTCAAGACTGAAAATTCACGGTGTTTGAAGAAGTAGAAGAGAGCCATACCAAGACTATTGAACTGTCGGTAAGTAATCATTGCCTTACTACATCAATGCCTTATATGCTGTAATTTTATATTATTCTGACAAACTTGTAACTGAAATTCTTAGTGAATATTATTTAAAATTTTCCCTGAACACCAACTCCCATTGTTTGTGTTAGGCATGAAATGATTAGTTTTGTAGGTTCATTTTTATATGTTATCATTTCTTCTGTTCACTTTAACTGCTCTATGTTTGATAGCAAGTTTCAGATTTTCTTCTGACGTTTACATTGGCCTTTTCAATTACCTTTTTCTTTCTTCATGTATGACATTCTCAATGCCATCCCACAACTCATCGTGTGTTTTACCATTATTTTTCAATGCATTAAATCTGTTGTCTTTAAATTCAGTCTGGATATAACATTGTTGCATTTCCTGTACTTGCATATAAGCAATTGTTGGTCTGTCCCACAATAGGTAATGGCCTTGTTTTAGCTGATAATACTGAACTTCTGCTACTTTCTTTCCACATAGGCAGCCCATTTGTCTCCTGTCTATGTTAGCTTGTGATGTCCACATGCATAGCCAGGGTGTATGCTGTAGAAAAGTGGTAGTTGCAA
>NW_022107431.1:69905454-69906500 GCF_000313985.2 Echinops telfairi
CATATAGTTCCTTGTAATCGGTTCCCTCTTTCCTACCCACTCTCCCTCCACCCTCCCTGTTTCAAGCTAGATCTTCATATGTTCTTTTTGATGGTGACTATGAAGCCAGTCCTCTTGACTTCATCATCCTCAGTATAGTGAACCACATGAATGTCCAAATCAAAATGGCCAGTACAAGTCCATTTCAGCTTACCGATGCCACTTAATTTTTTATTATTTCCAATAAAAAATGATTGAAAGATTCATATTTTATATATTATCCATTCTGATTATTAATGGATGTTTGTAGCTGTTTCTTCTCATTTTGAGATATACCCTACAGCAAATAAAGGGCCTGAAAGCTCTGCTTAATCAACACTATAAGGTCTACTGTACTTTGAGAAGGTAGCTCTCTTCCGTCATGTTTTGAGTGTCTTCCAATTGATGGACCCATCTTCTTGCACAATGTCAAACAATGTTCTGCTGCTATTCATAAAGTTTTCCCTAGCTATTTTTTTCAGAAAAGGACCACCTATTCTTGTCTCCCAGTATGTCATTGAGTGTAGAAACTCTGCTGAAATTTGTTCACGATGGGTGATTATGTTAGTTTTTGAAATACTGGTAGGTTATTTCACAGCATCACACAAGCCACCAGAGTACAACAAATTGACAGACCACAAATGGGGAGTAACCTTGGTATTCCTTCAATAACTAAGGGTTCATTACTAACTTGGCTGTTTGGTATTTCCTCTGACAAATCAAATGGGCATCCTGGATTTGCTAAATACCATTACTCAAAGAAATTTTGAGATCTTTTTGTCCAAGCTTATCATACAGTTCAAATTTAAAATATGTTAAAATTCACCACAGATGAATATTTTTCCAATTTGAACTCTGTTAAAGGCATAGAATTTAACAAGTCTTCGGATAATGTACATATACATTCAGGCAGACATCAGGCATTCTTTTTTTAAATCATTTTATTGGGGGTTCGTACAATTCTTACCACAATCCATGCATACATCCATTGTGTCAAGCACATTTGTACATCTGTTGCCATCATCATT
>NW_022107431.1:69907440-69950259 GCF_000313985.2 Echinops telfairi
CCCCAGACACTATATCTTTTGATAGCTGGGTGCCATCAGCTTTCTTCACCACATTTGCTTATACACCCACTCTGTCTTCAGCGATCGTGTCAGGAAGATGAGCATCATGCACTGCCAGCTTAATGGAACAATGTGTTCTTTCCTCAAGGGAGGACTTGAGTGGAGGTCCAGTAGACACTAGTCATTCTTAACCTTGGCACCATATTAGAATCACCTGCACAGCTTTTAAAAACATACCTATCCCTGGTTTTGCTGTCCCCCCAAAAGTTTATTTAACTTGTCTGGTTGGCATCTGGGCATCTTTTTGTTTTTAATTCATACATTCACCCTATAATATGTTTCTGAGGTATTTATTCATACATACACAGGGCTGAGGATTTCTGGTTACTTGGATCATACAAGCAATAAATAGAGGAAGGATCATATAAGCAATAAATGTTGGGAAGAGGTTTGAACATGCAAAAACACCATGTCAGAAATGAGCCAAGTCTGTCTCCAAGTTAAACCAAGGTGGTGGAGGCAGAACAAGATGGCAATGTTAGTGGTTTCCCTTCATACTCTCGCAACAATTACCCCGCTAAACAGCACATTAAAATGGCATAGACTGAGATATCACAACTCTAAACAGCAGCTAATGTACTTGATAATCATGGTGAGTTCAAAAGCAGGAGAAAAAAAGAGTGGGGACAGCACAGAAACCTGGAGAATTTACCCACTGACATTGGCAACACTCGCTCCAAAATGACAGTCATCAATAGGAATGACCCCCAAACAAAGATCAACAAAGGAAAAGCTAACCTGGAGAAGCTGTAGTCATATACCTTTTAAGGTAGCTCAGAGTGACCACAGATTTGGGAGTTCATGGGGTGTGTAATTGGGAAGGACAAACAGAAACTTCAAGCTGCAACAGTGCTATTGATTCTTAAAAAGCCCCAAGGTGGCTGGGGAAAAGGACTGTGAGAAACAGAAAGGACACAGGGTGAAGAGACTATTTCAGAATGACAGGCTGGCACATAGGGCAAATACTCCACACGAGGACACCGTGAGTGAAACTGAGCATGTGGGACCTGTGATGGCAAGACATGTAAAATCCTCTCCTTTGCCCAAGACAGCCAAGTCCCACCATAGTCATCAGTATATGCAAACAGATGAGCCTCACCACCCCACAATCCCTCACCGGCTGCACATTCAAAAGGAATTCCACATATAAGGTATCCATAATTGCTGATCACCAAGGGTGTGGTTAAGAATGAGGCTCCTCTAGTGGTTTATAGGAAGAGATACCAGTTTGACTGCTGCTGGGTCAATCCCGAACCTTAGTGACCTTGAGAGGCTGAGTAGAATTATTTGAGTGATTCCCAGGCTATAAATCAGTCATTGCAGGGACAGGCTGCCCCCTCTTTGTCACACAGAGTTGCTACAGACCCCACTCTTTTACTTGGCAGCCAGGGTGGGGCCTGCAGCAGCTACATGGGACACAGTTGCAGCCTGTCTCTGCAACAACGTATCGCAGGGAATCACACTTCACCAACAGTACAGCTAAAAAAAATGTTTTCTCATAAGAAAATGTAAAGCAGAATAACAAAAAACCAACATGCCCCAAGTTCAACAATACAATAAAACAACACACACTAAATTACCAGATAAGAACTACTGAAAAGCAAAGCATGAAGAAGAGAAAAATTCCCCCATGGAGACTAGACTAATGCGCACACACAAAAACATAATTTTCTTCTTAAAGTCCTACATACGTTTAATAAAAGTAAGACACATACACAAACAACTCCAGGAGATCAGGAAACAAAAGAAAAAGGAAAATGGGAGAGTCAATATAGAAACTAAAAACATAAAAATAAATACAGGAAGTAAAGTTTAGACAACAGAATTAGAAAAAGCAAGAGACTTTATAAACCAGACCATGATGCTTTGCATATTCTCTTTCCAGGCAGCATGGAGCAATGAGCGTCTCTCAGGACACTTGACACAAGTTCTGCAAGACAGGGGCAGTGGCGGGGGGTGGCGTGGGGGACAGGATGGACAAGAGAAAGCGCTACCACAGAAACATCATTATGAACTGGGACGCCTGGCTGACGACACTAAGATCGATCCCCAGCGCATCCACACAGTTCGTGCTAGAGGCGAAATGAGAAGGCCCGAAAGCTGGACGTGAGGAACTCCTCCTAGGCTCTGGGTGCTGTGCTGGCAAAACAAGGATCGTCAATCGAGGGCAATGCATCCGACAATGATCTGTCACACACCAAGTCAAGTGCACTCTGCTTATTGACTCTACGCACTGCTGGGGGCCACAAGAAAGGGGCTAAACTGACTTACGAAGTGGAAGAGATATTAAATAAAAAGCAATCAAAGAAAATTCAGAAAAGATAAGATTAAAGGAAAAAAGAATGCAAAATGCACCTGTCTTCTGGAGGAGCGTGTTCCAGCATGGCAAGCTTCTCGCAGGGATCGCTGCCAGACAGGCCAGTGCGGCGAAGCAGACGGCAATTCGCTGTAGATCGAGGACCTGGAGTTCTAGCTGAGGCAAATCAAGGCTCAAAGACAAATAAGCCATCCTATCCTAGCACATGTACTAAAGGTTTTTATTCCGAAAAGGGGGAGGAGGAGGAAGGGGAGGAAAAGGAGGAGGAGGAGAAGGAGGAAGCAGGACAACACTCAACAATATCATTAAACAGATGAAAGATCAAATAAATAAAAGATAGTAGTATAGAACTTAGCGAGTCTGATGAAAACCAAGATAAAAGAATCCAAATAAAATGCAATCAAGAGAAAATACAGAGTTTAATGATGAAATCTAATATTAGAATTACAGGAATCGCAGAACACAATGACAACTATTAAAGACATAGAGATGAGTTTCCAAGAGTTGATCAGAGATTTCCTTACTTGAATAGAAAACCAAGCCCATAAATAAAGGCAGCTGCATGAACCCCAATTAAAAGAGACACCAAAGGTCAACTCCGTGCAATGTCCTAATATAATTCTTGAAAACCAAATACAGAAAAGAATTCTGAAAGCCTCAAGACAATAGTACAACATATCAAAGGTTATAAGAATCAGTGAGGATTTCTCCCCAAAAACAACAGAGGCCAGAAAACGATAGAGCAGCATATATAAAAGAGTAAAAGGAAACAATTGCCAACTGAGAATTCTTTACCAACAATGCTGTCATTCAAAAATGAGGGGGAAATCATGACATGCCCGAACAAAAAGAAGCTCTGAGAATTTGTTAGCACTAGTGCAACTTTGCAAATTGTACTTAAAGAAGAACTCCAAATGGAAAATCACAAACATTAAATACTGAATTCTATAAGGCTAGTATTAAGGTATGTGAGGCCCTAAGCATTTATAAACTGTATTGCCCCTCCTTTACTTATTTATGCATTCACATATATATATGGGTTTCAAGACATTCCTGAGAACACCAAATTATAAGATAATAAACTATTTCCATCAATTTTCCAAAGGCTCTTTGGAAAATTTGTATACATATATACATATATGTATATTTGTATACATATATACACACGTGTGTCTTAGTATCAATAACATAACTTGTTTTTCAACAAGATACCATTTTGTAAAAGAACACCAGACTGAAGGGAAAAGATAACAAGCACATGCATATGTACTTTTTGTGATCTAAATAGTCATTTATTTCCTTGAGTAATTGCTCAGTTTTACATTGAGGAAATAAATATCCTGATAAAAAATATAAATTCAATGCTCTGATGAACGACTTTTGTTGCTTTCTTGGAAGATGAACCAATAAATAATTCCTAAATAATTATTAAATAAATAGTAAATCCTCTTAAAGTTCCTAATAGCTCATTTATTAGCATATATAGAGGGTCCATGAAACAGACAGTAAAACATAAAACTACTTGATATATAAACAATAAAAATTTTGCTGGATAACTATTATTATTTCTAGTAAGATTTGGATGTTTGCTATGCTAATATCATATTAAATTGCTGGTTTTGTTAGTATTATACAAAATGTATGCTAGATTGGACCCAAATGTGCACCAGAAACATTTTAGCTATATTATAAACACTATTGATTATAAAACTTAGGACATAACAGTGCATAAATGCTAGACAGTTAAAAAGCAACTTGGTTGAAGTGATGGAATTGATTCACTTACTCAAGTTTCTTCTCTTTTTGATGATAAATATGACACCATTCTGTGTTCATAGTCTTATTCCTGGCATAATAGATTATCTTATGGTCCGATTCAAAATGGCAAATAACAGTCCACTTTAGCTCACTAATGTCTGGGATATAGATCTGTATATCTATCTATTAATTTTAGACAAGTTTACATTTCCCTGCATTCATACTGTGATTGCTAGGTTGTATGTCAACTCGACTGGGCCAGGATTCTCCCATGATGTGATCTAACATGATTTGATCAACTCCATGAGAGATCTTCTTTGAAGTAGCTAAACAGTTGTGGGATGATAAGGGATGTGTATACATCTTTAAGTTGATCACAGCCTTGTTACAATTGAGGGGAGGTTTTTGTCAAAGTTTGGCCAACTCTTAGAATAGATTGATACTGTGCAGAAGCAAGCTCACTTCTGATGGATCTAAAGTCTGCATATGATTCCTGGAACTCCTGTCATATCAGGAGTTCCTGTCATATCAGGAGTCCTGCCAATCCCAGGAGCCATCAGGAACTGCCAACCTGGGATTCATTTGACTCTCCATCCACCAGCTTGTGCTCTTCCTGATTCCTAGTCCATGGGTCCCTGCAGCTACTCAGGTTGGGATAATGCTCTAGTTTACCATCTCACTCATAGATTTGAACTGGACTGATAGATTTGAACTCTACAAGAGTGTAAGCCATTCCTTGATATAAATCCCCTTTTATACTTGTGGTAGTTACATAATCTGGTGTCAGTTTGAGAGGATTCTGAGTGAAGGGATGGAGTCTGGCCTGCCAATCAAGATATAACCACTGAGGCCTCTGTATGGGCATGGCCTTCTCTTGAGAATTCTGGGAACTCCAATTTCCTCATTGGAGGTGGGGAACACTTCTCTCTCTCTGCTCACTCCCTTGGAGACTTTCTACCACTGACAATACTTGATCCCTTGGAGATGCTCTACTGACAAGACACATGGCACTACACTGATAGACCCCATGCACTGGGAACTGGAGAAGCCACGTGGGAGACCCCTGCCAGGGCTGAGATGCTTACAAAGCCACCGGATCAAAAAGCTTTCTACCCCTGACCTGTGATCATCCTGTATCTGGTGTCATTCCATGTGTTTTGTGAGTCTGAAGAGGATTTTATAGATTGGTATCAGACTATGGACTAATATCAGACTTAGGGCTTGACTGGACTGGGTTGGGATGCTTCCTTAATGTACAATTACTCTTTATATAAAACTCTCTCTTATACACATCTGAGTTTCTATGGATTTGTTTCTCTAGTCTACCCTAACATAATACTCATACATATGTAAGCATCATTGATTTTTCTTCTCTACAGAACTCAGCCTAATACACCTTCTTCATACATTACTTTGTACATTCTCAAGTATATACCACCTCACTGCCATCAAGTCACTCAGCCTTCTAGTGACCTTTAAGAGAGGAACTCTCCCTAACTCGGTGGGTTTCTGAGATGGTCAAGTCTCTGATCGTACAATGCCTGGTCATCCCCCCTGGAACAGCTGGTGGTGTCAAGCTCCTGACCTTGCAGCTAGCAGCCCAGCACTTAACCACTGTGCCACCAGGGCTCTTTGGCATGTACCATAGAAACCTATTGATGAACAATTTGGCTGTTTCCATTCATTTGTTATTGTGAATAAAGCAGCACTGAACATAGGTCTGTACTCATTCATTTGGTTCATTCTTTTTTATTTTTAGTCATATACCATAAAGGCATAAAAATAATGAATTGAACAAAAAATGCAAACCAATCTCCTGTGCTACTTTATTCAGAAACAAAATAAATGGAAACAGCCAAAGGGTTTATCCACAGATGGATTGATAAACAACATGTGGCACATACATAAAATATAATAATGAACAATCATGATTCCATGAAACATATTATAAAATAGATGCAACTGGAAGGCATAATACTAAGTGAAATAAATCAAGCATAAAAGGAAAAATATTCTACGATCCTTCTCTTATAGGAAGACAAGAATAAATATAGAACAATTAATTTTCATTGAGCATTGCACAGGAGAATCTATGGAAAGTAACTGTACAATTGAGACAAGTTATTTCTGGCTGAGAGAAATGTGTCACTGAGGGAAAATGAGTGTTTCAGTGTATATGGACGAGTATAGGCAAACAGCTGTATGAGTAGGTACAGATTTGTATGTAGGTTAGAACTACTAAAAGTATCTATAGCTACCCACTGTCATAGAGTTGATTCTGACCCACAAAGGATCTATAGGACAGAATAGCATTGCATCTTTGCATTTATGAAACTATAAATATTTACTGGAGCCAAAGAATCATATTTCTCCCACAGAGCAACTAGTAGTGTTGAACTGTTGACCTACGGTTAGCAGCTCAAAAAATAATCTACTCAAAATGCAGGGCTCCTCAGAAGTATTTACACCAATCAAAACACCAAATTCACTGCCATCGAGTCAGTTTTGACTCACAGCCTCCTATGAACAGGGTAGAACTGCCTCTGTAGGTTTCTGAAACTGTAATTGTTTACAGGAGTAGAAAGCCCCATCTTTCCCCAAAGAATGGATTGTTGTTGTGAGGTGGTATCAAATGAGCTGTGACCCATACTAACCTGACGCACAACAGAATGAAGCCTTGTCTGCTCCCGTGCCATCCCCCCATTGTCCCTGTGCTTCAGCCCATTGTTGCAGCCATGATGTCGCTCCATCGCCCTGAGGAACGTACTCCTTTTCACTGCCCCTCTACTTTGTCAAGCGTATGCCCTGATTCCAGAGATTGGCCTCCTGACAACATGCCCCAGGTATGTGAGATGAAGTCTCGCCATTCGTACCCCTAAAGAGTACTCTGGCTGTATTTCTTCCCAGACATATGTTTGTCCCTTTAGCAGTCCATGGTACTTTCTTCATCATCACCAAAATTAAAATACATAATTATTCAGTCTTCCTCATTTTAATGTACAACTCTCACATATTTAGGAGACAACTGAAAATACCATGACTTTGGCCAAGTGCAACGTAGTCCTCAAAGCAACAATCTTACTCGACCATACTGTAAAATGGTCTTGTGCCATTTTACCCAGTGCACTGCATCCATTGATCTCTTGACTGCTGCTTTGTGAGAATTGATTGTGAGTCCAAGCAAGACAACATCCTTGAGAACATCAATCTTTTCTCCATTTATCATGATATTACCTATTGGATCCAGTTTTAAGGATCTTAGTTTTATTTATATTGAGTTGTAATTTTATTTATACTGAGTTGAAATCCATACCGAAGACTGCAATACTTGATCTACATCATCAAATGCTTTAATTCCTCCTCACTTTCAAAGCAAGATGATACTATCTGCATATCCCAGGTTGTTAATAAACTTTCTTCCAATCATGATGGCATATTTTTAAAATGTAATCCAACTTCTCTGATAGTTTGCTCAGCATACAAATTGAGTAAGCATGGTGAAAAAACATAACACTGATGCACCCCTTACCTGATTTTAACCATGCAATATTCCCTTGTTCTGTTCACACAAAGGACTTCTGATCCATGTGCAATTTCTGCACAAGCACAATGACATGTTTTGGAATTCCCATTCTTCTCAAGATTATTCATGGTTTGTCATGATTTATATGCCTTGGTATAGTCAATAGAACACAAGAAAACATGTTTCTTGTGTTCTCTGCTTTCAGCTAATATCCACTTGACATGAGCAATGCTAGTCTTTGGTCTACGTCCTCTCCTGAATCTGGCACGTACCTCTAGCGGCTTCCTATCAATGCACTGCTGTAAGCACTGTTTGATTATCTTAAGCAAAAATTTACTGACATATGATATTAATGGTATTATTCTATAATTTGAGCGTTCTTTTGGGTCACCTTTCTGTAGAATTTGTCCAAATATGGATCACTTCCAGTTAGTTGGTCAAGTGACTGTCTTCCAAATTTCCTGGCATAGACCTTGTAGGTGCTTTCAGTGCTTCATCAGATTGTTGAAAGATTTCAATTGGTATTCAGTTAATACCTGGGGCCTTGATTTAGGCTAATCCTACCAATGTACAGATATTTTAAATAACATTTTGTTTGGATTAAGCCCATACATGTATGAATTGGGATCTATTTATCTATCTGAATTATTCACCATCAGATATTCACTTGAAGACGCAGATACAGATATTCCTTGTACATCACCAAACAAGTTCCAACCATAGTTTTCTGAGTTTGTAGGCTTAGAAAGATAGTCTCACTGGGCTACTCTGCCAATTAGCAAAACATAGTTTACAAAAATCGTGGTCTGCTTGTCTCTTGAAGTGAGTAGCATCTGGAGTCTTAAAAGCTTGCAAGCAGCCATCTAAGATACGCCTACATCTACTTGTCCGGAGCAAATCAGTAAGAAGGTAACCCAAAATACAGAACAAACAAGTTTATACATGCTGCAACTCCACTTCACCTGAGACCTAAGCAATTAATGATGCTTAGAAAACTACCTTGGCTATTCTGACTAGGGTCACAATCCAAAACCAAAACCAGCTCAGCAGTCAAGTTCATTCAACTCATAGTAACCTTCAGTGACAGGGGAGAGTTCCTCAGCGGGTTTCTGAAAGTGTCCATCTTTCTGGGAGCAGAAAGCCACATCTTTCTGCTTCAGAAAGCTGACTCAATATTTGACATTTGGTTAGCAGCCCAAAGCATAATGGACTACGCTGCAAAGATGATTGGATAAAATTATGGCTGTTTCAAAATCTTATTTAGAAAAAAATATCTGACATATGAAATAGTAGCGAAGAGAGGACTACCTGAGACTACTCATCTATGAGACTATTTAAACTGAACCTAAATTCTGAGATCACGTTTCAGTCAAACAGCAGAGTGCTACACAAAATAAAGAATTTTGATTATAAGGCTAAGGCCCTATGTGATAGTAAGGTTTATTGTTCCGCCCTGGCCAATAAACTCATGTGGGATTAATTGAAGGGCAATTTAATTGAAAGACAGAGAAATAGATGGCTCTGGAAGCCTCCCCTGTCTTGTCTCTTATTCTCTGATGGTTGGACCAGTGTGCGGCTGCCTTAGCTAGCTCTCTGCCTGAGCTGGCAAGGCTCACTTCCTGTGAGACATCCCTGAGGAGAAACCACATGGACTTACCCTGATGCAGCCCTGAGTTAGCTTTTTTTGGAAAACTGTGTTGTTATCTCTAAGCAGTTATTACATTTGTTTGCATACAATATCATGCAACACAGAGGAGCACAAAACAGTACAGAACCAAGATGCTCCATTTCAATATCCATCATTCTAAATAATGAATTGAGAAACTCTTTATGATATGTGTACAAAAATTAAATAATCCTGCAAAAAAACCTGAAAGGTTAGAAACAAATTTGGGGAAAACAAATAATTATAGAAATTCAGAGCTGAATTTGGAAAAGTTTGAAGTTAAGCTGGTATGAAGACAAAAGAAATAGTCAGAAATAAGTATAATTATATTGGAACAAAGCATTGTCCAATTTATATTGATCATATAATCCATGGAGAACAATATAGATGATAGTATTTAAAAATGTGGTAAGTGTAAAAAGTGTGAAAAGTTTGAGAAGTCCATCTATAAACTCTATGGGAAAAAATAAAATGGGTTTGATAATTTTTAATAAAGAATTTCAAAAGTAAATTACTAGCTAGAAATTGAAATCTGAAACCCACAATGTAGTAGACTCAAGAGGGAAAAACAAGAGGCAAGGAGCTCCAATGGGATATAAATGGTGGGCAGATGGGAAAGCTTTAAGTATCAATATCAAAACACGAACACATGGATTAGAGATTCTTTGAAGAGCAGTGTTAAAATTTGGGAATTGGCTGAATATACAAAGAGATGAAGAAGAAGAAGGTAAAGATAATAGAGATCTTCTGTCATATGTACTCTGTGTATATCATCAAGCTTGGTCTTATGTTTGGATGACTCTAGTAACTAAAAGTTTACTTGCCAAAATTCTTAATGTGATTTCATTCATTGACTTACATTTGCTCTTATGTTACTCTGGGTCACAGGAAAGCAAAAGGGCCAACTTTCTTTGAAGGTTCAGGTAGAAAATCTGTTAAATTTGGCAGGCAACGTGGTTTCTGTTGCAACCACTTGATTCTACCATTACAGTGTTAAGTCAACCATAGATAATCTGTAACACAGATAGTAATGGCTATGCTTCAATAAAATTTTATTTGCAAGCACAGATGGAAGGACAGTTTTGGCCCTGACCCAAGAGACACAGCTTATTCACCTATCTCTAGCTTATAAAAGTATTTAGTATATTTTATACCATATTTTACCCTCTCAACATTTCAAAAAAAATGTTTCTGGCAGCAGAAATATAGACAGATCCTTAAACTGGTCCTTTAATGACATGTTGCTTCATATTTTCATGCTTTTTAATAATTGTTTATATAGCCTTATATTGTTGTACTCACAGTGTAGTAAATTCCTCACAAACTGGTCCAATAATTATTGAACTAAGCCTCAATCCTTAGACACAATAATCTACTAATGAACAAATAATCCGAGAAGCTGGATTATATGAAGAAGAATGCAGCATCATGATAGGAGGAAGGCTTATTAACAACCTCCAATATACAGAGGACACAATTCTGCTTCCCGAAAACAAGGAGAACTTAAAGAACCCGCTGATGATGGTCAAAGACTACAGCTGTGAGTACAGCTACAACTCAATGGAAAGAAAACCTAAATCGTCACAGCTGAGGTTACCAGGTGGTAACACCATCGTATACAGAGAAAAGATTGATCCACAACAATGCTCAGGGAAGCAGCAGTCCAGAGACCAAACAATGCATTGTACTAGGTCAACTTGCTGCACAAAATCGCTTTAACGTGTTGACAATCAAGGATGGTACAGGTAAGCCTGATCTCAATCTTGATATTTTCAATTGTTTCCTATGTGTGTAAAAGTTGGACCTTGAATAAGGAATACCAAATACAGAATAGCAAAATTAAGAATTATAAGACTGGCAAAAAAGATTTAAAGTTTCATGGGCTGCCAAAAGATAAAATAAATCTGTTTTGGAAAAAGTGCAGTCAGAATGCTTCTTAGCAGCAAGGATGGCAAGAGTAGGGCATGCTGTACTCATGTATTTTGGACATGTTGTCATGAGAGACCAGTCCCTGGAGAAGGAAATCATGTCTGGTGAAATGGAGAAGCAGCAA
Source organism: Echinops telfairi (assembly GCF_000313985.2). Taxonomy (NCBI): domain Eukaryota; kingdom Metazoa; phylum Chordata; class Mammalia; order Afrosoricida; family Tenrecidae; genus Echinops; species Echinops telfairi. Next base: position 69,918,818 of record NW_022107431.1, read on the forward strand.
ATGGATTGACATTGTGACTGTATCAGTAGGCTCAAACATAAGAAACATTGTGAGGATGGAGCAAGACCAGGCATGGTTTTGTTCTGTTCAACATAGGGTTGCTAGAAGTCATACTGACTTGACAGTACCTAACAGCCTAGTCCATTGAGGAATTATAGGACTGAGTTAACTATATTGGATAGCCACATTACTCTGTTAACTTACTCGTCAGCTTAAAATCATTTGCAGGAGTTTCTGGGTAGTGAAAAAAGCTAATGTGCTTATCTACTACCCCAAAGCTTGGTGGTTGTTGTATTCAGATATTATGTCTACTTGATGGTACGTGTGTGAAGGTAGGAATGGAGTCCAGCCTGTCAATCTATATAATGGTTATACATCCTTGAAGGTATGGTCATTTTATATGAGAGACAGTAAGAACTTCTCTCTCTCTGGCCCTTCACCCTTCTTGCTTGCTGGTATTCTCTATTTGCCTGCAGGGTCAGTTCCATGTCCCCAGCTGACCCTGGAAGCCACCTTGAGGGTGGTGATCTGCCCTTTTTCCACTGACCTTGGCTGCACGTGACTCTGGACCCACTCTTCCACTGTCTCCCTGCTTCTCACTTCGCTTCTCTTTTCATTGGCTCGCAACTAGAGTCTGAAGAGAACTCAGACCCATAGTTGATTGAGTTGGATTTGGCTAGGACACCTTTTGTTATAAACTTACTTCTTGATATAAAATTCTTTCTTATACATATTTCAGTTTCACTGGTTTTATTTCTCTAGACAACTCACTAGATAACTAAGAGGTACATGTATATAGCAACAAAAGAAAATGATGATAGATAGATGATAGATAGATAGATGATAGATAGATAGATAGATAGATAGATAGATAGATAGATAGATAGATAGATAGATATAGATAGATAATACATCGACTGAGATGATAGATAGAAAACTCCATTTATATGTTTTCCTTCTGACCTAGTGACTTTTCTAGACATGTCCAGACTGTTGATTTCTTTTCAATTTTAGGTCCTGACTATCTACTTGCCATGTGCACTTGAATGTCTCAACTTTAATCCGAAGTGGGACTTCATATCTTGATTTCTTCCTTAATTTGCTGCTATATGTTTTCATTTATATCTAGTAGAAATTACCTCCACCTATTCAATATTATTAATCTCATCTTGAGATCAATTCAGTACTTGCAATGGTCAAGATATATCTTTAAATGTCATTGTTCCATATCTACTACTATAACCTTAATCCAAGTCATGGTCATATTTTTTCCAAAAATTGCCTTTTAAGTGCTCTCTCTGTGTGTTTTTAAGGCCCCCAAATGAATTCTCCACAAAACAAGCAAAGGTATCTGCTTACCTGTCAAGCATATTTCTTTCATAAAACACTTCAGTGTCTTCACATCTTCCTGGCTCAGAATAAAATCGACCAATTCCTTTAGTTGCTAAAGCTTGTGAGCGTCCAGTGCTTCATTTTGAAAGCCACGCTGCCTCAGTAGCAGCTCCAGTCACATTGTTCCACACACTTGCCAAGTTTTTCACACTTCAGAGATGCTGTGCATTATAGACCCTTTGCCTGGATCTTTCTAGAGCTAGCCTCTCATGATTTTCAGGTTTCCTTCTCAAACGGTCCTCCCTGATTCCCACGGAATTTAATAGCCCCTCTTCTACATTTTTGTAATGTCAAGGACACATGAAAACGTTTTTCACAAAATAAATAGTTCGCTGGGTATGGAAGGCAATCTCACTCAATAATCAACCATCATAATTTATCTTTGGGTAGCGATTATTGATTTAACCTCTGACTTTTCTTTTACACGAAGTGTTCCCTTAAATACTTGGATATTCCCAAGGCCTTTCAGGGGTCATTAAAATCATAATTGTTTTCAAAATAGTCCTAAGATGTTACTTGCTTTTTCTCACTCACTCTCTCAGAGGTGTATCGTGAACTGCACTGGAAAATGAAGGCAGTTATGTTACTGGTTGGCAAATATACATGTATTTATTTTTTCAAAGCTTTTTATCATGTGTGACATTACAACAGATTGATTGCATAGGAATATATATGATGCCAACTGTTTTCTATTACATCAAACATAAAATAAATGTATAAATCTGTAAAACAATGCCACTTCTTACTAAATTGGTTCACATGATAGTTCTTTTTCATGAAATGCATATTTTTATGAATTTATAATGTTTGTTATTATTATTTTGAGTATATTGTTAAATAAAATATTTAAATATATTTTAATTTATAGTTCAGTAATATCAACAGATAATATCATTCACATTACAAAAAGATTTTTGAGGGCTTCATTATTTAAAACCAATTTTTTTGTTTTATTTTAATTACACTTCATGACTGAAAGCACAAGTAATATCTCTTTTTGCTAATCACTCTATATCAGTCCTTATCATAATATGTGAAACAAAATACATATTGAATGAATAAATGCATATGGATGGATCAGATTCAATGGAGTCTGGTATGAGAACCAGATTGCTAGGAGTTAGATAAAAGGTGAATGATTTGGAAATGTCATTAGCACACATAAACAACTTATTCCAGAGGTTTCTCACAAATGAAATGAAGTAAACAGGAAGGTCACTAAGGAAGGAGACAAGGCCGAGAGATTGCTTCAAGATGGGGAACTTGAGTCTGTTTAGTTTGCCTGTCCTCACGGTTATGTGTTCAGTTATATGATATTTGCATGTGCTCTAGATGAATTCCTTTTTTCTCCTCATGTGTCATTATGATTGCATGCTGTGCTTAGGATCCGTGGGAATGCCTTTGCAGGGGCCTCCCTCTCTTGTGTCTCTGATATAGGTCACATGGCTAAAGCATTTTCTACCTCAGATTATCTTTAGGAAAGGTTCAAAGCACAAAACGTGCTTCTGGCCCTCTGTGGATCGTGGCTACAGAAAAGGCGTACCAGTTGGACATGCTGAAATATCAACCACTGTTTTGAAATATAGTCATAAATGAAATAAAATCCCTTTCTCCAGTCTGCAATGGGGAAGCAGTAGCAATTATTGATATCACAGCCCTTAAAACACCAGTGAGAAATGGAACTCGTAGGAGACACACAGACTGCCAAGTAAATGTGTGCAAAGCTGAGAAGGAAGCGATCTGGGTGAGCAGTTTCAGTGGTGCGGCACCATTCACTCTCTAGAATAGAGCTGTGCGTTTAGGCATTTGCTTTTCCTTAGGGTATTCTTTATCTGAACGTCTCCCTCTCTCTCTTTGAAAACTCTGATTTGAACTGCCTGCTCTTACATTTTTATCTGACCCTGCTGCTGTCTTAATTCCCTTTAAGGTCAGTTCTACCTGGCCATTTAGAACACATGCAGTTCTTCCCCTCTGATAGCTCCCATTTGCCAACTTAGAAATAAAAATCCTTCTTCCTAGAATCATAGAAGAAAGGGAAAAGATTTAAAAATTAAAAGTAAAACCCATGGTATAGGTTTAATAAACACATTAAATGTGAACTATAGATGTAAAAAATGGCTAGGCTAAAATTACTTTAAGGTTATAAGATCTGCAATTTGGAGTCTGAGAAAATCCATGGCTTTCCATCAGGCTAATTAAATTAACAAGATGTAGTGGTTTGAATGGTGCAGCCCAGTAATTACATCTGCCTGAGCATTTCCACATTCTCCTTGGAACTTGAGAGTATTTCCTTTATGGGAAATTAAGTAGTTAAGGGTCTGGAGATGAAGTTCTTATCCTGGATTATACAAGTGAGAGGTAAAAACAGTCACACTGACACTGAGAAGAGAAAGGAAGGGGGACTTTTGAGACAGACAGAAAGGATCAGAGAAGAAGAAAAGGCAGGGTGAAACAGGTTGGCATGATGCGGCAACAAGCCAAGGAGCTCTACACACACCAACGCTGTCAGAGGCAAAGGAAGAACCTTCCTGTGGGAGGATGACACTGTTGACATCATGATTATAAATTCAGTCTTCCAGGATCGTAAGAGTATGGTTGGTTGGTTGTGTGGCCATTTTGTTTGCTTGCTTGCTTATTGAAAACCTGTTTCGCTGTGGGAGACAGGGTAATGTGATCACAAGACAACAAGCACAGGAAGAACTCCTCGGGAGCTACCAACGGCTCCACTCGGAAGAATAACCTGCACTTCTTTGAAACAAGAAATCAACTCAAAATCCAAATAGATTCAAATTTCTTAAAGTGGGAGAGCAACAATGCCTATGGATAGGCATAGCCAATTCTGTGAACCCCTATCCTACCTGACACAGTTGACTTCTCCCAGCCTCTAAGGCCATCCAACCTATTACCTTGCTGGTCTCAGGGGCCCCGGCATAGCTAATAGATCCATTGGACAAACTGGTGCGGGCATGCGCAGTACTCGAGGGATACTTTGCACCCCACCCCCCGCCCTTCTCCCTCCTTCTTTCGTGCTTCGCTCTCTTGGGTCCTCTTCCTCCATGTGCCCTCCCTAACCATTCAGCATAAGAATACACACAACACTTCTCATGGAGGAAGAATCTCCACTTACAACATGGTTTTATTTTTTCACTTTGCTTTATATTCTTCAGTTTTTGCCTTTGTTATTTGTTCTAATTCTCTCTGATGCTTTCTTTCAATGCAAGCTCACCCTTCTGAGAATAAACATTTTTCCCAGGCAAAAGCAGGTTAGGTTGTAAATATGAGCACATCCACACACATACGGCCTTTTTCCCTTTTCCTTTCTTTTTTCACTTGACTGCACAGAGCCACCTACATCTATGCTGCCACAACAGACCATCGGCGCTCACACTCAGTGTTTTGTTTCTTTTCTCTTTCCTTTTCCTTGCAAATTCAACCATTATCTCTGTGTGCTTTCTCTCTTTTTCTTCATGAAATATATTTCCATTAAACCTATTAATTCTGATAACCCTTCTTAAAAAATTTTCCCATTTTTATTACAAATCTGGTGGCTGGTCCATACAGCCACTTACATTATTACTATTAGTACTTTTATTTTACTCTCTCTCTTCTTACCCCACATTTTCCCCAGTTACCCGTCTTTCTTCCCTTTTCTCCATTTCATCAATGTATGTTATCCAGTTCCTATTAGACTGCTACCACCTCACTAGACAGAGCTAACTACCTCTGTGTAAGCCAGCAGCTCACAGACCTCTAAGAGCTAGTACCAGGATCCCAGTGAAACAGCAGTCAACAACAGTAAACCCCCCAAATAAAGACAAACATGTGAAAATCACCTAAACCTGATGGCCTCCTCTTAAAGAGGGGGTCTGGAATTACCAGAAATGAAATTGAGAATACCTATATCGGGGTCCTTTCAAGAGATGTCGGGAGCACTCATAAGTACAATGGAAGAAACTGAAAAATTAAAAAATCATTTAAATCAAAGGGATCCCAGAAGATAAACAATAAGATAACAGAATAAGACAACATTCTAAAAACCTAAGGCACAGAATGGAAGAAAATGAACATAGAGTCGCTGAGCACAAAGACAACCACGCTGAGTGCAATCAGTGAGAGAACCAATCAGCCAAGAAAGTGAAGAAAAATGGAGAAAGCCTGAGAATGACGTTGAACAATATCGAAAGAAACAATATCTGTCTCCTGAGGATACCAGAGCACGAAGAAACAAACAAACAAAAATCTGCAGAGAAAATAATATGAGAAATTATGTAAGAAAATTTCCCCAACATAACAAAGAGGAGAACAGACCTATTCCAGAAACTGAGAGAATCTTAAATTGGATAGTAAAAAGAAAATCACAAGGTATCATAGTCAGCTTTCACATGCTTATGAGGCAATTCAAAATACTCTGGCTTGTGTCAGGTACATCCTAGCCCTGTAGTAGTTACATAATCATTTATCAATTTGAGGATTAAGAGTGAAGGAGTGGAGTCCAGCCTGTCAATCAGGATACAGCCAATAGCCCTTGAGGCCTCTGTGTGGGCATGGCCTTCTCCTGAGGATTCTGGGAACTCCTATAGTTCCTCCTTGGAGGCGGGAGACACACTCTCTCTCTGCCCACTCCCAGCAAGAGATCCATGAGGAGAAGCCACATAGACCTACCTAGATGCAGCCCTGGGAGCTGGAGAAGCCATGTGGAGAGCCCTGCCAGTGCTGAGATGCTTACAATGGCACTGGATCCACAAGACTTCCCATCCACTGGCCTGTGATCTTTCTGCATTTAGTGTCATTGCATGTGTTTCATGAGTTGGAAGAGGACTTTATAGATTGTTATTGGACATATGGGCTAATATTGGACTTATGGAGTTGATCTGGACTGGGCTGGGATGTTTTCTCTATATCCAATTGCTCTTGTATAGAAAGCTCTTTCTTATACACATATGAGTATCTATGAATTTGTTTCTCTAGTCAACCTGGACTAACACAGCCCTCAAAATGACATCTTTGCTTTACAACACTCTAAAGAGGTCATGTGCAGCAGATTTAACCAGTATAACACACCACTTGATCTCTTGATCACTGCTTTCATGAGCATTGATTGTGGATCTCAGCAAGACAAATCACTTGACAACTTCAAACTTTTCTACATTTATCATGATCCTACCCATTGGTCCCATTGTGAAGATTGTGATCTTCTTTACTTTGAATTATAATCCCTACTTCAATTATTGATCTTCATCAGATAGTTCTTCAGTCCTCCTCACTTTCAGAAAGCAAGGCTGTGCCATTTGCATATCACAGGTTGAAACGCCTTAACTTATATATCTATTTTTTACTCAAAAGTGTTTTAAATTGTATACCATTAGTTAAATTAATGACTTTACTAGTAGAATCATCTAATAACCCAAGGGGGTGATCTATAATCTTTATCATAAAATGATAATAATTTCTCTAACTTTCTCTAATATATGAATGGCTACTTGCACATAATTATAGCCCAATCTAAGAGCAATTAGTTATTATGACATGACCCTACTTGATACTCACCTTCATGAAGAGATCACTGAAGATTTTGGCACTGTATCAAAGTGTGGTGAAGAAACCATATGGTGCTTGACTATCAGAAAAATAATATCTAGGGTCTTAAAGGCTTGTCTTCAAGCAAGCATGGGGCATCACCTAAATCTGCATGGAGAAAGCACCTTGTGATGCAAGGATTGTAAATAATAAAATCCAAATCTGCAGGAGTAAACGGTAGCAGAGCTTAAATTCTGAACACCCAGTTTGGAGAAAGCTATGGATAACAGTGGAAGCCCCAAATACATTTGCAATGTTGCTGCCATAATTAAGCCTCTGGTGGATCCCTCTGAACATTGTCCAGGATGGGACTAGCCATGCTATATAATACATTATCAATTGATCTCCCTTCTGACACATATGAAAGTTGTTTCAGTTTTTAATATTTTCTGCTTTATCTTAGATTAATGTTTTCCTATGTCTAATCATTTTTGTTTACTTCCTGTTTCTATTTTGTATTATTTTCTGTATATGAAATACAAGATAGATAGGTAAACTTATAAAGACAGTAACTGGATTAATAATTACCTGAGGGCATGGCAGGGAGGAAGGAGGAAATTGGGAGCTAACAAATATGAATATAAAAAAATGTTCTGAAATTGTGCTGGTTGCACAACTCTTCTTAATATGAATGAATGATTAAATTATGTGATATATGAACTGTATGCCAATAAAACAATTAATAAAACTTTTATCATGATTTAGGTAAAGGTCCACAGAGCAGACAATCAGTTTCACATCCAACAATTTATACACATTTTGTACTAAGTAATTCATTTCAATCTCCTTAATAACTAATGGCACATAAAAGGTTCTGTTGTATTAAGTCACCCAACTGTTAGTAATTTGTTAGATCATTCATTTTAGCATGAGAAAACTGTATGCCAGGTAAACATAGGACCACATACTTTTGCCTTCTTTGGTTCACGTTTTACATGCAAAAATACATATTTACATATTTATGTTTTCAATTTAAATGAACATAATTTCAACCTGCTCATCAAGCTAACAGGAACTATACTTGAGGAATAAATGTGAAGGCTAAATTATATGGCATCTAGGATTAGAAACTGAGCTGTGCGCATGTGCTCCCTCTCTCTCCTAAAGATACACACATTTCGGTTTTGTAGACAAATTGGCAACATGTGAGTATTTCTAATGTTAAGGGAACTGTTGATTATCCTCATGTAGACATTAAAACTCCTTTTACAAAATAAATGTCCCTTTGCACCAAAAGGCACCAGCATTTTATGCTCCATGAATGTATAAGTGGAACGTGATCATGATCATTGTACTGTAAACATCTGTTTGAATTTCCCAGGATCTTGCCCTGATTCCTGCATTTTGGCTAATTTGTCACTACACCATCTGCTTGAAGATAGATTGATCACCGGTGGTTAGATTATTGGGTAAGTAGTGCTTATGTTTATTATCATGTGCGTAACAATACCTTAAAATTCTGTTTAATGTGAGTTACTTTTTAGGTGACAGTGGGCTTCCCCAAGGTCCCATTTCTTGATAGCAGTGGGAGCCATAGAGGAACAAAGGTGCCATTGTATAATCAGCTATACCCACACATACGCAGAATGAGATTTCAGATCTGATCTTGTCGTTTTAGTTGTACAGTGGCTCCATTTAATATCTTTGATAGGTCACATTTCACAAATCTAGTAATCTTTATTCTGGGCAGAGAACCAGTAAGTTGCTGACATATGAATAATGGCAGAGATCTGGGCGGTTTCAATGTCCATGTTTCTCAATTTCTGAGATTTCTGAGAAGGTCTAGCTGTCAACAGGAACCACAGATATCTTGTTTATGATTCATAGGATCTATCCCATTAAAGTAGTCTTTTTTTATGTTTGAATGTGTGTTTTTAACTAAAAATTTTTAATGTACATTTTAAAATCAAGAAATTGTTTTTTGTACACTGCCCAGCACATAATTTATTCATGTGACTATATGTTTAATATTAAGATTGAAATCAAAAGTATCCACACACAAATCCTTAAATGTTATACTGAAATTACTATGCTCAAATGCTAATTTGCCTCACACATAAAACAACAGAAGTTAGAATGTGGCCTCGAGATTGAAGGAAGGTTTATCATCTGTATTACACAGATGGCCCAACTTTGTTTGCTGACACCGAGGTGAACTGCGTGCACTCCTGGTGATGAAAAAAATCAAAGACTGCCATATTCAGTGTGGATTGCAACTCAATTGAAAGAAAACCAAAATTCTCACAACTGAATCGATAGGTAACATCATGATGAACGGAGCAAAGATTGAAATTGTCAGGGATTTCATTTTGCTTGCATCTATAATCAATGCTCAAATAGCAGTCAAGAAATCAAATCTCCTGTGTAAGACCTCTCTAAAGTGTTGAAGATCATGGAGTCACTTTGACGACTAAGGTGCTGCTGACCAGTCAATGTATTTCCGTCACCTCATGTGCATGGGAACATTGGGCAGTGAATCAGGAACACCACATCAGAGCTATATTTTTGAATTATAGTATTGGGAAGGCAAATTGAAAGCACCATGGGTTGCCAGAAGAGCAAATAAATCTGCCTCAGAACTCGTACTGCCAGAAGTACGTAGAAGTAAGGATAATGATTCATGGTCTCATATAATTTGGATATGTTATCAGAAGAGACCAGTCCCAGGAAAAGATGCTCCCAATTGGTCAAGCAGAAGGTCAGCAAAAAAGAGGAAGACCACTGTGGGAACTGGACGGCTTTATGTCAACTAGATACTCTTGGTTAGGGGTGAAGTCAAGCCTGTCAATCAAGTAGTAGCTTGATGATATCTCTTTGGGAGTGTGACCTATTGTATAAGACTGAAGGCTCTAGGAATGCTACCCTGAGCAGCTCAACAGTTTTGACCTTCTCTGTTTCAGACCTGGGCCGGTTCACCCCTCCTTAGGCAACTTGGTGGTCCCCCCACTCCAGGAGGTCACATATTGAAGCAAACTTAGTGAGGACACCCGGTCGGTGTAGGGCACTACAGCCCAGAACTCCTGGACTCAGGTGATCCTCCAGCCTCAGCCTCCCTCCCTAGTAGTTGGGACTACAGGCCGCGCCACCACACCTGATGGAACTGCTTCTCTGTCTGCCATTGTCCCACCCTGACTGCCAGGACACCGTGGCTGCCCCCAAGGCTCTTAGTTCCTTGCCCTGTTTCCAGCTCCCTTGGATCCACATGACTGCACCCAGTGGCCTGCATTCTTCCTGCTTCACCACTCAGTATCACCTGCATGAAGCTAAGTGAGTCTGACAAAGGGAATCTTAATGGACTAGCATCAGAGACTTGACTAGGATGCTTTCTTGATAGGTCATTATGTTCGATATAAAGCTCTTTCTTAATCCTACATGTCACTGGATTTGTTTATGCAGACAGCCTGACCTAACACAACCATCAAGTAGGTGGATTGACACAGTGGTTATCATAATGTCCTCAAACAGAACAGCAATTGTGAGGATGGCCAGGACTGTCCTTGTGGTCACAGGGTCACGGAGTCAGAACCAACCTGAAGACCCCTAACAGCAACAGCAATAGCGCCTTCATGTTAGCAATACCACCACCACCAGACTCCAGGTACTTCTCTGAAATTCAAGTGACAGAAAGAGTTTTCATTCAAAATTAGATGGTAAAAAAATCAGTTATGAACAAATGCGGACAAGTTGGTTTATTTTTTATTCAAAACACTGTTGACCGAAGTAGTAATTGTACTTGCCTTTTAAAAATTATTCATAGCCGGGAAGGGAGGGGAAAAATGAGGACCTAATGTCGGGGGTTTAAATGGAGAGAAAATGTTTTGAGAAACGATGTACAAATGCGCTTTACACAATTGATGTGTGTATGGATTGGGATAACAGTTGTATGAGCCCCTAATAAAATGTTAAAAAAAAAAAAAGAAAAGAAAAAAAAAGTATTCATAGCAATATATAACCACACCTTAATTTCTATTCTGTGCTCTTTTTTTCCACTGGCAATGTCAAAATGATATTTTCCTTGAAAATACTATTACTGAACTTCATGACATCAAGTACACCCTTCATAGGTCTGATCAGTTTGGCTCTAATGGTCAGTTTCCTTATAGTCACACACAGCTATGGTCAAATCCACTAAATGCATAGAAGATTATCCCTAAAGAAAGGTATATTTACTGGGAATTCTGTCTTTGTCAAAGAAGTCCTTGCAGCACAATGTGTTACCGGCTGCCAACCAGAAGGCTGGACGCTGCCGCCAACAGTGGTTCTATGAGAGAAAGATGGGGTTGTTTATTTCCTTAAGATTTTGATGATCTCAACAACCTAGGGAACCGTTTTACTCTGTCCTAGGTTTCTAGAGAAGAATTCATTCAATGGCAGTGGTGTTTGGCTTTGATTTTCTGTCCCTCTCCGGGATTGGGAAATTGAAAGAGGCTTTGATGCTGTAGAAAGGTGCTGTGAGGTCTGGAGAGAGACAGATGCCAGATACACCTCAAAGCAGAATCTTTGATGTGATGAAAAATAAGTGAACGTTTCCACTGAAGATTAATAAGTAAGCAAAAGTAACCCTGTGCTTGCCTTGTTTATCCGATAATCCAACACTGATCAAATCCTTATTCTTTTCATCAGCCCAGCCAAGTATACTTGCCTCTTTTCCTCCCCTAATGAGTACCTTATCTGTGGTTATGTAGCTATAAGATTACACTTTATCATGAGAAAAGACATTCTTGATTTTAAAAATTATATGTAGCCACTCGGAAATATTAAGTGAAAATTCATGTACTTTCTTTTTAGGGCAAGAGCTGTGGACACAGGCTTGCCTTCCTATGGCTATCTTGCAAAAAAGACACTGCATGGGCCTTGTTCACTAAAGATTAAGATGTTAGCAAATGAACAACATAATTGAGAACCAATTATGATTTCTGGATGTCGCTGCTCCCAGTCATTGAAGATGAGAACCACATATTAATCCTTGTCCAGGAAAAGAAGGAATTTATCATGAAGGGAAACCAAGACAGAAGTTTTCAATATGTACATGTGAATGTCAATAGGCTCTGGATCTTAATGATGCTGTAGGATTCTGAGACTGTAACTCTTTAGGGGTTAGAAAGCTTCATCTTTCTCCCTCTGAGTGACTGGTGGCTTTGTACTGCTGACCTTGAGGATAACAGTCCAACACATGAGCACTACATCAGAGTTGTATGTGTCCACATCAACTCCACATCAGTGGCCTTTACACCTTGGGCTGCTAACCTTGGTCAGCAGTTTGAAATCACCATCTGCTCCAAAGAGAAAGGTGGAGCATTCTCCTGCTATAAACTGGTACAGTCTCAGGAACTCACAGGTGCAGCTGTTTTGCACTGTACTCTAGAGTCGCTTTGTGTCGCACGGAAGCAACTTGGTGGCAGTGAACTTGGTGTGGTTTTGATGAGGAGAGGGCCACAGGTAGCGTCTACTGGATGCCTCACAGCATGACAACATCCAGATTGTACACAGAAAAATGTCATCAACAATGAAAGAAATTAATGCCAAGGTCACAGGCAGTGCCACATTGTGACATTAGTTCTATGCCCTTATTATAACACTAGTGCCGTGCCCTTATAAATTAACTAGGAAAATATTTTATACAGTGCAGAGAACTACAAAAGACACACATTTAGAAAGGGAGAATTACTTCTCCCGGGTGCTCATGCAAATGAGAGTCAGCATGCCTATATTTGAATCTCCACTCTCAGAGTAGTTCGCTGACTGATTGTGGTTTGGTACTGTACATTTTATCATTTCAGTATCCTCAGCAGCAAAATGGTATTAGTATTCCTCTTATTTAAACAGTTGCCATCATACTGATTTAAATTCATGGTGATCCTTCTAGGTTGTTATTGACATTTTAAAATGTTTAGTTCAGCATTGACATATAGGAAGCACCCATTCATTATCAGCTAATATTGTTGTTTTATTGTTTTAATCTATTTAAACCAGATAGAGTCAATGTATGGTACTAGAGTTACAGTAATATTAAGGTTCTCAATGATGTTTCATAGGATTATTGTTTTGTTCTAGAGTAGAGAGGGTTTGGGCCAGATTATATCCCCTGTAGTTGTCATGAACTATGATGGTAGACAAACTTCTGCATCAGTGTTAATTCATTTGAAGTTCATTATTAAGCCAATCTAAGAGTCAATTATTTCATCTGTTAAATGAGAAAGGAATGTGAAGCACCCGGCTTAAAGCAGAGATACTGTCTAGTATATTTTGCTCAACTTCAGTGCTACTTTCCAACATTTTGCTTGTACTAAAGAAGAAAAAGCAACAAGAAACTCTGAGAGACCCCTGAAAAATATTTGTGCTTGAACAAATCTACATGCTAAATAGCTGCAATTCCTCCTTAGGCGCTAAGTAAATTGTGGTTCCTGGTAAATTGTGGTTCCTGGGGGAAGCATCCTAGTCCACTTAAGGTTAATCACTGGTGCTTACAGTTAATTGTTATCAATCCCCTTTTAAATGGTTACTCTGTTTGAGTTTTCCATACAGGGCAATCCATTCCAACAACAGCTCCAGGCTTAAAATGAGTTCATATTGCAATTTTGTTTTCCTGATCAATTATCAAGATATATCCAACACAGTAAAAATGAACTTCGTGACATTAAAATTGCCATCTAGATATGTGGTTTTCAAACTGAAGCACATATCAGAATCACCTGAAAAGTTTATTCAATCCTGGAGTTTTGGTTGTTGTTGTTGTTGTTGTTGTTGTTTTAATTTAAGATTGGCGTGAGTTCAGAGTTCCTAGGTTATGGCGGTTATAATCCACCTAGAAGCACTTAGAATGAGCGGAGTGTCATTGTGGCTAAGGAAGATGCTTCTGAGAACCCGATGGACCACAGTGGGGGCCCAGGGTGCTGTCTTTCCAGGTCTTTTACCTTTTCCACATCATTTGTGAGGGGGCTTCTTTGCTCCTCCTGGAACATGCACATTTTAAGGTGAATATGGTTTCCAAAGGAGAGAGAAATCCATGAAAACACTTCCTTCCTTAAACCACTCAAGCACATAGTGTTATACAGGCCTCTCAATCTTGACCAATACTTTAATCCTTGAGGTTTCTAGAGATTTATTTACTGTGCTCTTATATCCCCAAATAGTGACAGATTTGTTCAGCTGGAGAAACTTGCTTTTCCGGACTTGTTGAATAACTGTATCCTCTTCTCCAAATCCTCAACCACACTTGTGTAAATTGTGTCGTATTCGTGGGCTTGCACTTCATTTTCCCACACATCCATTCCAGCTTCTGAACAAAGAATCAGATTCAATTCAAACAGTGTGGCATTTGGGGCCACAGACCTGGTCTCTTAATGGCACAGAAGATCAAAGTGTTTCCCACAAATATTAAGTGATACCCTGGCATGTAGAGCCAAAGTCACGTAATACATGGCACAAATCCATGAGTCTGTCATACATGTTCCACTGAATAGGAAAGATGAATGCTGTACTCAAATATCATATAACACTTGCAATTTGTGAGAAGGTAACTTACTCAGATTTCCCTAATAAATAGAAAGCAAGGAATGTCCTAAGGAACTCTGGCTCAATGCCATGTATCAAGATGGGAAAAGTGGGAGCAATGAGGAAGAAAGTCCGTTATTGATCACATATGGTGTTTTCAATTTGTCCATTAACACTAAAGTGACCTTGCAATTTACCCGTCAACTGGGACACATTTGAGAAAGGAAGACACACTAATAACCATGCCAGAAACACACACACACACACACACACACACACACACACACGTGTGTGTGTGTGTGTGTGTGTGTGTGTGTGTGACTATCCAGGAAAAAATGAAGACTTTATTATTATTAGGTGTCATTGAATGGTTTTGAAATCATAATGGCTATATGTAACAGATTAGAACTGCTTCATAGAGTTTTCTTTATCCATTCTTTGAACCTTAAAACTTCCAACTTATTTTCATTCATAGTTCCTCTGCCCTGTGGTTTTTTTACTATTGGAGAAAGAAGACGTAGGAGAGATACCTGTCTCCAGAAGGGATAGTCTGTCCCTAGGAAACAATATCTAAGAAAAGAGCAAAAGGAAGAATCTGACGAAAATCTACCTCCTATTACTAGACTTAATGTTTTTCCAGATTATCCTTGTCCTTTCTGTTACATGGAATCTCCTTTTCTGAACGGAAGTCACATTACTGAAATCCCTCATCTATAATGTCAAGATAGAAAGAGCCTAAAAAAAAAGAGCCTAAATCTCCCTTGTTACTCCCAAGAGGAAAAAGAAGCACAGATCTAAGCCTTGCCCCAACCGCCACCATCTAGTCAATTCTGACCTCTAGGGACCCAATATAGAGTTTCCAGGGCTGTAAATCCTGATGGGAGCTGGCTACTCACCTTTCTCCTTCACAACTGCTGGAGTCTGATCTGCTAACCTTAAGATTAGCAGTCCAAGCTCACCCAACAGTGTCACTAGGGCCCCTTGTTTGACTTTGTGTTCTTATTCAATGGTACCATGGTACCTAGAGCAGAACACCAGAATGGACTTCAATTACCCATTTTCCCAGGAAAAGTAATAGGGCCGATGGCCCTGAGAATCAGGCTCTCTGGCTAGTAGACTGATGTCCTTTCCTAGAAAGTGAATGGAATCAGATTAGTCAGAATTTCACAGGTATGAACCTGAAGAGAGCAGAACTTTGACCGAGTTGCAGAAATCACAAGAGGAGAAGAATGCACAGTGAGAAACCGCATGAAGGTGTCAGCATCGGTGAGCTAGAAAAGAAGCCTGACCGTGGAAGAGGGAGGCAGCTGCCACTCTCCGTACTCAATCTCAAGACCGGTTGCTTCAAAGCCACAGAAATGTAAAAATGAGTTTAATGGCCAACCAAGAATCAGTCTACAATGAACATGAGAGGTTTGTGTGCTCCACATAACTGACTATTTAGGGGGTCTCTTCCCAAGCCATGAAAATGAGCTGTTGCATTTAAAGGACCGGGGGAAAAGAAAACTCTTTTCTGCTAAAATCATTGGAAGTTTAACCATTTCGTCACCCATCAACACCTTAGGCTAACAGTCAAGCAAATCATGTCCTATTTCAAATCCATAGGTTGAGACCAGCGGTTCTCAACCTATGGGTCACAACCCATTTGAAGGTCGAATGATCCTTTCAAAGGGGTCGCCTAAGACCATCAGAAAACACGTATTTCCAATGGTGTTAGGAACCGAGACACCGCTCCTCTCTCCTTCTCCAGGCGGGTCTGCCCACATGCAGGTACGCCCACATACAAGTACCCAGTATGAAGACTGTTACCCATGCTATACCATGCTTCAAGACAAAATTTCATTTATTTGTAATTAGAAATAAATATTTCACAATATATAATTACATATTGTTTTTGTGATTAATCACTATGTTTTACTTGTGTTCAATTTGTAACAATAAAAATACATCCTGCATATCAGATATTTACATGATAATTCATAACAGTAGGAAAATTACATCTATGAAGTAGCAACAAAAATAATGTTAAGGTTGGGGGTTACCACAACATGAGGAACTGCATTAAAGAGTCACGGCATTAGGAAAGTTGAGAGCCACTGCTCTGGACACCTCAGCCACTCACACACATTCAGTTGGTACTCCAGGAATGTTAGTTTACTTGTTAAAATTTTCAAACACCTTATATCTTATTGTTCTTTCCTTTCATTATGATAAATCACAGTTAATCTCTGCTGATCTAAAAGCATTGTTATTGTACTATTCTACCCTCAAGCATCCAAATGTATATGGCACATAGACGTGGTTTGGTATCATTACCTGGCTGAATGGGTGGATTTGGCTATTCTTTCCTGCTACATGTTTTCTAAGACTTGGCTTGATGCCTTCCTCCCTGGACCTGAATGAACAATCCTGTGCGTGCTTCCTCTTAGACTAAGACCTAGACTAAGACCTCTTTATATACCTCATAAATTCTTTCATTTATATCTTTGCTCCTGGAGCTGGTTGATTTTTGGAGAGCAGGGAGAATAGTTATGAAACACTGGAACTTAGCTAATTATTATCATATAGAGTATCTTTTCTTAGGTAGTTTATTCAGTGAATATTCATACAAAAACACTGATATGAAATCAAGTTGCCCAATTTAAAAAAACCTGCAAATAAAATATAGTATAAAACTAACATAAAATATCATAAACAGATACACAATAGTAAACATATAAATAGAAATATATAATATATTTCTATAAATAAAATATTTAAATAACAAGATATAAGGTATCATTTAGTTATTTTCAAAGACTTATATATTGCAAGCAAAGGAGTCTTCTTAGAAAATAAATGATGCGATTTTAATGGAATACAAAACATAGAAATTATCAATCTCATCAAATCCACCAGCCGGCGGTGTACCGGAGAAAGAAGAGGCAATCTGGTCCATAAAGATTGACAGCCTTGGAAACCCTGTATTAGGAAACTATGAGTCAGAATGGACTCAATAGCTGTGGGTTTGGGGTAAAGGCAGTGTAACTCAGACCTCTTTAGAGCAGAAAGGGAGATTTCATACAAAAATGGGTTTTGTAGTAAAGCCCTATTCTTCTCTTCTAAGCTAGTCTTTCTATACTGACATTATAGAAGAAGCATTTTAATTGATTCCAAGACTTAGAAATAATATATATTACCACAGCAAAAGAAAGCAGCAATTTAATAGAGGCATTCCTGAGCGTAGGTCTGGTGTACGGGGAATAGTAGTTAGAATTAAGTAGGCACAGATTCAGAACCATCTCTATCATGCATCAGCTTTACATAGGGAGAGTTTACTTGAATTCTCTGAGCTTCAATCCCCTTGCCTGTAAAATGAAATTAACACTATATACCTTAGTGGATAGTTATGGAAATTAAATAAAGAGAGTACATCATCTGGCACATAAATGCTTGCTCAATAATCTTCAGACCATATTTTTATATCAGATACTGAAATTAAGTTGCACATAATGATGATGATATCTTTAATAAGAAAATAAACTCAGACAAGAAAGTGATCAATAGGTAAAATCTTATAAGTCAGCAAAGGCAGTGAATTAAAGGAACAGTTTTTATCCACAAACTAGACACCCAATAATAGATTTCTAATCAAAATTTAAAGATTTATGCTAATTTTAAAAGCAAAGCAAACAAAGCCCTCTCCCTTACTTTTTTCTCTGGGTAAATTATATTAATTTCTAGCTATAAGTAGATATTTCCCCCCTTTTCCTCAAAGTAGGATAGTTTATTATGTGCCTTGGTGACGTCTTGGAATTCAGGCTAGCTGGTATTCCTTTAGCCCCCTGAATGGTTTCCTGGTTTTCATTCATTAAGCTGGGGAAGTTTTCCTCCAAGAATTCTCTCACTATTTTTGCTGTTAAATTCTGTGCTGTGTCTTCCTCCAGTAATCCAATTATTCTCGTGTTATTCCTTTTATAGCATCAGACATAGCTCTTAGGTTTTCTTCGGCTTCTCTGATGATCTTATTTGACCTTTTTTCATGTTTGTTAAAGTCTACTAGACTGTTCTCTAGGTCACTGGTGCAGTTCTCTGTCTCTTCCAGTCGGTTGGAAAAGTCTATGAATTTGCTATTGGTTCCTGTTATCTCATCCCTAAACTTTTGTATTTCCCTTTCTTGTGTGGTATTTATCTCCTCTATCATTTCATCCTTTTCCTCTATTGTTTCCCTGATATCCTGTATGACTCCAAGCAGCATCCTGAAAATTTCTGTGGCAGATGTTTGCTTCTTCTATGCATGTTATTAGGTTCAGGACATCTTCCAATATTGCCTTTTGTTTCTCCTATTTTTTCATTGAGGTCATTAGGACTGATTGCTGTTTGCGTTGTGTTGTTTAAGAGGAGCCAGGTGCCATTTTCAGAGTCAAAGAGCACTGGCTCTCTCTGGGAGACTTATAGGAATGCTTTTTCAAACTGCCTGCAGCTAATTGTACTATGGGATTGGCCTACCACTTTATCCTCCTGTGGTTTCACTCTTTCCCTAGCCAACCAGTATTGTTATTTGGAGAGCAAGTTGGATGGTCATCTCAGGGGCCCCTAGTTGGGTGGTTGTGGACCCGAGAGGATGGTGCTGCACTGGATGATTTCACAAGAAGCTGTGGTGTGGCGCTTGGGCTTGGGGGGGGGCCACAGCAGAGGGCATATGGGTGTGCCTGCTGCAACAGGAGTGCTGAAAAAGGCAAGTGGCGCGCGCGTGCCCACTTTTGTGTAGAGTACTGTGGATGGTGGGTGGAATTTCCCTAGTCAGTTAGATCACCATGGAGGTTGGGCAGAGGCTCCTGCAAAAGCATGGAGCACTGGAGAGAGTTGGCGGAGCTGCCTTAGGACATGTGAGGCACTATAGCAGGCGGGAAGAAGTTCCCTCGGTCACGTGGAACTACAGAGGAGAGGCAGGAGCTCCGCCAGCCATGTGGGAGGTACTTCCTCTGGAAGAAGGTGGGCAGGCCTTCCCCAGCCACATGTTATGCTGTGGAGGGTGGACAGGATTTCCCCCAGAGGAAGGTGGGCAGTCTTTCCCCAGCTGTGTGTTAAGCTGCAGAGAGCGATGACAGAATTTCCCCTCAAGTAAGGTTGGCAGGCTTTCCCCAGCCACATGTTATGCTGCAGAGGTTGGAGCTACCCCAGATGGATGGAGGGAAGACATAATTGCCCTACACTAAGGGGAGTAGCCTGGTGGTCATCAGTGGCCTGTGAGAGAAAAAGGAAGAGACAATGAAAACTGGGCCCACTAAGATTATAGGGAGGGGAGAAGAGAGAAAAACAAAGTAATATAGCTGAGCCCTGATCCCCTGACTGTGGGGCGAGTGGTTTAAACTCTGCCCCAAGGCAGCAAACAGCAAGCTGTAGCTGGGTTGAGATAAAGCCCTTGGGCTGGCTGAAGGAGCCCGGCTCTGGCTGAGACTATGGCAGGGCCAAGGTTAAGCCTTGGCCAGCCTCCATAGTGGTAAACCAAAAGCCCATAGCTCCTCCAAACCTAGTGGATCTGTTTCTACTCATCTTTTTTTATGCTCCTCCTGCAACCCAGCAGTGTGGAATTTCCCTTAGTGACTCTCCTGCACTGATTTCTGTAGAGTTCCTTTGGTGTGTGTTACTCATTCACCATCTTGCCAGCCACCTTTTCTCAAGTACATATTTTTCTAAGGTTTAATTTACTAACAGATTGTTATAGAAAGAGGAATTCTATTTTCTCTTTTCATAAAATTATAAAAGAAGAAAACAACATGGACAGTTAGAAAAACAGATCAGGAACCCTAAATATCTAGGCTTCTAACTTTGTCAATTCTCAACCAGTTCCTACAATGACTTGCCCTCCTTTGAAACAATTTATATTGACGACAACTCCCCTTTGCCACTCTAACCTTTCTGCTCTGCACACTCTCCCCAAAGAAGTGAACATTAGATGTAACATCTCATCAAGTAAAATATGAAAACGTATCATAGATAATTATCTTTCCCTCTTGGAGAGATGGATTCTGATCTTCTAAGTCACAGGTAAATAGGATATTTGAGACTTTTATAAATAGTAGAAATGATTCTGAAACAATGCCAATAAAGAAAGGAATGCATAGGAAGAAAAGGCTGGTGGTGATAAACCAGAAGAAATTTATTATTATGAATATTTAGTAAATGGAATTTAGACTAGAAATGACACCTAAGATACATCTATTACCATATTTGCCATTAGTTACATGCTATCCTAAGCAATATCTCACTGCTATTCCACTGCTAATTTTAACCTAAATAATATAAATTATTTCTTATGTTCAATTTATTGAGTGGATATGACAATTTGAAAGAGCAATATATCGCTGAATTTTGTGTGATAAAAGGCATGTACTAACCTATCACTGGCAAAACCAAGGGCCTGTTTCAATCCTCCCCCTCACCTCTGTGGTGGTTCTCACAGTTACGCCTTATCCAGGTTTTGCAATTTGCTACTTGTTTAAATGCCATTGCTTTTTTTCTTACTTGTTCCATTTATTTTGCACATTTTAAAAATCCAGTGCAAGTTGGGTTTCCTGTTAAGGAAAATAATGTATTTTGAAAACTGCTGACATTACAAAATATATCAAAGATCATCTGTAATGGATGTGATTGTTTTTGGTGGATAATTAAAATATTTTAGTGATTTTCTTACTTTGTTTTAGAATGAAATAAAAATGTCTATTTTTTAGATCCTTGTTGAATTCAGAAACAAAGAATTGTTAAGGTATCAATTTAACTGTTCTCTGAGTAATGTGGATAATGATTGTATTTGTTAGAATATACTTTTGGATAAATGATTTAGCTACTTTAAATTTTGAATTGGATTATAGTACAACAATCTTGAATGCAATCAGACTCATTTAAAAAATAAATAAGGCTTTATGAGAGGGGAAAATTTTGCAGGATCAAACACATTAATCTTGTGACATTGCAAATATGTTTTTAATAATGTATTTTACTTAAAAATCTCAATTTTTCAAAGTATCATGTAAAAAACTATAGCTTTCCACATTTAGGTTCAGCTTAAAACTTGCCTCTAGCTAACTTTTATTATAAAAAGAAACTTATATTACTTATCTTATTTAAAATTGAAAACTAATTACAGAGGTGGAGTATTCCATTAACATTAGCTCAAAACCCAAACTATTTGTTTGGTGAAAAGTTCACAAAATCATAGTAATTCACATTATAAGCCACATTCAATTATGGTGGGTTTTATAGATAGTGTAAAATTGCTGTTTGAAAAAATATTGTTGAACTTCAGGTCTTCTAAAAGTCCCAAGATCTTAAATTGCACCTCATATTTTAGAACATTTAATAACAAGTTTCCCCCTGTACAACCCCACAGGTTAAAAGGTCATTTAAATGTGTTCAACAAGGAATATATGTACTGTAGATTTTCTGAAACCTAAACAAAGGTCTTTAAAAGTAATTCTTAGAGCTAAAGGTTCAACAAAAATAATTTTTTTTTTATAATAGAGAGTCGGATGGCAACTATATAAAATAGGTTTAGAAATTAGGTTATTTAGAAGTCTTTAGTTAAAGAAATAGTTGTTACCGTGTTTCCCTGAAAGTAAGGCATCCCCTGAAAATAAGACCTACTTACAGTTTTGCTGCTCGCTGAAATATAAGGCATCCCCCAAAAATAAGACCTCCCCCCGAACATAAGGCCTCCCTGATAATAAGCCCCCCCGAAGCTACCATAACTCTGGACTCTGGACTGTAGAGGCAGGCACCACTGCGCAGCTCACTGTTGGCCACAGCGCAGCCGGAGCAGACAGGAAGTGTGAGTAAATGTACCATAGATTATGAGTCAATGTACCATAGATTGTCGTACATGGAAATAATGGTAGTAACAAGAAATTCTTGATACTGTAGGATTCACAGTTTGTTCGGTTATGCTGGTTGATGATGACAACTACTACTGTACCGTATGCAGGTAATAAATTTCCTTTTTTGTTGTTCAACAATAAATGTGTACCATGTATTCTTCTTCATGGAAAAATAAGACATCCCCTGAAAATAAGACCTAGAGCATATTTGAGAGCAAAAATTAATATAAGACACTGTCTTATTTTCGGGGAAACAGAGTAACACATTCTCAGTATATAGCACCAAAGAACATGATACTTCAAGTTTATTGCAAGTTGGCTTTTAAATATTAATAATGACTATCTTCATTGATGACTTGTAAGACTATAAGCTGTATTTGAAAACTTATGAAGCTCTACCTCATTCTCTTCAGACACTTATTTTATGATCAGAATACTGGCACCCCACATTACATAAGGACACATTGTCCTTAAATTAATACTTGATACTGTTCATATACTGAGACCAGATCTTGAAAATATTCTCCTGAAGAGCCCAAAAAAATCAGTTGTAGGAAACAGAAAAGTTATTCCCCAGATGTCCCCCCAAAATCTTTGCCAAACCTAAGGCACTGATGCACTTAGAAGTCAACTGCTTAAAGGTTATCTGCCTGAAGGTTATCAGCCATTTAGAGTAATCAGACCCTATAGCCTGCCCCAACCTAAGGGGAACCCACTCCTTTCTGATAAGGATAATGGACTGTTGCCCCAAAGGAGAGCCCAAAGACACCTAAGGTCAAGCCAACTCCAGGATTAGCAAGTTTAGGCTGTCATCTTGACTCTAGAGTTCGCCCATCTTGTTATGTATATACCTTCCTGTCACATGTATGACTCTAGCTCCTCCCCTTCCTATTGCATGTACACCCCCCGCTCGTCCCCTTCCTGTTCCATGCATATGCCTATTATACAACAATTTCCTGTTATGCATGTAGTTACTTGTGAGTAGTGGAGCTTGCACAACCCCTAAAGGTATATAAGCCCTGATTGGAAATATATTCTCTCTCTCTGTATGGGATCTGGCTGCTGAAGTCACGATAGTCCTGGAGGTGAGCGTTCATATGCTTTCGCTTATCTGATGTCTGTTTAATTTTACCCCTCAATTACACAACCATGCCTTGGACCCATTTGATTGTGGAAGCCGGTACCCTACAATCGGTGCTTTCCTGATTTCAATTAATCAAAATAATGTATATCTACTGTTAACAATCCACAGACAACCAGAATAACATATTACTCTTTCTCACTTACTACAATTGGAAGATACTTGATTAGAGAGGCTTGTTGTAGTTATTAGGTACCAGGGAGTCAGTTCCAATTATGTTAGAACTTAATTTCTGGGCACTAGGCTTGCAGAAGGCCATGGGTAACAATCTAAACCCCCAAACCATTTGCAGAGTGCCCGTGTAGATTAAACCTTCATTGTATTTCTTCCGACAATTAAGAAGGAAGGTGAATAGTTTGAGTCTTGCCCTCGAGCAGAGTGCCTTGGAAAGTGGATTAGTTCCACCCCTCTTACCAACCCAGAAAGGGGCAGTCTCTTTAGGCAATTGCCTGGGGTGTCCTTGAGGGAAATTGCCTTATTGGGTCACAAAATCACAAGTTATGCCCTGACTGACTTGGTCTGAAGGCTCTTGACCAATCTCATACACCCTTCTGTCTAATATAACGTGCATGTCCCAATAGTGGCCCTGTTCTGTAGTCCCCCTGTAATTGTGATATATTCGTCTGCCACCAGTCATGCTTCTATGACAGTTTTCTTTGCCTTCTCATGTCCCTTTTAGGTCTCTGAATCTCAGCAAATTCTTGTACAGTGTTATGACTCTATCCTAATGGTCCCTCTCATTTGGAGGATGTCTTTGTGTTTATCCAGTTTAAGATTTAATAAATGTTCTTTATAATTAAGATTGGGGTCCCCTTTGTACCCCAAAACACAACTTGAAATGAAATCATGTACAACTGAACTTTGAAAATAGAATGCCCTGCATCAGGTACACCTTAGTCCTCAAAGTGATGCCATGGTGCCTTGATACTGTAAAAGAATTCTTTTGCAGGTGATTTGCCCAATATGAGCTTGCTATGAGTCAGAATGGACTGGACAGCAGTGAGTTTGGTTTTGGAATACACCATCCCATTCCTTGACTGCTGCTGAGTCCTTGCACTGATTGTAGATCCCAGCAAAACTACAATGCTTGACAACTTCAGTATTTCCTCCATTTATCATAATTGTTAGAACGAGAATAGGAAACAGAAAGTGGAGCCAGAGAGTGAATTTTAAGGAACAGTTTTCATTAAATGACCTGCCGTTGTGTTTAGATTGGAATGAGAGTAAAGGGTGCAGGGTGAGGGAAGATTGGAAGACAGTCAAGAGAGAACAGCCAAAAATAAGAAAGGGTAGAGCTGGAGAGAGAAAGAGACAGAGGGACAAGCGGCCACACAAGAAGGTGAAGACAGTCAGAGAGAGAGAGAGAGAACAAAGGAATCCCACTTTAATAAACACTGGGGACAGAGACAATCATCCCCACCACCCGGCTGCCTCCTATTGGCTGTGGCACCAGAGGAACCGTGAAGATGAGGGGATGAGATGAGATGTTTCCATGAGACATTTTGAGGAGGCGAGGCATCATTTTAAGCTTGGCAGGGATGGAGAAGGGGTTAGAGACACTGGCTATAGCTGAGAACCACCCTTCACTCAGCTGGATTCTACGATAATGCTATTAGTCCAGTTGTGAGGGCTTTTGTTTCCAATAAGGGTGTGGTCATTGGTATTAGTAAGTGCTTCATGTGCCCTTCTCTTTCAGCAATTATCTTTGCCTCATCTGCATATTGAAGGCTGTTGATGAGCCTCTGTCAATTATCATGCTGAGTTCTTTATGGAGTCAAGCTTCTCAGATGATTCACTTAACATACCTCTTGAATAAGTATGCTGAAAGGACATGGCCATGATGCACCCTTTCCTTAGGAGGGCGGAAAAGGAGAGTCAGAGGCTGCCGTTCTCAGTGTTGATGAACCTATTACATTTAAGACAAATATTCAATGAGTGATCGTAGGAGGGCTAGGCAAAGATCATGACACAAGCATTTAAGACTGAGGGAGAGAAGGAAGAAAGGACTGAGTCTTGGTGAATACATTTCATATTCCTATATACATCATAAAGCTGCCTTCCAAGATATGACAAAATACCCATTTATAAACTATCAAGGGCTCATGAGACAGGGGGGAGCGGGGAGGGAGGGGAAAAATGAGGACCTAATGTCGGGGGTTTAAGTGGAGAGAAAATGTTTTGAGAATGATGTACAAATGCGCTTTACACAATTGATGTGTGTATGGATTGCGGTAACAGTTGTATGAGCCCCTAATAAAATGTTTAAAAAATATATTAAAAAAAAAATAAAGCTGCCTTCAACATTTGGTTGCTAACTGCTCCCTCTTCTTGGGAGGTACTTTTGTAAATGTGCTATACTATTTTTATTATTTATAGATCTTACAGAAACATCTAAAAATATCCTATATGTTTATAAAAATATCATTCCTGGGGAAGAAATAATTGGCAAAAAGACCCCGAAAGCATGTACCATTTGCATAAAAATAAGGTAATTGCTTGGTTAATAAATGGCCAGTAGCAAGTGACCACGTATTACGAGCTGAAAATTGGGTTGGCAGAGCACTCTTCTTTGGGTAAAAGGATTTCTTCAGAGTTCCGGGAACAAATGGTAAAATTATTTTCTGGATTACAGCCTTATCTTTAAATGAAAGACGTTCCGGGGATTATTTGTAGTCTTGTGATCTAAGTTTAGTTCTGAAGAAAATTCTGGGGCATCAGTGGTCTCTGTTCTTAGATGTTGGAGGAAATAACAAACATAGAAGAGACTCCTCATGCAATTATAAAAATTACCATATTATAAAAATATAACAACTATGATATAATAAAAGATATTCAATAAGAAGTTTCATACAAATCCCAGAAGCATTCAATCAGGGAAAAAATATATGATTTACTTGGAATATCTTGTCAAATGTACACTTAAAATTATTTTATTTCTGAAATTTGAAGAGAGGTTTTTAAAGATGAATAATGACACACACCTTTTATTTCTGGCCTTCATTGTGTTAAATTCTGTCTTAAAGGAATATTAAAATACATATCTATGAATCCTAAGCTATTTCCAAATATTCAAATGTGTTAGATTGGGTGATCTGAGCATTAGTGCGACTCAACAGCCACATGGGGTTGGCATCAAAGAATCAGCTGGGGGTTAAAATAAGCAGCCATGGAGTTAGCTTATTTTTAGAATCCTTTGTCCATGCATAAGCAATATAGATACATGAAATAAAATGGTTTTTACCCTTCCAACAATGTATTTGAAATTATTTTCTTCAAAATAGTCCTTACATTTAAAAAGATGTTGGCTATTTGAAGGTTCCCTTTCTTTTTCTTTTCTCTTGTCTTACTTTCCTTTCTCACTTTCCTTCGTTTCTTGTGTCCAGTCACTGTTTGACAACTGCATAAGGGGCTTCAGAAACTAACAGGAAGAAGAATCAGAACTATGTGCCTCATTTTTAAAGTACTTCATACTCAAGCCCAAACACAAACTTACTGCCATCAAATCAATTCTGACTGATAGCAACTCCACAGGGCAAGGTGGGACTGTACCTGTGGGTTTCTGAAACCCTGATGCTTTAAGGTGGTAGAAAGGCTTGCCTTTCTTTCACAGAGCAGTTGATGGTTTTGAACTACTGACCTAGTAGTTAGCAGAACAAGTAACCACTTCACATCATTTTAAATATTGTTAAATGTAGTAATGAAATAACATTTGGAATTGCCAAATATTAATTTTTAGAAAGGAATCTTTGTTTCTAGTTGAGTTAGTTAATTGTGCCAGCCTGGCTGATAATCACATGTGTGGAGGGATAAAATGGGTGGTGAAGCCTCGCCTTCCTAGTTCTCAGGTCTCTTGCTTTATGATGGTTGCATCAGGGTGCAGCTGCCTTAGCAGTTACTTGCTTCAGCTTGCAAGATTGACTTCCTACAAGACATCCCCAAGAAGAAGTTACATGGACCTATCCCGATGCAGCCCTGGGTGCTGGAGTAGCCGTGTGGAGACCCCTACTAGTGCTGAGATGCTTATCCGTTCACTGACTCAGCTTTCCTCCTGCAGTCGGCATCATTGCCTCTGTTTTGTGAGGTGGAGAACTTTGTGGAATGGTGTTGGATTAATGGGTTAATGTTGGACTTGTGGGCTTGGGCAGCATTGGGTTGGGATATTTTCGTGATGCACCTTTTCTTTACATAAAACTCTCTCTTATACATGAGTTGCTGTGGATTTGTTTCTCCAAAGTACCCAGACTAATACACTAGTCATTAATTTTTGCCTATGTCCTGGCAATGAGGCTGCTATATGATAATGAAAGTAATTTTTTTTCCTGCTCTCCTTTGAAACTTTGTGTGAATTAGAAAGAAAAATGCAAAGAGCTTTTCTAATGCCTGTCTCAATCCAACTTGCTGACGGCATTCCTCTCTTTTGCTATACTTTACCATGCATGCCATCCTTCTCCAAGGACATCCTAACATGGTCTGTCCAGGGTCTCTCCTATCAACATATCCAAAGTGTGAATAAGGAAGTCTCACTATCCTTGCATACTTTATTTGGGTGAAAATACAGCAACTCTTAAAAGAACCTGACACTGAAGAGAGACCTATTTTGCTAGTTGAGCTAAACAGTTTAATTGTAAGAAGACTTCAGGAGATATTTTTTGTTTACTTTTTAAAGATAATTTCAATGATTCATGGCCCCAGAATGTCTGGAGACCAAGAGAATGTGAAATTCTGTCCTGTAGTTCCCAACTTCTGCTAAGGATTATTTTATGGAATCTTCGGTCAACATGTTCAGTAATGGTTGGCAAGCACCATCCATCTCTTCTTGCCTCTTGGCAAAGTAAACAGTCGTTCATGAGGGCAATTAACACATATTTCATAGGTTCCCCCTATTCATGACTCTCCTTATTCTAGGAGATTCGGTAACAGTTGTGGTGCATTGGATGGCTCCTTCGAAAATCCTGACATCCCAGGAAAACATGTTGACCTCGGCAGAGGAGAAGATGTACTGGGCAGGTTATTAGGACACAAATCCCAGGAGACTTTTGGTTTTACATACTCGATCCTAGCAAGTATTAATTATTTTGTCATTGTTATAAGTATATTTATTATGAAACTTTTCCAGTTCAACCTTTTCAGCTGTACAACTTGTTTATAGCAATTACATTAATTAACAGCATAACACTACTCTTAACACAAGTGATATTTCCATATCAGTTAACCAACTCTATCCCACTCCTTCCTGCCTTCCCCTGGCAATTACTAATTAACTTTGGTTTCTACACATTTTCCTTTTTCTTCTTTTTTCTCAAAGTTCTTATTAGGAGCTAAACCAGACACCATACCATACTATAGTTCAATTACATCAAGCAGTATTGTACAATCATTGCCAAATTTAGTTTCAAAACATTTTCTAACTTCTGAACTCTTTGATGTCAGCTCCCTTTACCCCTGTCCCCCACCTTTCCCACCCAGGGACCCTTACTCTAATTGCTGTTTCTCTAGGTTAATCAATCCTGAGTCTCATATATAGAAAATCAGAAAATTCATAACAAAGATTCAAAAAGGCTACCCCACAATGACAACTGAAATCATACAATATCCACCCTTTTGTGATTGGCTTATGTCACTTAGAAGGAAATCCTCCAGGTCTATTCATATTGTACCATGTATCAAGAGCACTTTTCTACTGCTTGTTAAGTGGTATTGCATTGTTTGTATGCACCGCATTCCATTTTTCTGCTGATCCTTGATTGTTTTCCTGTTGATTGTTGGCATTTAGGTTGCTCCCATCTATTAGCTGTTGTGACTAGTGGTGTAGTGAATATTGGTGTATAAATCTGTTTGTGTATCCATTGTCAAACTTCTTGTGTATATACCTGGAAAATTGATAAATTATATGTTAGTTCTAGTTTTAATTTTTTGAGCAACTACCACATTTTTTCTAAAATAACTACATTGCTTTGCATTCCCAGCAGAGAGGATAAGGGTTCTAACATCATTCTATCCTCAACATTTCTTATTTTTTTCTGTATAAATTACAGCATATAATAGGAGCCCAGGTAATGATTGTTTTGATAACTGCAAGATTGACAGGACAAGCCCAACAGCTGCTCCCAGGGAAAAAGCTAAGGCTATACTCCTGTGAAGATTTACAGCCTGTGAAACCCTGTATAGAATTTCTACAAGTTGCAATGGACTCAATGGTAATGAATACCGGCATTTACAGATAAGGAAAATCCTCAAGCTAAACACCGGAAATCAAGCCAGTTTAACATGCAAACATGTACTTCCTTTGAGCAAAACGGTACTGGTGACTTCAATGCTTTACATTTAGGCTTTATTTTATTTATGAGTAGCGGTAGAGGTACAATATTAATTAAAAATGAAAAGAAGAGCCATATTGAAAAATTAAAATGTATAACCGATCTGAGATAACTTGACTAATGATGACCATATAATATAAATTAGAATGACATCTGAATTATTGGTCCACCTTTCTTGTTTATAATATTTTCTTTACTCTTTAATATTATCAAACTAGAAATTCACTTTCTCACAAAATTAGTGTTTACTTGTTACTAGGAGAGCAAGTGGTTACATGCTTAACAAGGAATAAGATCTTATATGTAAAACAAGAATTTTCAAAGTCCTATATATATTTGTATGAGAACAACTTCATTGTTATGGAAATAAATGGATACATAAAAATAAGCTAGTTATTTGTTCAAATTTTGCTTTACCAAGGAAATCAACCACCATCACATGCTTTTGGAAGCAACTCAAAAGAAGGTAGAGGAGCAGAGAAGCTCTATAGTGGAGAAAAGAGAATACAGTGATACCTCAGTGTTGAACGCTACAACCTGGAATATTCCACGACTTGCACAGCAAAGTCTGAAAAAAATCTGCTTGGTGTTTAGAACTTAGGGCAATAGTTGAACTGAAAACCCAGCTGGAAAAAAATGTACAGGTTGGGAGTGAGTCATGCACCTCTCCGTGGACTAAAGGAGTGATGCTTCAGTCTAAGTAGGCATTATTCTCACTCAGACAACATACAGTGCTTGTATTAGTGCATTAAATAATTGGAGAAAACAATGGGACCTGTGGTCTCCAGGGGGCATGGGAGAGGACGGAGCGGGGAAGGGAAATTGGGAGCCAACCAACTGAGGGAGTGCCAGACGAATGCAGCTTGTTGGCAAGGAGTGGGGAGCCAATGGAGGGGCCTGAGGGCTCGACCCCCATGCCAGTTACTGGACAACTGCCCCTCCCCCCAGAATTTACTTGAGAGGATGGCAATGAAGCTGCAGCTAGGAGAGAGGGGCATGTCTGACCAGAGAAAATGGGAGCACTTAGTGGGAAGAAGAGAGATTGGAGCACATCCTGACCCACAAAGCCTGGAGGACAACATCCCCGCTCTGAACAGCCAATCGACAGAGTGGACAATATGGCTGATCCCACCACGAGACACGCCGTCTCTTGATGGCCCCGAGCTCTAATGGGGACAACACTGGAGACTCAGTGTCGGGACTGGCCCAGACTGACCCTGAGACAACGAGGCAAACCACAAAAAGCATGCGACAGAGCAACCATGGGAGCAGAGCAGAGAGCCCCCGAGGAAGTACAAAGGACAGACTCTGGGGTCAGAGCATGGTACCCCATCGGTCCTGACTGAAGGACATGCCTAGAGATCAAAAATCAGACCTTGCTCAATTTACAGGGCTTTTTTTCTGCTTAAATTTTTTTTCTTTTAATTAATTTATTCTTCTATGGGTAATTGGTGTCCTTTTTTGTTGCCAGCAATGTGTTCTCACTGATCGCCTATCTTGTTATGACTTGGTTTTTGATGCATATTATTATCTCTACAGATCTATCTAGATAAGATAGACTGGATGAGTACTCTGGGGGAGAAAACAATGGGACCAGCGGTTTCAGGGGGACACGGGAGAGGGGGTGATGGAGGTAAGGGAGTGGTGCTGACCAACCGAGGGACA
>NW_022107431.1:69954249-69957946 GCF_000313985.2 Echinops telfairi
AATTGAATGATGGATTGTAATAAGATTTGTAAGAGCCCCCGCCACAAATAAAATGATTAAAAAAAAAATCATCATTGCGCTTTTTTGGGCTATATCCACATGCCACCAGAATTCCTTAAAAGGCTCCTCTGTGAATTTGTAAGTGTAATTTACAAAGTA
Organism: Echinops telfairi; assembly: GCF_000313985.2. Lineage (NCBI taxonomy): Eukaryota > Metazoa > Chordata > Mammalia > Afrosoricida > Tenrecidae > Echinops > Echinops telfairi. The sequence continues at coordinate 69,954,409 of NW_022107431.1, forward strand.
TAATTTATAAGTGTAATTTGGGGCTTCAGAACCAATTACTTGGCTTTCCTTTTTTTTAATGGGAAAAATATGTTCAATTCTCAAACTTGTCAGTGTTTGAACATAAATTTGGTTTATATCATAATTGAAGGCTAATGGCAAGGTCAAGTTGTGGGTGGATAATTAGAAGGGGGGCATCCAATGTTACTGGCTAGAGGAGTATATGCTGGTCTCCAGTCATTCTTACTGTGTCAAAAAAACCCACTACCATTGATCTGATTTTGATTCAGAGAGAATATATAAAATAGAGTAGAGCTGCTCGGTAGGATTTCCAAGACGTTCAACCTTTTTGGGAGCAGACAACCTCATCTTTCTCCCACAGAGAAGCTGATGGGTTTGAATGGCCAATTTGCAGGAGACAATCATGTTTTTCAACATGAAGAATCTTCATTCCAATTGGAACCTCGTGAAGTCCACATCCGTAAGCAAAGTCAAATCCGGATAGCCCATCCATAAAGTCAGCAACAGCAGTGGTGTCTTGATAAATGAGTAATATTCATTAGCTCAGAGATGAATGCAACTACATGACAATACAAAAGCAATGGTTTACACATTGGGCTACTAATTGCAAGATTAGCATTTTGAATCTATCAGCTGCTCTGCAAAAGAAAGGGGAGGCTCTCTGTTCTGATAGGTCAGTTCTACTTAGTCATACAGGGTCACTATGAATTGGAATCAACCTAACAGTGAGTTGAGTTAGGGAAATGACACTAACAGAAACCCTGTCAGGTGGTTCAGCCCACCAGCCCCGCTAGTGAAATAAAGTGAGGCTGTATGTTCCCATAAAGATTTACAAGCCATGAAAACTGAAAATAGTATTACTATGAATTGAGATTAAGTAGCAAGATCATAAAGGTAGGGGGATAGTCAGGGAGGGGGAAGGGGGAGAGAGGGGAATCCATCACAAGTTTGGATATATAGCACCCGCTCCTGAAGGAGATGGATAACAGACATGTAGGTGAAGGGAGACAGTGAACAGTATAATATATAAAATGACAATGATAATATATAATTGATCAAGGATTCAGGAGGTTAAAGGGAAGGAAGGGTAAAAAGAGGAGCGTATACCAACGGTTCAAGTAGAAAATGTCTTAGAAATGATGAAAGCAACATATGTACAAATATGCTTGATACAATTGATGTATGGAATGTTATAAGAGCCGTAAGAGACCTAATAAAATGATTTTTTAAAAATATTTTTAAAAATGGAATTATTAGCCACAAAAAAGGTATCTATAGGTACTTGATTATATTTCTGGCTTTTAAAGTTATTTTTAAAATAAATTTTAAAATGAATAAAATAAGACACATCAGAGCGTTACAGGTAAGGTCATGCTAGCTTAGATAAATCAGAATCAATTCTGAGTAAAAATAAACTTAATCACATGTTTTCTTCCTTTCCACTTTAAGAATGTCACAAAATATAATGTAACTGCCAGAGAAGACACTTCTTTAAAAAATAGGCTTTCATTATGTTTTCAAATTATTTTTTTAAATCACTTTTAAAACATTTTTCTCAGCATTTTTGTAAAATACATTAAATTTTAAAGTGTCTGTGATCTACCTATATAATAAAGAAAAGTAATCTGAATTATTATTTCTAGAGGCTCAATCAAATCCATTAAAAGTATATACTGTTAACGCCATAGAATAAATCATAGATAAAGTATCAGGAACCATATGGAGGTTCATGATTATCATAATTATTATGAATGAAATTATCATTGAAAGAAATAAAAATGAATACATTTGGAGATAATTTCCTTTATATGTTCTTAAATATTATAGCATTCAACTGTGTCAAAAAAACTTGCATTAACATCTTTTATCAATAAGAATAAAATTAAGATAATATGAAAGCTATGTTTGAAAATTCTAATAAACTGTAGCAGCTTAAAATTTTTTTTTCACTTTGTAAATTGGAAAAATAATCATTATGGCACATTCAAACTATTCTCATGAGAAAGAAAAGAAGAGCAGCACATTAAGAAATACTATACTTATATTTAAAATTATATACTTGTTTTTGTGCTTCATAGCATTTTAGAAAAGAGCCCTGATGGTAAAAACAGTTAAGAACTCAGCTGCTAATTGAAATGTTAAGAGTTCAAACCTACTAGCTGTTCTGTGCACAGAAGATCTGGCTGATTCTGTAAAGGTTGCGGACTTAGGAAGTCTTCATATTGCAGCCAGACACGTAACCACTCTGCCAACAGGGCTCCGTCCTTAGGAATTCTTTAAGGAAGTTCTATCTGTCCTATAAGGTATCTCTGAGTCAGAGTTGACTCCATGGAAGTGGGTTTGAGTTTTAAGGATAAAGAAAAAATCAAAAAACAAACTTGAGAGATATTATAAGAAAAAAATTAAGATATTTTAAGACAAAAATAAACCAGTCTAAGAAGCATTGTTACTAGACACAAATACAAAGTTTGAATCAGATGACAAAAATCCTTTAAAATATATAAACTACCAATGTCTAATTGTTTCCTTTACATTTTCCAAAAAATAAGGAGGACTTAAGAACAATTGATGCATATGAATTATAGTGTTGACAAAGAATATTGAAGGTACTGCAGACAGCCAAAAGAAAAACAAGTCTGTCTTTGAGGATGTATGCCAGAATAATCCTTAGAGGCAAGGATTGTGAGGCTGGACTCATCAGGAAAGACCAGTCCCTGTAGAAGGACATCATGCTTGATACAGCAGAGGGGCGGCACAAGAGAAAGGCCTTCAATAAGATAGATTGATATAGTGACTATAACAATGGGCTCAAACATAAGCACAATTGTGAGGATGGTGCAGCCCCAAGCAGTTGTACATTGGGCCGCTATGATTCAGAATCAACATGACAGCACTTGACAACAACAAAAACAATTAAACTTTCCATGGCAATAATACAAACTATAAAGTATACCAATAAGACTTGGATCATTAATCATTTAATTTGAAAAGATGTAATATGGTACTCAATGTTTTAAATCTCCCTTCAATTTATTCTTTCTTTATAAGTTGGGGAATTTATAACATTGGGCAGAGAATTGTTATACAAGAATCAATATGCTTCCTTAAAAATATGTAAGTGTACTTTGACTTGCTGTAACAGAGTTACTGAACATTTAATTAATTTTAAGACTTGTGGTTTACAATCGAGAGATTTCTTTTGTCCTTTTCATCTCTAGACAATATAGCTCATATTAATGAAGTAAGATTTTTGAGAAAGTGTGAGAGTATTCTTCTATTACACCAAACCAAAGCCTTAGAAAATTAGTTTTCACAGCCATATATTTTTGCACCACATAAAAAAGAAAACTGTGCAAGTTTATACATTAATGTCATGAAATACATTAAATGATCTTTCATATGAATGGAGATATTGTTTTATCATTATTTATTTATTATTAATAATTTTATTAGGGGCTCATACATCTCTTATCACAATCCATACATACATCAATTGTGTAAAGCACATTTGTACATTCATTGACCTCATCATTCTCAA
>NW_022107431.1:69959466-69960565 GCF_000313985.2 Echinops telfairi
AAGTCCACCTTCAGCATTCCCTGGGGACCTCGCTGCTCCATTCCCATGCTGTTCTGCTGCACCCCGTTAGTGTTTTGCCTCGGTGTGGCCAGATCAGATCGAGTGAAATTTCCACACTGTGTCTCTGGTGTTGTCCCCTTTAGGGCTATGGGTCAGTGAGGGGCATCATGTCTCATAGTGGGGCTGGCCATGTGGTCCTCTCTCTGGACTGGCTGCTCTAATTGAGATTATCGTCCTCAAGTCTTGGTGGGCCATGTTGTGCTCCACTCTCTCCTCCTCCCACTGTCTGCACCGTGTGTGTGCGTCAATAAGATATGTCCCTCTCCTGGAGCTGCAGATTCAAGGCCGTCTTTTGAAATAAATTTTTTAGGGGGGAGGGGCAAGTGTTAACCTTAGTATTTGTGATTGGGGCCAGACCCCAGACCTCTCCACTGGTTCCCTGCTCCACACTGGCATGTGCATTCACACCTTGGAGCACTGGGTTGAAGTCTGGTCCCTCTTTCTCTGTGGAGATATAAACAATACCCTCCCCTTGGGTGGCTTAGTGCCCTGTGCCCCCACTACCCATTTCTTTTCTTTTATTAATTTTTTTTCCGTTCCCCACTTCCTTTTTAGTTGTCTACCATGTGTATCCCTGTATTTTATCTCATCCCCGCCATATTACCTGGTCCTCACCCCAAGAAAAAACTACCCCAGTAGTTTTTTCCCTATGCCCCTTTTGCATTTTTTTTAAAGCTTACCTCAGCGGACTCATGTTGTACTTGTCCTTTTTTGCTTGACTTACTTCACTTAGCATGATTTCCTCCAGCTCTTCCCATGCAGTGATGTGCTTCATATGTTCATCACTGCTTTTGAGTGATGCATAGTACTCCATTGTATGTATATACCACAGTTTTTTAATCCAATCATCAGTTGATGGACATTTGGGTTGCTTCCAACTCTTGGCAATTGAGAACTATGACGCAATGCACATTGGAACACAGATGTCTGGCCTTGGTTTGCTTCTTGCCTCTTCTGGGTAGATGCCCAGTAGGGGAATTGCTGGCTCATATGGTAACTCAATTTCCATCTGTTTTAGATATCGCCAGATCGATTTCCA
>NW_022107431.1:69962667-69979517 GCF_000313985.2 Echinops telfairi
TCCCTTGATAACCTTGTCTATTTCTTCTATTGCTATAGATCTGTTGAGATTCTTAATGTCCACCGAGGGTAGTCTAGGGAGGGATTATTTTTCTAAGAATTTGTCCATGTCTTCCAAATTGTTGAATTCATTGGAGTGCAATCCTTCATAGTACTGTGTAATTATCCATTTGATTTCATTAGGGTCTGTTGTAATGTCCCCTCTTTCATCCCTTATTCTTGTTATTGAAATTTGTTCCCACCTTTCTTTGGTTATATTTGCCTTGGTCTGCTGATTCTGTTTATCCTTTCAAAGAACCAACTTTTAGCAGCATTACATTTTTCCATAGTTTTCTTATTTTCCCTCTCCTGAATCTCAGCCCTTAGTTTTACAATTTCTTTTCTTTTGCTATTAATTGGATTGTCCTGCTAACTCTGCTCTAGTTGCTGTAAATTTTGTGCCTGCAAATCAATCATGAGTCTTTCTTCCTTTCTCAGGTGTGCAAGTATTGCTATGAAACTTCCTCTGATAACTGCCTTTGCTGTGTCCCATAAGTTTTGGTATGTTGTGTGCTCATTCTCTTTGGTTTCTAGAAATTTCCTAATTTCATCTCTGATCTGTGTCAGTATGCACTCCCTTTGCAGTAGAGAGTTATTCATTCTCCAATTGTTTGCTCTTGTTTTCTTCGTCTTCCTTTTGTTGATTTCCAGCCTTATGGCACAGTGGTCAGAGAGAGAGCTCTGTATGATATCAATGTGCTTAAATTTATGTAGATTCGCCTTATGCCCAAGCATATGGTCTATCTTCAAATATGTGCCATATGGGCTTGAGAAGAATGTGAATTTTTAAATATTTGGATGAAAAGCTCTATCAGGTCAAATTGTCTAATTGTATGGTTTAGATCTCTAGCCTCCTTGTTGAATTTCTTTCCCTGTGATCTATCTTTCTCAGAGAATGGTGTGTTGAAGTCGCCCACTATAATTTTTGAGGATATTGTTTATTTTTTAATCTTTTGGAGTGTTTGGTTGACATATTCAGTGGGTCTCTCATTCGGGGAATATATGTTTACAATGCTTAGAGGTTCTTTGTCTACCATTCCCTTGAGCATTTTATAGTGTCCCTCCTTCTCTCTTTTTATGGTTTGCACTTTGAGGTCAATTTTATCCCAGATTAGGATTGCAACCCCTGCTTTTTCTGAATTGTTTTTCGCTTTGTTTTTTTTAAATTGTTTTTTTGTTTGTTTTAATTGGTATGCCTTTCTCCAGCCTTTGATTCTTAACCTATTTTTGTCTGTGGTCGTGAGATGTGTCTCCTGTAGGCAGCAGATGGATGTATTGTGTTTTCTAAGCCAGTCTGCTTGTCTCAGTCTTTTAATGCCTGAGTTCAGGCCATTTATATTCAAGGTTATTATCTCCAGCTGCAAAATCTGAGGTCATCTTATACATTTTGTGTTGGGTGTTTTCCTACCTTCCTTTCTCATTAGTGTGTGTTGTGTGTGTGTGTGTGTGTGTGTGTGTTCTTGACTTCTTTCATTCTTGACTTCTTTCCATTCTTATGACATTCTTGACTTCTTTCCATCCTTAAGCCAATGCTATCTTAGGGTCTGTTTTCTCTTTGTTGCCCTCTGAGTGAGGTAGCTCCTTCTGCCGGTCTCTTATTTATGCTTCATGAGTGTTGTTCTTCTGCCCATACTGGGTCAGCAAGGATCTTTTGTAGGGCTGGGTTTCTTCTAACGTATTCTTTGAGTTATTCTGTGTCTGAGAAGACTCTTACTTCTCCATCTATCTTGATCTATAATTTGGCTGGGTAGAGTATTCTTGGATTTGCGTTGTTTTCCTTCAATTTTTGGAATGTTACTCCAGTTTCTGCTGATAGGGCTGAGCATATTCTTATTTGGGAACCTTTGTATGTGATTGCTTGTTTTCCCCTAGCTGCTCTCATGATTTTCTCCTTTTCCTCAACGTTGGATAGTTTCACTATTATGTGCCTTGGTGACGTCTTCTTGGGATTCAGTCTAGCTGGTGTTCTTTCAGCCTCCTGAATGGATGCCTGGTTTTCATTCATTAAGCTGGGGGAGTTTTCCTCCAAGAATTCTCTCACTATTGCAGATGACTTATTTGTTGTGTCTTCCTCTGGTAAGTCAATAATTCTAATGTTGTTCAGCTTCATAGCATCAGACATAGCCCTTAGGTTTTCTTCAGCTTCTCTGATGATCATATTAGAATTTTGTTCACGTTTGTTAAAGTCTGCTTGGCTGTCCTCCAAGTCACTCATGCGGTTCTCTGTTTCCTCCACTCGATCCTCGAGGTCCATGTTTCTGCTACTGGTTTTTGTTATCTCCTCCCTAAGCTCCTGTATTTCCCTTTGGTGTATGGCCTTTATCTCCTCTATCATTTCTTCCTTTTTCTGTATTGTTTCCCTCATATCCTGTATGACTCCAAGCAGCTTTCTGAAAATTTCTTTCTGTGGAAGTTCTATGTCTGCTTCTTCTATGCATGTCGTTATATTCAGGACATCTTCTGCCACTGCCTTTTGTTTCTCCTGTTTTTTCATTGAGGTCATTGGGACTGATGCCCGTTTCCATTGCATTGTTTTAGAGGAGCCAGGTGCCATTTTCCAGGGAGTTGAAGAGCACTGGCTCTCTCTGGAAAACTTGTTGGAGTGCTTTTTTTGAACAGCCTACAGCTAATTTCACTGTGGAATTAACCTACCACTTTATCCTCCTGTGGCTTCCCTCTCAGGTGATTTCCCCAGAAGGTTGCTGGGTTGCCTACTTTGGTGTCTTGGAGGTTCGTCAGAGGTTCCTGCAATAGCTTGGAATGTTGATTAGTGTTGTCTGAGCTGCCTTATGCCCCCAGGCACACAGGCAGGAATTCCCCCAGTGAGAAGTTGGGCAGAGTATCCCCTGGAGGGAAAGCAGGGCTTTCCCGAGCCTCGGGCTAGCTACAAAGGGTGCAGGTGTAAATGCCTTAGGCTAATGGGAGTGGTCTGGAGGTCAGCAGTGGAGTGTGAGAGAACAGGAAAGAGACAAAGAGGAGGAAAAAAATTAAAAAGTAAGACCGCTTAGACTGTGCGGGGATATAGAGAAGAGGGAAACAAAATCAACAATGTAGTTGAGTCCTGATCCCTGCCTGTGGAGCAGGGTTTAGTCCCTACCCCAAGGTGGCAGTGGCAAGCTGTGGTTGTGCCAAGAAAAAGCCCCTGTGCAGACCTCCAGTACTGTGTGGGGACAGAGAGCAGAGATGGAAACAAAAGCAACATTGTAGCTGAACCCCGATCCCTGCCCATGGCGATGCAAGGGTACAGTCCCTGCCCGGGGTTGTGGGAGCTAGCTGTGGCTATGTTGACACCAGGCCCACCTACAGGCTCCAAATGGTCCTGGCTCTGGTAGAGATAGTGGCGGGGCCATGGTCAAACCCCAGCCGGCTTCCACTGAGGTGAGCCAAAAGCTCCCATCCCCTCAAAACCTCGTGGGTCTATACCTATTTATCTTTATGATGTTCCTCCTGCGTTTCAGCAGCATTGAATTTCCCTCTAAGCAACTCTGCTGGGCTGAATTCTGCGGAGTCCTTCTGGTATGTGACACTCTCTCACCATCTTCCCAGAAGTCTCTGGTAAAAGCAGTTGGCATGTTCCAAATCCTTGAATCAGACATCAGAGGATTCACAGGTCTAGAACTGGCACCCCGTAAAGGGAAGCTGACTCCAGAACCTTTGCAATTCACAGTTGTAGAGGCTGGCAAAGCTCAGATATCAGTTTGGACCCTTCTCTTGACACAAGTAGGTTGAATAACTCATGAATACAAGAGGGGAAGGTCAGATGGTAGGCTGTGAAGATGCATGAATCCAATCTATATATGAAATATGGCAAGATGCTCTCTCACATCTGGAGATCGGCACATCTGGTAAGTTCCAAGACCTGGCCAAAACTGTTTTATCATTCTTTTGGTGTTTTTCAGGAGGTATGTGGTACAGAACTAATGCTTAGTAATTGTGTGACTTTTACTATTTTAAAAACTTTAATTGTAGCATCTCACATAACCTTTCTACAGCTCTATATATGATTTATGCTTTACTATAAACATTTTACAAATGAAGAATTAAGGTAAACAGAACATAGGAAAATTAGCAAAGATTATAAAGCCAGTTATTGGCATATCAGCATTTGAATAAATCAGTCAGATTTTAGAACCTGTGTACTTGCTTAACCACAATATTTTATTCCTTTGGCTATCAGTATTAAGTGGTCCTTGGTCGACAGTTGTAGTTATGTAAGCTGGTTTCAACTTGAGAATATTAAGAGTGAAGGGGTAGAGGTTAGCCTGTCAATCAGGTCACAGCTTGATGATCTCATTTGGATTCTCAATGGAGATAAATAGCTCACCAGAGGCCAGATACACTCACTCCCTGCAAGACATTCCTGTTGACAAGCCACATGGAGCTATGTTGATAGAGCCATAGCCCAGGAACTGGAGGAGCCATGTGGAGACCCACTGTGTTAGGCTGGGTAGATTAGAGAAACAAATACATAGAGATGCATATGTGTACAAGAAAGAGCTTCATATACAAGAGCATTTGAATATTGAGAAAACATTCCAGCCCTGTCCAGATCAAGTCCATAGGTCTGGAATTAGCCCATATGTCCAACACCAAACTATAAATTCCTCTTCAGACTCACGAAACACATACAATGATGCCGAATGTTGGAAGATCACAGGCCATTGGGTGGGAAGTCTTGTGGATCTAGTGGCATTGTGAGCATCTCAGTGCTGGCAGGGGTCTCCACGTGGCTCATCCAGCTCCCAGGGCTCTGGTTGCATCAGCGTAATTTCATCAGACTTGCCATCGTAATGTCTCGCAGGGAATGAGCGAGTATCCTGCCTCCTGTGAGCTATTTAACTCCTTAGAGCCTCCACATGAAGTCATCAAGTTGCGACCTGATTGACAGGTAAACTCCGCCCCTTCACTTGTATGTCTCAAATTGACAACAGGTTATATTACTACCACACCCATGCCATTGCTGAGATGCTTTTACCAGCACTGGATTCACAAGACTTTCCATCCACTGTCCTGTGATCTTCCTGCATTCTCATTGCATGGCAGCATGAGTCTAAAGAGAAATTTATGGATTAGTATATGATCTGGATTGGACTGAGATGTTTTCTTTAATGTACAATTGGTCTTTGATATAAAGTTCTCTCTTACACACATGAGTGTCTATGAATTTGTTTCTCTAGTCAACCCACACAGACAAAACACTAGAGTATGTGAATTATTTGAAATAGCTATCAATCTATGAAATAGCTATCAATCTCATCTTTGAAATAGCTATCAATCTCATCTTCACAAAGAGTACATGATGTCATTTGGTTCTCATTTCTGAATAGAAGCCAGGTTTGTTCCTTGTGTTCAATATAATAGTGAAGGTAGAAAAGTTGACGCATCTCTTCCTTTTCAACTGTATTCATCTTACCTGGGTCCCCAAGGAATTCTCCTATCACCAGACCTCTTTTTACAGCAATATACCCTTGAGCATAAGCCATTCTTAACTAAGATTAGGTAAAACTTTTTCAAAATCTTAATAGATTTGGTTCCATTTATTTAATATTCTAATTTTAATTAATTGTTGAAACAATCAAACATTTTGTGAAAGCAACCCCTTCAAATTTGACTTCCACTAATCTTCAGTCTAAGGTAAGGGTTAGAATTAAAAAATTAAAATATAATGAACTGTATATCATCAGTTCTCTGCCTGACCTGCAGAGCATTCCAGTGAGGAGTGAGATGGAGAAGTCGAGATAATACTTCTCAATATGAATGGTAAATCTCCCCATGATGACAGTGACACGCTGGATGTGAGGGGATGTAGAACTAATAGAGACAATATAAGTGCTGGATCCCTTCCAGAATGATGCATTTTACTGGATGGTAACTATTTATAATATTATTTTCCATCTCAAAAAAGGCATCATTAAATAAAGCACCACTTATGGTATTTTTTCTTTTCAAATGAAACAAAAACTTGAGATAAGTTTTACTATCTTTTAGCCTTGCTGCTAAAGCCTCTATTCCTAAATGCCTTTTCTCCTTCTTCAGGACCGATTCAAGATTTCTTAATATCTTAACAGTAAAGTTTAAAAATTAATTGAGGGAGGAATACACAGAAATTTAGAAAGAACATCACACAATGTGTTTTATAATGGCTTCTTTAAAAATTTAATCTGACTGGATAAAATATAACCAGATACTAATTCTAATGAGTGGAATTGTGCTCCTAAAAGAGATGTCATGGAGCCCTGACTACTCTGAATCTGATCTTATGTAGAAATAGGGTCTTTGAAGGTATAATCAAGCTAAGATGAAGTCTCCATGTGGGCCTTTATTAGTGTGCTTAAAAGAAGACTAGAAGCAGATCGTAATCCTTTAACAATGAATGCAGAGACTAGAATTATATTACCACATATTTAAAAACAAAACAAAACCCTGACTCTACTAGAAACTGGATCCTTCCCTGCAGTATTTATAAGTAACATGGTTCTCTGATACATTGATATGGGCCTTCTAACCTCTTGAACTGTAAAATGGTAATTTTAGTTGTTACAAACAATGCAGCTGTGGTAATTTGCTATGGCAGTCCTGGGAAATGAATGGAATTTCAAGGTGGTGGAAAGGGTTAACATGGTAGTTTACAAAACAAAAGATCAGAGGTTGGAGCCCATACAGATGCACTTCAGAATAAGGGCATGGGGCTCACCTTCAGCAGACAGGCCTGGTGCTCTATGTCCAAAGACTCGGCCACTGAACCTCTATGGAGGATAGCTTTACCCTGACACAGACCATGTCTTCAGACGTTGCAGTCAACCTGAGGGCAACTTTCACTGCCAAACACCCTGTGGTAGACTTGATTTCTAATAGAGGACAAGTAGTAGAAAATTACTACACTGAAAGGTACTATACTGATTGATACAATCTTATTCTTTCTAAATTTAGTTAATATTTTATAATATTACATAGACAAAGAGGAATGGAAATAAATTATACAGTGGATGTTAGCCTCAGTGTGAATTGTCTTGTTTGGTAAGAACCTCAATATTTAATCAATAAAAGAAAACTTTAGAGATTATTAAGTCTCAGTTTATGATCATCAAGTGGGGCAGCATTAAGTGAAATGGCATGATCCAAGTTACTGCTAGTGATTACCTGTGGCTGTCAATTCTGACCCACAGCAACCAACAGGACCCTGTAAACCTGCTCCATTGGATTTCCAAGACTGTACATCCTTACATAAGCAACTTGTCATATCTTCCTTAGAGTGGCTGATGGGTCAGAACTACTGACCTTTAGGTTAGCAATCAAGTGCTTAAACACTGCACAATTAGTGCTCCTAAGTCAGTGAATAGATACCTTATAGGACCACTGCACATGTAGTCTTGAAATTAGAAACATCTAGCATAAACTTCTAACTCTCTTAAGAGAAAATATATCTAATAAGAGGTTACCTAATAACAGTTTCAAGTTGGCATTATGAAAGAAGACACTTTAAAACCAAAAACACTGATTCCCCTTCTAAAATAAAATATATAGTTTTGAAATTTCAAGCATACAAATACTTTGGTACAGATATTTTCATTGCTGTATCCTTTTTATAGGATATGAATGATGATATTACCTGTTTATGCTTATGTGATGGTTTAACCTAAGATCACACATTTTGCTTTGGTTACTTACATTGCGGACTCGACTTTTATCACCACTGAAAAGGGCCGGCAAAAGCATAACTTCCTTATGGGTACTGTTCAACTAGTTGTTCAATTGATTGTGCATTTGTTGTGCCAGATGCAGCCAAGAATACCAATCTTCATAGGATTCACATTCATTTACATACTAAATTCACTCTAAACCAGCTTCTGTGACATACAGTTCAGATAAAACCAAAGAATGAATTAATCACTTAGTGAATACATGACTAAGTAGTCTGATAAATTAAACAATACAAAATCCCTACAATATCTAGGCTTGGGAAATGGTGATCACTAAGAAAATAATAGAAAATAAGACGCAATCCTTAAGTTTGTTATGCTTCAGGACTATTGTAAACTATTTTCCAGTTATATTTGTGCTCCTCTTCTAATGATCTGAACATGTGGCATGAGATCCCTCCTCCTCATTTCTTGCAAGACTTAAAGTAGAATTAGTCCTTAGGAAGAATTCCTTGAGGTATTGTGCTCTTCTAGTGCTTTCTAGTCCAATACAGGAAGAAAGCCAAGAATGAAATAAACTTAAGATACTTTCTCCTAGAACAAAAACTTGATTCCCCAGACTTCCACCCTTAAGACTGGATGTTTAAAAAAAAAAAAAAATACTGATGTTTGAATTCCCACAGAAACACCTCAGAAGACAGGACTGGAAATCCACTTCCAAAAAATTACCCATAGAAATACAAGAAGAGTGCAACTCTACTCTGACACACAAGGCTACCATGAGACAGGGTTGACTTCTCAGTAAATTATTTTGGTTGATGTTACTAAATGATAGAGGACTTCCCAAGAAGAAAACTGCTTTATTCCCATTATACCATTTCACCTTTGTGAGCTAGAAACCAGTAAGGGAGGGTGGAGGAGTTGATCATAAGGAAGAATATAGTTCTGACCTTTAATATTGTGCAATCATACTTTTTTTTTTAAATATCCAAACTTTAACCACTATTTCCTATTTCTTCCTTTTGCTCTTCGTGCATATCAGATGTCAGGGGAGGAAAAAGAAGGAAAGGGGTCAAACTGGAAGATACAGGAGGAGCAGTGACTAGTCAGAGGAGCCAAGAACAAGGAGGTCCCTACAGTTAGCGATTAGTCCATGTGGGCCACTGTGTACCAAGCTCTGGAAATAGCTTGAATAAACCATGTATAATCACTTAAAGAAAGATTATAGGAAAGTGATGAAGATGGTTCCTTTCCTGTTGTATTCTAGACAGCATATTATTCATACTGTTGCAGGCACCAACAGATAAATTAGACTGTCTGAATATTCTCAGCAGAGCAGAAGCCATAATAGCAAACTGAGTTATGCAACATGCTGAGTGAAATGCAATAAGGCATGTAATAGGCCAAATCAACTCCAAAGTTAAGCTTAAGAAAAAGTTCTTTGCTCTCAGTTGAATGTTTGCATGATACAATCTATTTTCTATTCTGGAATAAAGACAAACTGAGAGCAGCTTCGACATTGTGAATCACCTGCATCAGACGGTAACCTCTATCTCACAGACAATTTATTTTGAATAATATGCTTTAGGGGAAGATTAAAGTAAATTATGGTAGAAAACATGCGGTTGGCTGATAAATTCATCATGCTCACTGTCCTCTTAATTAATATTTGTTGCACAATGAAATAATTACACTGCTAGATACTTTAAGTGCCAACTAAATGGTGTACAGCTATGGATCAGTAGTCAATTGGATGAATGCATTTTTAAAAATTGAGATCATCAGTTTTCTTTAAAACAAAAAGTGGTGAATGGGAAAATTGATCATTTAGATATTCTCATTAATTCTACATAGTTGTTAACATTTTTGGTTATCATTTTAATTCAAATTCTACTTGTTGCATTTAAAAAATATTCATACCTGTGCTTAGTGTTAAAAACTACACAAAAACCTCATTTAGACTAGAGTCTCAATTTATTTTATGCATAGTGTTCTTGGATTCATAATTATGTTAGTCTTAATTTTCTTAGTAGTTTCCAAGACACAAAATAATTTAAAAGCCAAAGCAAAGTGAAAAACTGTGTTTCAGGGCAACAATATCCGATCATTTAAAATTGTTCCCATCACTAATGTGAAAACCAAGACAGGATACCAATCATGGCTTTATATAGTTGCTTTCAGTAGTGAATTTTAAAAATACAAAGGACCATTAAGGTTCAGAAGGAAAGCAATAGTAAGAAAGAAAAATTGATTAGTAAATTAATTTCAATGCATAGTCAAAATTGTATTCTTTAAGTAAATTTTGTCTAAATAAGTTGACTTATCTTGGGTCTTCTAGAGAAGCAAAGCCAGGAATATATATATATATATATATATATTAAAGAAATGTATTTCAAGAAAGTGTGTTACACAGTTGTAGAAGTGGGTAAGTCCAGTCCAGTTCAAGTTCATGGGTCAGATATTAAGCTTAAGGCTTTCCCTGTCTCATGTATCTGCCTATGCTGAAGAACCAAGAAGAAGCAAGAAGACCACAGGCTGATGGAAGCTGAGGTGAATGAATTCAAGATCAGCAGACCATATGGCCAGCCTCAGACAGCTCCCCATGTCAGGAGGCAATATGGTGGGCCATTGACTCAATCCAAAGGACCAGAGGTTGATGAGACACACACAGAATCTAGGCTAGCAAGAAGGGCCAAACCTTTCCACAGAATCTGCTAAAATGAATATGTCACGCCCCCAAGGATCAGTCTTTTCTATTGCATAAGGTCTGTGACCTGATTAAGCAGGTTGCCCTCCACCCTAATCTTCCTACAACTGTTTTTCTGCTGACTGCAAATCTCATCATAAGGTTAATTACATTATATTATATCATATCATGGGGGAAAACAACAACTGCCAAATTACTAAGAAAAATAGTCCAGCCATATTGCCAAAAAACCCTATTCCTAGGGTAGAGTAATCCCATAGGTTTCATGGAAATTCTGTTGGAGAATAACTTGAGGCATCGTTGGTGGAGGCGTATAAGAAACAGCTCTTAAAGCAATGAAGTCCCTTGGGAATACCAAAAGAAGACTTTGGGGCCACGGCATGGCACCCCATCAGACTTGATCAGAAAACACTCCTAAGGTCAAAAAACAGACCTGGAACTGTTTATAGGCTTTTCTTGTTTTGGTCATTTTTATTGTTTTTGTTTTGTTTTGTTTTGTTTTTGTTTTCTTATGTTGTTTTGCTTTGTCTTGTTTGTGTGTGTGTGTGTGTGTGTGTGTGTCTACGTGTCTCTGCATGTCTATTTAGATAAGATAGGTGGGATAAAAAATCTGGGGGAGAAATCAACGGGACCGATGGTTCTGGGGGGACATGGGAGAGGGGAAAGGAAGGGGGTGTGTCAACAAATCCAGGGACAAAGGGAAGAATAAGTGACATAAATTCAATGGCAAGGAGGGTGTAGGATGTCCGGTGGGGCTTGATCAGGGCAATGTAATCAAGAGGAATTATTAAAACTCAAATTAAGACCAAACATAATAGCGGGAAAAGAGGAAAGTAAAAGGAAATGGAGGAAAGAACTAAGATGCAAAGGGCATTTATAGAGGTCTAAATACAGGCATGTACATATGTAAATATATTTATATATCATGATAGAGAAATAGAGCTATGTACATATATTTATATGTTAAGTATTAAGGTAACAGACATTGGGGCTCTGCTTATATACTCCCTTAATGCAAGAACACTTTGTTCTAATAACCTGGAATTCTGTGATGCTCACCTTTCCTGCCATGACCACTGAAAACAAAATGGGTGCATAAGCAAATGTGGTGAAGAAAGTTGGCAGTGCCCGGTCATCAAAAGATATAACATCTGGGGTCTTAAAGGCTTGAAGATAAACAAGAGCCATCTAAATGAAAAGCAGCAAAGCCTGTGTGGTTGTGAGGTGTTGATGGGATCAGGTATTATGTATCAAAAACCCAGAACAAAAAAATCATATCGATGTGAATGAAGGGGAGGGCTAAATGGAGACCCAAAGCCCATCTGTAGAAAATTGGGCATCCCCTTACAGAAGGGTCACAAGGAAGAGATGAGCCAGTCAGGATCCAATATAACATCAATGAAACACATGACTTTCCTCTAGTTCTTTAATGCTTCCTCCCCACCCCCATCCACTATGACCCGAATTCTACCTTACAAATCTGGCTAGACCAGAGCATGTACACTAGTACATATAAGAGCTCACAACACAGGGAATCCAGGAGAGTAGCGATACCAGGAGGGTAAGAGGAGGTGGAGGGAGGCGAAAGGGGGAACTGATCACAATGATCTCCACATAACCCCTTCCCAGGAGGACAGACAAAAGAAAAGTGGGTGAAGGGAGACAGCAGTCAGTGTAAGACATGAAAAAAAATGTACAAATTATCAAGGGTTCATGAGGGGGCGGGGGATGAACTGATACCAAGGGCTCAAGCAGAAAGAAAATGTTTTTAAAATGATGATAGCAACATATGTACAAATGTACTTGACACAATAGATGTATATTTGCATTTTGATAAGAGCTGTAAGAGCCCCTGATAAAATGATTTAAACAAATGAAAATGAGAGAAACAGCTCTTGAGTCATAGTGGCCCACAAAGGAGCTGTTTGACTATTTAGGCATGATGTGAATTGTCACTGGAAGGGGTGGAAATTGTGCATAAAAACAGAAACACTTCCGAATAGGAACATATAAAATCAGAAAGGAACTGGTATCTTCATGGATAAACTCCAGCTCACAGCCTTGACTGATCAACTGGGAAAGTCCCTCAAACTCACCATATCCGCCAAATGACCAAGACATCTTCGTGGCACCATAATTCTGCTCCTTCTCATCAATTATTTATCTCAGTGAACCAAGTCCACTAGCTATCCTGTTGCCAGCAACTAAAGATCATCCTCAACTCCTACCAGTCTCTTATCCTCGCCACTTAAGCAATCAACAAATCTTAGAAAATACTCTTACCAGACGTGTCTATTATTATCTCCATTTAATAAGACAATGATCGATTTCCTGGATGATTGCCATAATTCCCTAACTAGCTTCTCTTTTCTGCTTTTGTTCTCTTTTCTGATTCATTGTCCATAATACAGTCATAATGAGTATATTGAAACGTAAATCTGATTCAGTCCATCACCTGCTTAAAACTCAACGTTCTTTGGATTAAAATAGAATCTACCCATAAAGTATTTCCTAGGATGATTCCAACTTTTTCTTCAGACTAATCTCTCATCAACCACACAGACTCCCATTATGCTTTATCCACAATGAAATGTTTCTAGGTCCTCAAGTCTACTACAGTAAAATCCGTGAATGCCAAAATCTGGGAAGGCAGGAATCTGTTAGGGAAGGAAAACTCAAACCTTTTTCACCAATGAAGATTGACAGAAAAGTAGTAAGTTATACCCTGTCAAAGGCAGAAAACTTAAAATTCCTGGAAAAACAAGACAATCTCAAAGGTTTCATTATTTGAGATTTTTTTTCACAACTGATGGTTGACAGGATCTTATCTTCTATCTTTAATAGTTTAATAGTCTGTATTTAAAATGTATTTTTGTTTTTTGTAATATATAGTTTGTCTGAACCTAGCTGGCTTTGGTGGAAGAATCCTGATGTATGTTAAGAATACTCATAAAACTGGGCTTCATTCTTTAAACTTCATATATGTAATTTACACATGATCCAGTAATCTATTTCAGCCAGCTTCACTGTAGAGTTATTAAATACAAAAAATCACAAGGTATAAATAAAAATAAATGAATTATCATCTTTGTTTTCTCTTCTCTGAAGAGAGGAGACTCAATTTATAAACATTAATTCTTAATCATTCTCTCTCTCATACTCTTCACCGAAACATGTCTGCACACACTTTAATATTCTCTTCCTTCCACAGACCCACTTGCATAAACTCTGTTCTCTGTCAGGCAACCCAGTCTGTGTGCACTTCTTTCATTTCTCACTTTGCCTCAGCCATTATGCTCATACTCTATGAAATGCATGTCCAATGATCTGATGGAGCAAACATGAAGGTAAGAAATTTAGAAATTAAGAAATTGTGAAGATCCATACATTGCGGATCTTTCTGCAAGGCCCATTTATAATTTTGCTCCTATAGATATCTCCTGCTTTGTCAAGGTTTGTTTTATGTCACTTCACTTAATCATGAAAATCTGTTTGGCCAACTAATTTATTGGTGGGGGGGGGGGATGAAACGCTTACTCCGTGTCCGTTTGGCAGTGAGTCATTAAAGACACTGTGAGATTGGCATCACTGAGCTTCTTCCCCAGAAACGACACTGCACATTCCACTTTCCTACTTTACATAGATTGTGTTTTTATCATATCATTTCTGTTTCAACTCTATGTCAGTATTATTTTAGATTTTATGTGTTATTTGGTATGGCTTTGTAGGATATTTTTGTATGGTAATATTATAAAATGTTCTCATATTTATAAATGGTGATTGTTTCTTTGCTTTTTGCCATTTCAGTTTATGAAGGCTATCATTAGAAGGCTATGCTTTTGGATAGTGGGTGATATATGTGTATATGTGTGTGTGTTTGTGTGTGTGTGTATATATATATATATATATGTAGAGAGAGAGAGAGACAGAGACAGAGACAGAGTCAGAGAGAGAGAGAGGCGGAAAGAGAGAGAGGGAGAGAGAGAGAGTATTAGCTTTCTAGAATGGTTTTCATGAAGTGGTACAAACTGTGGCTTGAAACAGCAAGGACATACTCTCTCATAGTTGTATAAACTACAAATCTGAAATAAAGTCAAGACCATTCTCTCTGAAGGCTCGGGCAGAAAAGCCTTTTCATAGGTGCTGAGATTACCATGAGGTTCCTCTATTTGTGGAAACATTACTCCAGTCTCAGCCTCGGTCACATAGCACTGTTTCTGTATGTTTCTTTGGTCTCCGAGTAACTTCTCTTCTTGTCTAGGAACCAGCAATATCCGATTTAGGACACAGCCTTCTCCAGTCCAACTTCATCTTCAGGAAGCTCTATCGTCAAAAACACTTTTCAAACAAGTCAAATTCCCACTTTGAAGTCAGGTACAAATATGAATTTTGACCAGAGGGGGGAGGGGCATTCAAGCCAGTACACATTCTCTGTACAATATTTCGTTGGTCCTATAACCATGATTCCCACAAGGAATCAAGAGAATGCCTAAAATAATAGCGAGGGATTGAGAAATGACTGAAAACATTAACTTCCTGAACAGCAAAATGTAAGGAGCTGACAAAAGTAAACCAGTACATCCAAATAAAAATATATTTGAAGGAGGTTCAAGTTCTAATAAATAACCTTAATCCTAGAGATAACAACATGCACTTCTATTATACAGTAAGTCTGCAGTTACGAATTTTCAGACAAGGGGTACTTGCCTTTCAATGTTATAAATTTTTCCCCAAATTTGAAATGTTGGAACCAACCCCTACTTGCAACAAATTCTTTATCACGATAACCTCTCTTTGCTCTCTGTACAGCTATTAATCATTAGAAAGACTTAAAGCATACTTTTGTACTCACTCACTCACTCACTCACTCACTCACTCACTCACTCACTCCCTGCTTTAGAGACAATTCCATTTTACAGCAACCCTACTGGGAAAATTAGAACTGTTCATGTGGGTTTTTGAACCACAAATCCTTATGGGAGTAGAAAGCCTCTTCTTTTTCCTTTGGAGAAGCTGCTGAATTTGAACTGCTGGCCTCGTAGTTCTCAGCTCAAAGAGTAAACCAGAGCCCCTTTTCTTGCACTAAAGATAGTGAGTGATTGACCTACAAATTCAAAATATAGACATGCACGAAATATGAATATAGGAAAATTAAAAGTCATTAAAAATGAAATGGAACTCATAAAATTCCTTTTTACAGGCATTAGTGGGCAAAATGGGCTGGCATTGGCCATTTGAATCAGAAAATGATTTACTATGCCAAACATGATATAATCAAAGGAATGGCATTACATTCAGAGTCAAAAGAGGACATTTCAAGATCTATCGATATTCAAGATTAGCAGTTAAAACCAGGCCAGGGACCAACTGTGGAACAGCTCATCAAATGTTTCATATGCAAGTCCAGGATGAAGCTGAAGAAAATTCATACAAATCCACAAGAGCCAATATGACCTTGAATGTATTCCACCTAATTTTCGAAAACATCTCAAGAATAGATTTGACACATTGAACACTAAAGACAGAATGTCCAATGAACTGTGTGATGAAATCAAGGACAACACACAGGAATAAAGCAAGAAGTCACTAAAAAGACAAGAAAGAAAAGATCAGTGTGGATGTCAGAAGATAAGCTGAAACATCATCTTAATCATAGAGCAGCTGAAGCAACAGACAGAAATGATAAACTCAAATCCTCAACAGAAAATTTCAAAGAGTGCCTTAAAAAGACAAAGCAAAATATTATAATGAAATATGCAAGGACCTAGAGTCAGAAAGCCAAAAACAGTCATCACATTTTAAACTGAAGAACTGAAGAAAAAAACTTCAAGCCTGGCGTGTCAATACTGAAAGCTTCTATGGACAACAAATTGAATGATGCAGGAAACATCAAAAGAAGATGAAAAGGCCCCAACACTATACATATTTTTCTTTTGATAGCTGGGCACCATCAGCTTTCTTCACCATATTTGCTTATGCACCCATTTTGTCTTCAGCGATCATGTCGGGAAGGTGAGCATCACAGAATCCCAGATTATTAGAACAAAGTGTTCTTGTGTTGAGGGAGTACTTGATATGAGTACATAGTTCTATTCCTCTCTCATTATATATATATTGTCCTCGGGGGCTTGGTGGGCCAGGATGTCCTCTCCTCCCTCTCCATCCCTTTTTGTTTCTCCCATGTGCTCTAATCAGACAGATGCACCTCTCTCCCAAAGCTGTAGCCCCAGCGCTGCATTCTAATTTGCAGTTATTAGTTGATATTTACTCTCTCTTGTCATTTTGAATCATGTTCCATCCACAAATGAAAGTCCAGAAAGCTTTCCTATTGGTTCCCTGGTACATGCTGGCATGTTGTATTCATGTCTTGCTGCATCAGGTTGAAGTCTGGTCTCTCTCTCCCTCTCCTGTGTAGATATAAAAAATACCCTCCCCTTGGGTGGGTTAGTACCCTTTCCCCCAACC
>NW_022107431.1:69979921-69985977 GCF_000313985.2 Echinops telfairi
TATCATGACCTCAATTCTATCTTACAAATAGGATTAGACCAGAACATGCACACTGCTACAGACAAGAGCCCACAACACAGGGAATCCAGGATAGATAAACCCCTCAGGGCCAACAATTAGAGTAGAGATACCAGGAGGATTAGGGAAGGGTGGGGAGGAGAAAGGAGGAATTGATCACAAGGATCTACCTATAGCCGAAGATTGCAGGAAGATGGCGGGGACGTCATCTTCAAAGGCTTTGAGGATGGCATCGTACAGCTGAAGCTTCAAGGCGCTTTCACCAGCTGCCCTAGCTCCATCATTACTCTCAAGAACGGCATTCAGAACATGCTGCAGTTTTATATTCCAGAGGTAGAAGGTGTAGAACAGGTTATGGATGATGAATCAGAAGAAAAAGAAGCAAATTCACCATAAAATAATATGGACTTTCTTTGAGTCCACAGAGATAAATATCGTGATAATATATACACTAAGTGTTTATTATTAATCTGCTAAGGAACTTGAAGCTTAATAAACTATGTCCTTTCTTTAGAAAAAAAAAACGAACAATGGAAAAGTGGGTGAGGGGTGATGGAGGACGACGTAAGATATGAAAATAATAATATATAACTTATCAAGGGTTTGTGAGGGAGGAAGGGCTGGGGAGGAAGGGGGAAGATATAGGGAGCTGATATCAGAGGTCCAAGTGGGAAGAGAATGCTTTGAAAATGATGATGGAGGCATATGTGCAAATGTGCGTGACACAATGTATGAATACATGGATTGTGGTAAGAAAGTTCACAGCCCCCAATAAAAGTATTTAATAATAATAAAAAAGAAGATGAAAAGGATATACAGAGTTGCATGCCCTAAAAGAACTTGTTGACATTCAGCCATTTCAAGTGGAAGCATATGAGCAAGAGCTAATTGTGCCAAACAAAGAAGTACGAGTTGAACTGAGAGCATTAGCCAAAATTAAGACTCCAGGAATTGATGGAACACCAACTGCAATGTTTGGACAGACTGAAGAAGCTTTGGAAGCACTTACTCAGCTAAGCCAGGAATTTTAGAAGACAGTCACTTGGCCATCTGTTCAGAGATTTATATTTGTACCCATTCCAAAGAACAGTGACCCAACAGAATGTTTAAACTATAGAACATTATCATTGATATCATATGCAAGTAAAATTTTGCTGAAGATCATTCAATGAGGTTGTAGCAGTACATTGACAGGAAGCTGCCAGAGGTTCAGGCCAGATTCAAAAGAAGACATGGAAAAAGGATATCAGTGATGATGTCAGCTGGACCTTGGCTGAAAGCAGAAAATCCTAAAAAAAAATGTTTCTTTGTGTTTTCTTGACTAAGCGAAGGCATTCAACTGTGTGGATCATAACAAATTATGGAGAATCTTGGAAAGAATGGGAATTCCAGAACACTTCCTTGTGCTCATGCGGAACCTGTACATGGATCAAGAGGAAGTTGTTGAAATAGAACAAGAAAATCTGCATAATTTAACATCAGGAAAGGTATGCTTCAGGGTTGTATTTTCTCGCCCAAAATATACAATCTGTAGTATGATTATATTCATAGGAGCCAGGTTAAATGAAGGAGAATATGGTATCAGGATGGGAGGAAGGCTTATTAGCAACCTGCAATATACTGATGATACAACCTTGTTTGCTCAAAATGAGGACTACTTTAAGCACTTGCTGATGAAGATCAAGGATTGTAGCCTTCAGTATAGATAATAAATCAATGTAAAGAAAATGAAAATCCTCCCAACCGGACTGATATCGTGATAAACAAGGCAAGACTGAACTTGTCAAGTATTTTTTCTAGCTTGAATTCACCCTCAATGCTTCTTGTCCAAGTCTTGGAATTTTCAATTGCTTTATATACACTTGGTAGTTGTACACTGAATAAGGAAGACCAAAGAAAAACCAATGCATTTGAATTATGGTATTGGCTAAGAAGACTGAAAGGACCATGGGCTACAAAGAAAAAACAAAACAAAAACAGATCTATCTTGTAATAAGTACAGCCAGAATGCTCCTTCGAGACAAGGATGGTGAGCCTTAGTCCCAAGCTGTATGGTAGTCAGATTTTAAGTCAACTTGAACTTTTATGAAAGTGTGGCGATCGAGTCTCACCCGTCAATCAGGTCTGAGTCTGACGATGACTCCTTTGTGCCGTGACCTTTTTATAGGAGAGAAATGGGAAATTGCCCTTGTTTTCTTATTTCTCATTGTCTGTTTCCAGGAGTTGTCCCATGCGGGCCACACAACTCTTACACCCTTGGTGTCCTGCAATTTTCCCACTGACTTTGGATTTACTGGCCTGTGATCTCCTTGCTCCTTGCATCACCTTTCTGGGTCATTAGCTACATGTACATAAGTCTGAGGACAGTTCTGCCTAGCATTGGACTCACCTAATATGACCTCCCTAATATGACACTACTTCTTGATAGAAAGTTCATGTATTTATATATGTACACACTCTCTCTCATTTAGGCTTAAAGTTTGAATATGGACTGAAGGACAAATACAGTGATGTGATTTCATTTTTTAAGCCTATTATCACTGGTTTTGTTTTTTGCCCCTGCTATTGGTTATCATTCTTCTTTTGTTCCCATTCTCACTTATAGTATTTTAATGTATTTTGAAGCCATATAAAGAACTTTCAATAACACTCAATATTGAAACAACACTTAAGTAAAATCTTGGACTTTTAAAATTCAATACTAATATTTGAAAGTTATATTTTATAATTTAAGACATATACATATATTTAATCTTGGCTTAATAAGAAACATCATTTTTTAAAAATTTATATTGATAGTTCTTAGATGTGCTGAATATTTTCATATAATTTTTCATTCATGCATAGTCCTTTTATAGAAAACTATAATTCATATCCTTTGCACATTTATCTATTATAACTTACTAAAGTATATTGCACTTATTTAGAGGATATACCAACCAATAGAACTTGAGGCATTGGCTATATTTGAACTGCCAACCCTGAAGATAGATTTGGAACTCTTAACCGTTTTGATTTACTTATTATCTTTGTCTTTCTAAGTTATGTTTCAATTTCTAATACTTCTCCCCCCACCTTTTTCAGAGTGTGCAATGGAATCTGTTTGGAGCCAGGAAAGAAGAAGGAAGCATACTGTTAAATATTACCATGGGAACAGGTCAGGAACGATGACCCAGTAAGGAGTTTCCTTATACATTACTTAGAATATTTCATCTCTGAGAGACCAAATGAACGCTGAGAAACGTAAATGAAAGCTTAGAAACAGAAGAGGAAGATACTTTAACGCACATCTAGTAATTTTAAGTGGGTAAAATACCATGACCATCAAAACTTGACTTAGGTACTACATGATTAGTAACAATCCTTTTTTAAAAAAGGTTTCTTTGCATATATTTCACATATTGTAAAATGCAATCATTCAATTACATTAAGAAAGGTTGTGCAATTTTCACTGCAATCAATTTCAGAATATTTCCTTTTTGTACTTATTGTTGTTAGTTCTCCATTACCATCAATCTCCCCTGCCATGCCTATAGGTAATTATTAATCCCTTACTGTCTCTATAGATCTACTTATCTTGGATTTCATATACAGAACACAAACAGACCAATTCATAAACACTACATCACTGTGGGGGGAGAGAGCCCCTAACAAATCATCATGGGTCCAGTAGGTGCAATTGTATGGCGATAATAAGTAAAGATTATAGTAAAGTCATGGAGAACATGAGGGATAGAAGAGAGATTGAAATAATGGAGTAAGACACATTTCATAGTAGCATGCTTACCTCAGCTTCACTTGGTGGTCCACACAGAGAGAGCCAGAGAGCCAGAGAGAGAGGCGAGGTGGGGAGACCAACATATATTGCTAACCAAGATTTATATCTACTTAGGGGGTGTGATTACAGTTATCCACACACGTCACAGGAAGGGACTGCACAATAGGCATTACAAGCAATAGGAGGGGGATATACAATGGGCATAGGCATAACTGGAAGGTGGTGAGCTAGGGGTGTACACATGATAGGAAGCGGGGGGAGGACTAAGGGTATACATATGACAAGAAGGGAAGACCTTAGATTCAATATGGCAGTCTAACCTTGGTCACCCTTGAGTGGGCTTGACCTCCCTGGGCTCTCCTTCAGGGAAACAATCTACTACTATCCTTATTAGAAGGGAGTGGGCCCTACTTTTTGTGGGATAAACAGTGGTGGTATCTGCTTGCTCTGGATGGCTGGTAAGCCTAAGGGAGAATAACCCTGACCTACGTCTTTTGACCTCCAAGTGTATAGTCATTCGCCAAGTGTAGCAAGCAGCTAAGTTTGGCGTATATTTGGGGGACACAACTTGGGAGAAATCTTTCTGTTTCCCACACATCACAAGGACTACTTAGGGGGAAAAAAAGATAGCATATGAAAACTTTACATTGGAGCTTGGTATTAATTCTTGGAAAAGTACTATTGTTAGATGCCATCATGTGAGTTCCAGCACATCATGACCCTATGTGCAACAGACCAAAACACCCCATGGTCTTGTGCCATCCTCACCAATGTTCTCATGCCCAGTCCCATTGTTGCAGTCACTGTATCATTACCTCTCATTAAGAGCCTTCCACTTTTTTTGGTGCCTCTCCATTTTCAAAGCATAATGTCCTTCTTCAGGGACTGGTCTCTCCTGAAAATAAGCCCAAAGTATGTAAGACAACGTCTTACCATCCTTGCTTCTAAGAAGCACTGTGCTGTACTTCCTCCATGACAGATTTGTTTGTCCTTTTAGCAGTCCATGGTATTTCCAATAATCTTCTCCAGCCCCACAACTCAAATGCATCCATTCTTTTCTGATCTTCCTTAGTCAATGTGCCACTTTCACAAGCATATGAGGAGATAGAGAAAATCATGGCTTGAGTAGGGCACACTTTAGTTCTCAAAGTAACATTCTTGCATTTTAATACTCTACAGAAATCTTGTGCAGCAGATTTACCTAATTCAATGTGTCATTTCATCTTTTGACTGTAGCTTCCATGAAGAGTGATTAGGTATCCAAGCAAGACCAAATCTTTGACAACTTCAATATTTTCTCCACTTATCATCATGTTACCTATTGTTCCGGTTGTGAGGATTTTGATCCTTAAAATGACGTGTAGTCCATACTGAAGACTGCAATCCTTGATCTTCATCAGCAAGTGCTTCAAGTCCTCCTCACTTTCAGTAAGAAGAAAAGGTTGTCTCGTCTGCATCTTCCAGGTTGTTCTAAAACCTTCCTCCAATCCTGATGCCACATTCTTGTTCATATAAGCCAGTTCCTCAGATGATTTGTTCAACATACAGATTGAATAATTTTTCTGAGAAGATACAACCCTGATGTACAACTTTTCTGATTTTAAACCATACAGTATTCCATTGAATAGTGTTCTCACCACTCCCTCTTGATCCATGAATAAAGTTCCTCCTGAGCACAATGGAGTGCTCTGGAATTCCCATTTTTCTCAAAGTTTTCCATAAGTTATTATGGTCCAGACAGTGGAATGCCTAGGCATAATCGATGAAACACAAGTAAATCTCTTTCTGGTATTCTCTGCTTTGATCATCACTTGGCTATCAGTTTATCACACTGTGGTGACTTGTGGGTTGCTATGGTTTGGAAGCTATCTCACTGGTATTTCAAATGCCAGCAGGCCACCCCACATGAACAAGAAAGAAAAATTCCCCACTGTAGAGGAAGTTGTTGCTAAAATGTCTTATGCATAACTTCAAAATGTCAAATACTGAAGGTCTAATGAATGGAAACAGAACTTTGTCAGAGATAGTGCCAGATGATGGGTCCCTCGAGTCAGAGGGCACTTGAAATGTGACTAAGGAGAAGTTGATTTCTCTGGGTGAAGCAGACCATGGTAACATGAGCAGGGTACAATCTGTGGGAGTGGAGCCTTCAGGATCTTCATCTGCTTATGGAGTATGACTCAATGTAAGAAAAAACAGTGTCAAAAATATACTAATGATTGGAATTTGGAATGTGTGAAGTGTGAATCTAGGAAAATTG
>NW_022107431.1:69987022-69989161 GCF_000313985.2 Echinops telfairi
TCCATAGTATCAGACTGTAACCTGATTGATAGTTTTGACTCTGCCCCTAGCCATGAGGGTCTAGTTGACATAAAATTATCTAACTACCACAGATAACAAATTATCAAATTATGAAATTCCACCTTGTTATGTTTCAGCTCAAAGCACCCCTGATGGAGCTGTGGATTAGGCATTGGGCTGTCACCGGTTGACAGAAAGATGTCTGTCTCCTGTCTGCTACCATGAAGATTTAGTCTCTTGGAAACCCTACAGAGGGTCTCTGTGTGTCACAATTGACCATTGTTTTAAAATTTGTTACCATATAAAGGTAAATAAAATAACACACTGTACATCAATATATAATCTATTTGTGTACCACTATAATAAAAATAGGAGCCTTGGTTGTGTAGCAGTTACACATTGGACCACGATCCACATGGTTGGCAGTTCAGACCCCTAGAGTCTCCGAAGGAGAAAGCCTGGGCATTCAGAATCCTCCTGTGGTTGCTCAGTGGCAGTGAGTTTGGTTTTTTACAATAATAAAACTGTGTATATTATAAAACACGTATAAAAGATAAAATCAGCAAGTATGAGAAGGTAGCATTTAGATTCATAAGAATACAAAATTTTCTCTAATAATATATTCTGTTATTAATGTTCTGAATACTTGTCGTTTGTCTTACTATTTTGATGCTTCTGCTTAATCATTAAATAGTAACTTAAGACATATATATTCATTTTTGTGTTTATACTAAAACTGAAATATAAAGCTATATATAAAGCAAACTTTCAATAGTTAAAAATCTATTGAGGTCTGACTTCTTTCGAAATCTGATTAGATCGTCATAGGGCCTATACTGTGCCTGATTATAAAGTTACACTGGACGAAGTGTCAGATGTGATATTTTCTTCTTCTTTGTTTATATTTGCAAACTAATATTATTTCTATTTGCAGTTTCCTTGCAAAAGCATTTTAAGCGACTTTTCCATTTGAAGAATCAAGAAATTCACTGAAAACATGCAAATCACCATATGTAGCCATATGTTTAATATGAACAAGCTCTTTGGATTGTCATCATCAGAACTATGTTGAACATCTCCCATTCTTTCTGACATTGAAACCAAGTTGGATTGCGAGAGTCAATTATTATTAGAAAGATTAGTAAATTTTAGGATTGTATAATTTTTTGCATCTAAATATATATGTAATTAAAATTTATTTAATATCTTCTTGATCCCAGTGGCTCAAATCATCATGCGACATTCCATATTGGTGAACACCTAACTTTATAGAATACCATGCTTTATATTGATATATATTTAATATTATACAAACATTTATATTTATGTTTTATAATTATTGACCATCTATATTAATATCTGAACTGAGGACAGATAAAGCATGACTTGTTAAGTATACAGATAACATGAAATATGTGGGATAATTAGCAGGCTGGATGGGTTTTAATTAAATTCAAGCATAATGCCTCTCAAGAAGGCAGGGGAATGGGAGGATACAAATGGGACATACTGGTGGTTCAGATTTTAAGATAAAAATCAATATAAAAATAGGTAAGTATCAGACAAAATATGTAAAAATCTGGAATGATAGCCATTCTAATTGATATAGAGATAGTGGATATGTAAGATGTGGTAAATATTGTAAAGTGCATTTAAAGAGATGTGATTATTATTAGAGTAGGAGATATTCATAGTGATTTTATATGATCTTTATGATTCAATCAATTTCCTTTAAGCTATGGAGATCTTACTAATTTACAGGATATTATTTTCTCTAGGATATCTCTGCAGGATATCATTTGCTTGGTTCTTTCCAGAGTGACAAGCTAATTCAAAAACTGAAGTTGCTTACGATGGAAAAAAATTTGATAAATCAGTATCTGATTTCCATGTAAAAGCACAACTAGTACCAAAAATAAAACATGAAATCGTATACTTATATCATTATAGCCCTAGCTTGCCACAATTTCAATAATATATACAAGCCAATATCAGAAATTTCCACTCAAAATTGCCTCAGTGGTGGCAATTTATTAATATGGTGTTTTAGGATTTTCATCTGAAAATTATGTAATTATATTTTGATGGACTTATATCACAAATATACAAGTAACTGAAAAAAACAGCATATCTTCTTAG
>NW_022107431.1:69990844-69993244 GCF_000313985.2 Echinops telfairi
CTTTAGAAAGTGATTTGTTAAACGTGTATATAATTCAGTGCCCTCTAACAAACTGTTTTCTGCTAAATATAGGAATGACATTTAATCCTTAAAGATGTCATTATAATCAACTGTTAAAGGTATCACTGAACAATAAAATGTTTTGTTATGTATGCATTATATTTATTCTTCAAAAAAAAGATTTTTACGGGCATAACCTTGTTCTTATTCTACTGGAAATCTTATACTCCATTACTGGTGCTGTGTTCTTGGTTATATTCAGCTTTTTGTCCCTCCTACTAAGATAAGTGGATTGGATATTTGGCACCCCAAAGTCTTTGTGTTTGTCATTTTTTCCAAAATTGGAAAAACCCAAACTCAGTAATTAAATTAGACAGACTCATCACACTGGCAATTTTCTAATTAATCATAGTAACAATTTTTGTCATCACTTTTATTTTTTATGTCATTATCGATCTAATACATTAGTATACCATGACAGTCATTAATTTGCTGGTACATAGTACTTTATTAAATAACCTACTCTATTAGTATTGGTTTAATCTCACATAAAAGCCCATTTGGATATTTATTTAAAAACTTTGTTCACATTTGTCTGCTGAAAGGGAGTAAAACACACACATACAAAGGTCCAGAATTTTTAACTAAAAAAGTAAAGCACAAACCTCACATTCAAATTAAAATATATACAATTTTAAAAATCTGAATATAACTTCCGAGTAGTAACTTAAATGATAATTTATTCAAAATAATAAATAAAAGTAGAATAGAGACATCAAGCTATGCTTCTGCCAACATTTGAAATTGAATCTAAGGTAAAAAGTTAAAGCCAACTCATGCATTACATTTTTTGCTAGAGACATTATTATCTCTCCAAGACAAGGTAATGAATGCCAAGATCGGAAGGGTTAGACTGTTGTTCTAATAAGTACAGAATTGTTGCGTATAAGACTGCAGCTGACACTGGAATTTTTCGTAAACCCAAATCAATCATCACTCTTGAAAGCAGCGATTACAATATAGTACGAAAGCCATACTGTGTGACATGAACTTTCCAAAACGAATGCTGACAGCGCTTGCTCTGAGGGCAATCATCCTCATCTTTATGTGGAAAGGAAAGGAAGAATTTAAATGCTTCCAAGTTCTAAAAGTGATACTTTTGCCTATAAATTTGAATGGATTTTATAAATAAGAACATTTGTTAACTGATTTAATGCACTCGATATATAGATACAATTAAAAGTTGAGACAAAAGAAGAACTAATAACAAGGGCTCAAATAGAAAGCAAATGTTTAGAAAATAATGATGGCGACATATATACAAATATGCTGGGTACAATTGATATATGGATTATTATAAGAGCTATAAATGTAATAAATGAAAATTGAGAGGACACTATGGATGAAAAATAATTAGAATGAATTATTTCAAGAAACCAATTTAGATTAATAGTACCTCCAAAGAAATGTAAATAAATAAAATTATATAGAATCACAGAATAAGATTCATAAATACAGAATCAAATTAAAATTTATTTTGATTAGGATTTTTGCATGTGCATTTTATATGTCCATTCATTAACCAAAAGGTTTAATCATCCTACTTATGTAAAATTTAGAGACTAGAGATGGTTAGCACAGGTATTTATGTTTAATTATATATAACTAGTTGTAAAAGAAGAAAAACAGCAAGTTGTCATTACAAATAAACAAGTGATTCAATAAAATTATTCATGAATAGTAAATCTCAAAATCAGAAGACATTTTTCTTTTGACTATTGTATTAAGAGTCAATATATTTTTTCTATATCCCTTTCTTTTCTTTGATATCATTTCATCTGACTAATCCACAAAGCAATAGGGGTAGGAAGAAGATGAGCTAGATTATTATTATTGTTCATCTAAGTGTTACATATTAATGTCATGCCAATATGCAGAGCTGTACATTTAAAGAATTACCCACTATACTCAGATTAAGTTTCAGACTTTCTAAATGTTAGTTTAGATTTGAAATCTTTATTATCAAGGGTTATGTTTTAAACATTTCCTATTTCTTCTCCAACGTGACTACTAACTTATATTTTCACTCAAAGAATATCTCAAATATTTTTCTTTATTGTTCACTAACAACAAAAAGCATTGTCAATTAGCATCAAAAGTGGATATAGTATGAATAAAAATCACAGACTAGGTCTAATTGAAATATATACAATTAAGTTTTATTTTCCCAGTAAAAATAGAACAGCAAAGGTTAAATTTCACTGAAAGCTACTTTTTCAAAAATTAAAGTGTTGTTTTCATAGTAATATGTCTATACAGTACATGTGATATTCTTCTTTTGTGAATATATATATAAATATACACACACATATAAAAACATATACAGAATGAGGGTAGCGC
>NW_022107431.1:69993974-69996737 GCF_000313985.2 Echinops telfairi
GGTCTGTAGTATACTTATGATTCTACACACTTAAGCAAGCAATGCTTCCATCTCTCTAACCTTTTCCCAAGGAATTTTGCACTCTTCAATGGACATCATGTTAAAAGGATTTTGGCAAATCCTTGAGGAACTCAATCCATATTTCTTTTCAACGTTCTTTGAGTTAATGGGACAAAAAGAAGCTTGAAGGGGAAAGATGGATGGGGTATGGGTTCCCAAAG
Organism: Echinops telfairi; assembly: GCF_000313985.2. Taxonomy (NCBI): domain Eukaryota; kingdom Metazoa; phylum Chordata; class Mammalia; order Afrosoricida; family Tenrecidae; genus Echinops; species Echinops telfairi. The sequence goes on from NW_022107431.1 coordinate 69,994,196, forward strand.
AAATTCTGGCTACCCTTGAAGAAGGATCAGGTAGATGGTTCTGATGGAAAAACACCAAAACTTTCTAGACTTAAGTTTGGGGGCCTTTTCTTTTTTCAATTGTTTAAAATTTTATTCAAAATTAGCCCCTATGATCATCTGGAGTCTCCTTCTGTAAAATCTATCTACATTACTGCTTTGTAATCCCAACAATTAGTCACATACACACTATTCGAAGTTGACCTCTCTCTCTCTCTCTCTCTCTCTCTCTCTAATTTGCTGATGCACAAGATCTCCTTGGACTACAGTTTTGATCGTATCTTTTTATTTAAAGACCCGTTAAAGAGACTAAGTCAAATATATTACAGAGAGTACTTGTCTGAAGTCATCCCCAGGTTACAAGCAGTCGTTTAAGCATGTTTCTTTAGGAATACACCTGTGCATGTAGGGATTAGGATCCTAGGAATAATACTTTTTATTTACTCTTGCGTGCATATTATTATATGCAATATATATGTAAATTGATATATGAATACTAACACAATCACAAACAGATGTGCTAAATAAAATTAATGGCATATATTATGAATCACTATATTGTAGCAATTATTTTGATACATTGTTATTTGTTATTTATTGTATATAAATATGCAACATATAATTTTGTATAGATATATAGTTAGGCACATATATTATATATTACCTATCACATACGGGCATTTATTACCAGTTTGCTTTCTTTTGGTGACTTATTTTTCCCTTAAAAGTCACATCAGCAACGGAGAGTTCAACAAACTTTTTGTGTTTTATTATACTATTTCAAGATATTAAGATAATAATTACATCCCTATAAATGGAAAGCATCATTATTTTTCTTAATCCTATTTCTTTATGCCTGTCACTGGTTTAATCTTCATACAAAATAAGAAATAACATGATAAATTGCAAAAAGTATGAAATTGAGAAAAAGTGATTCAAGTGTATTTTAATTAGCTATCTAAAATAGAAACTTTCTACAAAGTTTTGAAGGAATAGAAAAAATTAAGACAGACAAACCCATGCAATGAAGGAATTTTACACCACCATAAACAACATAGAGACTTAATAAATCAAACGTTTGCAAAATTTAAAAAAAAAACGATTGCTTCCATAGGAAATTTCTTCGTGGAGAACAACCTCTCAAATATTGCAGCAATTAAATTTAATCCCATCCACTCTGTCCAGTCGATTCTGATGTACAACCACCCTACAGGGCAAAGTAGAACTGTTTGCTAGGTTTACCGAGAGTGAAAACTTTAACTGCAGCCAACAGCCTCATTTCCCCCCACAGCGCAGCCACTGAGTTTGCACCACTAATCCTGCGGACAGCAGAGCAAAGCTTACACATCTGTACCACCAGCACTGCCACTGTGTGGGAGCAATAATTGTTCTGCCCCTGTTTTTCTTTCACAATATTTTTTTAATCATAGCTAAGATATTCAGAAGGGTGAATTTGAAATATGAACACATTTCCCAGTAAACTTTTTTCCATCTCAGCAGTAAATTATTAGAATCTTAGGTCTTGTAGAAAAGAGAAATGGTGATGAAGTGAGCTACTAACCCAAAAATAAGCAGTTTCAACCCCACAGCCACTCCACAAAAAGGTGTGACAGTCTGCTTCCATAAGAACACAGCACTGGAAACCCTTAGGGACAGTTTTCTTTCCCCAAATAAGTCAAACTTGACTCCAGGGCATTGGCTGGATTTTAGTTGTGCTCCAATGATACTACATATTTGCAAAGAAATAGCACATAAATAATCTAATATTCTTCAATCTGGTAAACTAGTGATTATCTCCATATTTTACATGATTGAATTTTTGGCCAATCTATGCTCCAGTTTTAAAAACTATGTGCATTATTCCAGAATATTTCTGTAAATGGAACCTCATTTTATTTGTAGGAAAGTTTTGCTACAATGTACAAAGTTTTGCTATCTTTATCAAATCCCATGATAATTCTTCTTCAATTACTATTAGATTATATAACTGAATATTATTTGAAATTTTCCAAATAAATATTTCATTAAACACATATATACTATTAAAGCTTAGACAAAATAGCATTGTAGTCACAGAATTGTAGTAGGCTAAATTAAGATTTAATCTTTATTCCATATATGCCACAATATGAATAGCCCCCAAAACAAAGCCATTTTTCAAACAGTGCCTTTTAAATCTTAAATTAATGAATTTACATCTGCTTAATTCCTCCCCTCAACCCCATTTATCATTCTTAAGTATAATTTCCTTAGGAAAAGCAATTCCTCACATCCCAAAGTTTTTATTCAACATATTTATCCTTCATAAAATAGTTAAGTATGTAACTTTTCTTAGTATGTGCTTGTTTTTAAACTATATACAGTAACAAAATGACTAGGAACTGCCAACAAAAGAGGAGAAAAATCAATAGTTGATCATTTTAAAGCAATTTTAACTTGGATTAAAATGAAAAAACCTATACAAATGTCCAATTACTTCTGACTTTCCAATTTAGCATTTTTGCTATATGTTCAGGGGGAAAAA
>NW_022107431.1:69996837-70002173 GCF_000313985.2 Echinops telfairi
CAAAAAAGTTAAGTCAACCAAAATTTCTTGTAGTAGGAGAACAGCAACTCTGGCTGACAGACTTCCTTTACAATTGACAGGATGCATGGGCTGCTTGTGAGAGCCCCACTACTCCCTGACACAATTTTAATCAGTACCTGAGGCAACCCAGGTGGCCAAACATCTTACCTTGCTAGCTTGCAGTGGTCCTGCATGAATAGACCACGTGCTTACCAAAAAGTAAGCAGTTTCAACCCCACAGCCACTCCACAAAAAGGTGTGACAGTCTGCTTCCATAAGAACACAGCATTGGAAACCCTTTGGGACAGTTCTCTTTCCTACCCAAGCTACACTTTTGCCATTGCTTTTTCCTTCCTCCTTTCCTTCTTTGTTCTCCAGTGCCTGACCCTCTACTTCTCACCCTCCACCATGAGGCAGAAGAGGCCCTATCATAACAGCAGAAATCCCCACTCACACGGCAGTTCTATGTCATATTTTATTTTATTTGGTGTGTACATTTATCAAATTATAATAATTTTATTATTTTTCTAGTTCTGATCCACTTCCTTTTCTAGAGTGGCACCAACACCCTAAGAATGCAGAGTCCTCGTAGGCAAAAGAGGTAGGCCTGTGGATTTGAGCACACTCATCCAAAATAATGTTTTTGTTTGTTTGTTGTCTGAGTGCACAGACCAACCACATTCATGATGTCGTGCATCAGAACTCCAGCACCAACACCCAAGCCACATTTCAGTCTTGTGCAGTATATGCCCTAATCCGTTTGCAAGGTCCCCACATGGATTAAGCCTCTGGTGATTCCCCTCTGACTAGTGCCGGGATGTGAAGAGCCTTGCTACCTAACAGCATTGTAAAGAGCATTATGGCAGATGTAGTTAGCTTAAAATGTAAACATCTTCTCATTTGATCTTCCTTTTAAAGTGTTTTCAGTTCTTTAAATATTTTCTGCTTTCTTTTTTATAGAGATTTTTCTATGTTTTTTTCTGCATTTCTTTTGTTTATTTTCTGTTCGTGTTTTGTATGATTTTCTGTATACGAAATCCAGAATAAGTAAATATATAGAGATAATAACTGAATTAATAATTACTTAAGGGCATGGGGAGGTTGGGGAGGAATGGAGAGCTATCAACAATGAGTACAAGAAGAAAATATTCTAAAATTTATTGTGGTGAAGATTTCACAATTAATCTTAATATGATTGAATGATTAAAGTGTATGATATGTGAAGCGTATGCCAATATAATGATTTTTTAATGTAGTGGCATACATTAATGATGAGGAATACAATAAGAAATCCTGGTGGCAGGCCACATGAAATAAATATTGAGCTTCTAATTGTCTGCTCCCATATTACCATCACAAAAGACCAGTGAAACAATTCTACTCTGGTCTCTAGGGTCGCTATGGGTCAGCATTCATTTGATGTTTGTGAGTTATTCAGTTTAGGAAAATAATATATTGCCACACAGGCTATTAGACAGGATCTCTGCACAAAAACTATCTAGGTTTTCATGTGTACTTAATCACTTTGTTCTTTGCTTTAGGCTGGGCATTACTGCTTATAGAAGCTCAGAAATTCTAGTCATATTGTGAAATCATACAGTTTGTCAGAATTATCTCTTAGAGTCTCCAGCTCTAAAATGTCCATGATTAATTTTCTGGAAGAATCTCCACTGAAAAACAATCAACTTCACCCATATCTTAATAAAAAATTAGTAACTGGAGTTCCAATTATTATGTTGTCCCAGCACAACCAAACTTTTTGTGACATCTTTTCATTTTACACTTGTTTTTTTTTAACATGGTGCTAGTCTCTCATTTACTACCTAACAGTTTACATTACACTCACCAAAATTAATCTTTAACAAGATAAATTCTCCACATTACACAAAGTGTAAAAAAGTAGACTATTTTACGTGAGACTCACAGATGGTCAACGGAATTGCCAGAATATCTTACTGTGGTATAAAAAATGATTTTTCTCCAAATGAGGATGTGATTAAACTAAAGTGTGTGTTAAATGAGCATTATAGAAATAAGACAATGTATTTTTAGAAAAATGTTCTACTTTTTAAAAAATCTGGAAGCAAAGATCTAACATCTGTTGCTTATCTGGAGTAATTAATTACAAAGGTTTAAACTAGACATTTGTTTTTCAAATAGTCAATACACACAGCTATATGACTTTTTTTATTTTATGTTTTTCCAACAATGAAATAATTTTTTATAGATATCTTCCTTGACTCTTTCTTTTTACAATATTAATTGTAGCATGTAGAGTCTTTTTATCTTTTACTAGTAAAACTTACAATTACATGGGAATAGTTTGTCCTGGATTTACTAACATTTGATAAATAAGGTTTAAAAAGAAATATCTTATCTGTTGAGAGAAATCCTCATAATCAAAGAAAGTACACCATAATAAGGTTTCTTCAGCAAAACACAACTCAGTTCAAGATAATCATACCAATATGCTACACATTGAATGCTCTTCCAGCTTCAGTAAGGAAACCCACAAATATTAAAAGATCTCAACATTGATGACATTTTAGGTTAAATTATTTTCGTTTGTCGACCATGTGTGTTCCTTCTTCTAACAAACTGCAGATTTCACGAAAGCAATTATGCTTTTAGCTGTGTTTTTCTTTGGGTCAATGGTATAAGAGCTTGCCCAGACAAGTTGGTAGGTGTTATATTTATTTAATTGTTTACCACTTAACTTTGAGTCCCTTTTAGCAGAACAAAAGCATGATGTACGTGTACAATCAGGATTATCATGTGGTTGGTTGGATTTCCTGCCATTCAATTATCTGGCAGAACCATGTCACAGTGTCCCAAGATTGCCCAGCTCCTGACATATGGATTGAACATGTTGTTCAGTCACAGCAAGTGAAGTTTACCATGCCACGATTCTGTCAGGATTTGCTTGCCACATGCATATTTAAATTATTCTAATTACTATGTGTATAGAAAGCTCAGTAATATTTTTTAATTATGAAAAGTCAAATACCAAGTGATGGTTAATTTCATGGTTCAACTCGTCTAGGCAAGGAAATACAAACTCATTGCCATCGAGTCAAATTCTGACTCATGGCGACACTTTAGGGCAGGGTAGAACTGCCACTATAGATTTCTCAGACGGCACTTCTTTAGGGGAGAAGAAAGTTTCACCTTCCCCCCAAGGCCCCTGATGACTTTTTGAGAGAAGGATTAGTCTTGCTATTAGTTGCTATCAAGTAGGCTCAGACTCATGTTGACCCCATGTGTAACCTAACGAAATGCTGCCTGGTTCTGTGCCATCCTCATGATTGGGAGTACTTGAATCCATTGTTGTAGCTATTGTGTCAATCCATCTCATCAAGAGTTTCTTCTTTTCAAAGACCCTCTACAAAACATGGTACATTTTTCTAATGCTTGGTCTTTTTTGAGGTTGTGTTCTAGAAAGCAACATGATATCTTGCCATCCTCATTTATAAGACATATTCTAACTATACTTGCCCTAAGACTAATTAGCTCCTTCGTCAGCAGTTCACAATATATTTATTATTCTTTGTCAATAGCACAATTAAAATGTGTCAATTGTTCTTTGGCCAACCTTTTAATTGTTTAGATCCCATATGAATAAGAGATGTATGCAAAAAATATGTTTTTGCAGTTTGTTATACTGTCATTCTGTGGTTGTCTGAGTGTTGCTATGTTTCTGAAAATTATATTCCTGATTTTTCAAATACCAATAGGGTTACCATTGGTGAACCATATTTCAACAGAATTTCCATACTAAAACAGAGTAGAAAGACAAACCCAACCATTTACTTCCCCAAATTAGTCAATGAAAACCTTATGTGATAGTGTTTTTTGGTGCCAACATGGCACCTATAAGAAGATGTAGGTGGAGTTTAGCTTCTCAATCAGGTCACAGCTTGATGACCTCTTTTGGATGTGTGACTGAGATAAATGGCTCTAAAAGGCCAACCCTTCCTCTATCTCCCTGGTGATTAGACCAGCACTTTGCTTGAGTTAGTTGCTTTGCCTCAACTACCTATGGGTGAGCCAACTCATTGACTGTGGTAGACTGTGTTGTGCTGTGCTGTTCTACAATTTGGTGTCAACTTACCTTTTCTTGTCTGCTGCCAGTGGGCTGACTCCATTTGTCTTGCAACACTCCAGGTGCTGTACCACCTGCCAGCCACTTCATCATTACGCCTACACAATGAGGCTCTACTGCCACCTGCTTCACTGTGGTACCCTACTGGCCTCTGCTTCCTTAGCCTTGGCCCAGTGGCCGATGTGAGTTGGAAGAACTTGAAATGCTATAAAAAGAAATCAAGACAGACAATTGTGCTGTCAGTAATCTCACGCCAGGCACTTTGTTATAGCCTCAATTCCCACCACATAGTAGGTGTTCAATAAAAAAAGTTGGCTGAATGAATGAATTCCCTTACGTAGCAGATTGTCAATTTTAAGTAGTTAAAAAATGAAAAATATTCTCCTGGGATGTAAACTTAACTTTAAAGTTAAGTGCCTAGAACCACAATTCCAAGAGTACTTAAATTAGATTACGTTAATTGCTTTATACAATCCAATACTTAAAAATAAGTAAAAAGGGTTCAAAAATAAAGAGGCAGGTGAAAATATGAGGCTAATGTAAGAAACCAATAAACTAAACTAAAAAAAAAAGCCCCCTTCCCCCTAATAACAATAAAAATAAATATTTAAAAGTTTTGTATTAGAATGTGAAATTAGAACATCTGTGGGGATGGATGATTTTGCAGATTAATGAAAATTTCTGGCCTGTAAAAAAGTGTACATTGTCTATAATTGAGGATTTGGATTATTGCCTTTGCAGCTTGTAGAAATCATCTTATTAATGAAGGAGAGTAATGACTGGTTTCCATTAAGAATGTTTAAGAAACAAAACAAAACTGTCAACGCTTAAAAAACTAGCTACCTCAGTCATTTGCTTAGCTGCTTTTTTGTAATTGGTTTATATAGAAACATGTAAGCATCTTTTCACAATTAGTGAGAGGGAATATGTGCCACAGGAAATTAGACCAGGAAAGCCTACATTATTGTAAGAGCAAGTAGAAAATGGAACAAACATAGTCAAATATCGTTCCTTTCTTTCCATTCCTTGATTATTTTTTGGACTTTGTATTCAAGGAGTTTGATAAATAGAAGCTCATAGCACTAACATTCTGCAAATAGAAATCCAATGGAAATTAAAAACCATATAGCACATAATGCTCATTTTTCCTTTGCTAATTCCTTTTTTCTTCTTTTTGCTTCTCACAATTTTCCTCCTTGAAATGTGTTAACGGCACACTGAATTCACAACCAAG
>NW_022107431.1:70003004-70032893 GCF_000313985.2 Echinops telfairi
AGACAAGGGTGGTGAAACTCTGTCTCATGTATTGTGGACATGTTGGCAGGAGAGACCGGTCCTTGGAGGACATCATGCTTGGTAACATAGAGGGGTAGCCAAAAAAGAGGATAGCCCTTAATGAGTGGCACAGTGGCTGCAACACTACTTGAGCACAGGAATAATTCTGAGGCTGGCACAGGCCGGCAGTGTTTCTTTCTGTTGTGCCCAGCAGGGTCACCTTACAACAAAACTTGTAGCAGGAACAGGGGTGTGCACACGCATGTTCACTGCAGCAATGTTCCCAACAACAACAAGATGGGAGCAAGATAAATGTCTATCAGCAGAAAACGGATAAAGCTTTGGTACACTGGGAGGTTAGAGGGAGGGTGGGGTGGAAAGGGGGAACCAATTACAAGGATCTACATATAACCTCCTCCCTCGGGGACGGACAATGGAAAATATAATTCTAAAAGAAAAAAGAAAAAAAAGAAATGGTTGTTAAATCATATCAAATGATATTTGTGCATGAATTGAAATAAACATATTTTTCTAGATTAAAAATTCCCAAAGGTTTTTGAGAAATCTTGCATCTAAGAAAACAATGACACAAATGAGTGAACCAGACACTTTGTCCCTAAAATATTTGCCTAATTTTAAGTTCTAGAGGGTTAAGAATCTACACAAAAAATAACTGAAAAACAGTATAGTTTTCTTTAACTCAAAATGTTGGATTTCAGATTGACTGAGGAAGTCATTTAAAAATCTTATCAATTCCTGAGTTGCATCTTATTGATTTCATTTTATTAATTTATCCATAAGAAACATTGATTTAGAAGTTGTGTCACCGTTAGATAGCAGTACTCTCCACCTGCCGGGTTTACCTCCTCCACACTTAAGCACCTAGAGATGGAATAATCTGTTCTAGGACAGCTCTGGTTCAAATATGGTTTGGTGTTTTGTAAACATTGTCTCTTGATTCATATTCTGTCCTGCGAGTAGTTTTCCAAAATCAAACCAGTTGCCACCACATTGGCTCCAAGTCATGGCAATCCCCAGTGCACGGAGTAGAACCGCGCTCCCCAGGGGTTTCTAAGGCTGTGACCTTTGTGAAGCATATCGCCAGCCCTTTATTTCAAAGTACTCCAGGTGGGCTCAAACAACCACCTCATTCCCATTAGTGGACACCTTATAGGATATTATATTGGAACAGTTATTGGTTTGTCACCTAGAGCCTGCTCTATCGATCCTAAAGTGGCTTCTTTTTTAGGGTACACACCTAACTCTTTTTAGCTCTATTTTAAAACTCTTTAATGTCCCATAGCATTCAGGACAATGTTAAATACCATCGACTTACCTAAAATACTACTTGCTATTTGGCAGTTACCTAGTTTTACGGTCCTTTGTGTGTGGGCCAGCTCAAGCAGGGTGCCCTCCCTCGCTGTGCTCCACTCTTTGGATCAACAGTGCCTTCCCCTTACTCAAAACTCTGCAAGCTCTCTGCGCTCCCCCTTTGCAGCTCCACGTCTTTCTTCAGGCAATTTAGAGGACATTATATTGGAACAGTTATGACATTTTACTCTACAAAAATGTAACAACCCTGGGGACAGTTACTATTTATGTGATTTTGCAGTTTTGGTTAAAATAGCATACTATCTGGAACATAATCAATGTCCAATAAACATATGCTTTAATCATGGATGAATTAATGTTCAAATACTATATGCTTTCTACACACAAAAATCATAAACTTATAATTCAACATTAGGAGGTTATAAAATGAAAAGAAATTGTTTACCCAATGTGACCACATTGCAATGAATGAAGAAGAAAGAATATTTTCTTTTAACTGCTGTATTTCATTGTACACTAAAAATATTGTACTTTAAAATAGGGCTTTAATGTCTAATATAGACCTTTTATTTTAATAGCAATCTCAACTTTGTAAACAGGTTCGGTAGAGCTGTTTTTAAATGGTGCTTTTAGAATGGGGCCTTTAAATGTGTCTTTTCTGTTAGGTCTGTTAATTGATTCAATAAGTTTTGCGAATGAAAAAACAGCCAATGAGAAGTTGAGCTGTCAATTGTCTCTTAATTATAGTGATTTGGAGAAGTCTGGAAGATGACCCGGAGGGCGCTTGGAAACACAGATTTTCTTTCCCACATTGCTGTGGTTTCGTTAATGTGGCTTGTGGTTATTTTGTTAATTAGGAAGAGTAGTTTATATAAACAACAAGCTTTCTAAATAAAATATTTCCCGTAATTCTAAAGGAAAAAATATTACTTTTGTTTTTAAAGTCAGAATTGTACATGATAAGTACGTTCTCAGTAATAGCATCCTAAAATTCTAGGGATAAGACAAAAGGATTTTATCTTTAACCAAGTCTGGACTCTAAACTAGGAAATCTTGATGTCCTATTTTTGTAAGATTTCCAGAGTATATATATGTGTGCATATTTACATGTAACAGTCTATGCAAATGAATATGTACTTTAATATAATCAACAATTCTTAGCTTAGTGTGCTATAATCTGTAAGAGTTATAATTTTTAAAGGTGTTCAAAACACTTGTTCTCTGTATTTCTAGTTCTTCCTTTAAGTTTATTTAATATGTACAGTAAGGGTATTTAAAAGCATATGCTATAATTTATTATATATAACTTCCATTCTTCTTTCTAACCTGCTTTAAACTATCAGAATTTAAAGTATATTAATATTAAAAACACCCCCAAAAATGTCTGTTTATAATGCTCATAGATGCTCTTGTTGTGCGAGTGCCTTGAAATTTAAATATGCCAGCGTTATAATTATAGTAAAAGGAAGGCAAATGCAAGAATGGTTCAGAGAAGTTTCTTCTTTTAAACTGCAAATTTAGCTCTTTTATATGGGCAGGTTTAATTTCAAAGATTTTCACAGTGTAGGAACTAATTAATTAGTTAATAATGCATGAAGCCAGCAGAGCATTATCAGTGCCATATCCCAGATGGAAAACCTGAACAAATGGGGAAACTTACATTTAATTTGACCCTTTGAAACATGAAAACTTTCAGCTTTTCTTGTTGTCTTGATACATTTTCATTGGTTTATGCTACATGTTATTAGTTGCTCTTGCGCCACCCCCACAAAGTTATAGAATGTTTAGTTTCCAGGAATGGAAAAGGATATGACAACAATGTGACAACAATGCAGTATAGAAGGGACTTGATAAAATTGTTTTTAAAAAATAAAGGGATTCTTTCTTTACTGTGGTAGTACATAGTCCTGTGTAGGCTGCTAGTGTCCACTTGCTAAATTGCTTCCTTTATCACAACAAATTGAAACCTAATGGCCTGACCCTCCATGCTCCAGCCCCTACCCCCCGCCCCATAATCTCACACCTATAATACCAAACTTACACCACCAAGTCCCTTCTGACTCAGCAACCGTAACACCAGCGGAAGAAGAGTTGCTGTCGATTCAGTTATGGCTCACGAGGACCTCATGTGTGCCAGAGTGGAACTTCTCTCTATTGGTTGTCAGTCTGGTTGTTAGAAGTCGATCACTGCGCCTTTCTTTTCCTGTGGCACTGGATGGACTTAAGCCTCCAACCTATTGGTGAGCAGCTAAGCTCTGTTGGCACCACTGATGACAAGCACATACTAGAGAGACGGAAACCTAACCTCTTCTTCATCCCAAATGGCTTATTATTCCTACATGTTATATAAAAATAGACAGATAGTGATCTACTCTTAGCAATGGAGGATGGTGATTAAACCAAAACAGCCTTTTCATGGACAGAATATGAAAAATCTATTCACTACCTTTCTCTTCTTTCTCTACCTTTTTGCTCAAAGTAGGGAACATTCAGGCCTCTTCTGTTTCACTTTCATTAACATGTCAATAATCAGGCTACATATATTACAGTGATTGCTGATATCTGTTGGTATTATCTTTTGGAGAGATCTAATATGAAGAAAGCACAATCTTTCATCCTTAAGAATGGAAGATGTCAAATAATTTAATTGAGAATCTTCTTTTTCCCTGGTCTTCTACTTTATCAAGCATGACATCCTTTTTCAAAGAATAATCTCTCTTGCTAATACATCCAAAGTACATGAGATGAAGTCTCTTGTAAGGAGCATTCTGGCTGTAATTCCTTCGAGACAATGGTGTTATCCTGACAGTCTATGGTACTTTCAATATTCCTCTCTAATATCATAGTTCAAATGCATCAATTATTCTTTGGTCATCTCTCTTCACTCTCCAACTTCACATGCATATCAGGTGATTGAAAATATCGAGGTTCAGATTATTTGCATCATCCTTCAAGGAACATCTTAACTCTTTTTTTTAACACTTTAAATAATGCAATCCTAATGCCATTTTATTCTTAGTTTATTGAATCTTTTCTCTTCGTTTCTAAGAATACCTATTGAAAAAGTAGAGTGCAAGGATAAAGCTCTGATACACATATATCCTGACTTTAAGCCATGTTCTCTTCAAAGGACTGCCTCTTGGTGTATGCATGGGTTCTGCATGAGCACAAGAAGAATGACGTGTTCTTGTCAGTGTTATCTCTAGTTTGTTATGATCCCTAGTCTTCCTACAGACAACAAAACACAAATAAGCACCATTCAGGCATTTCATTTCAGTCAAGATCCATCTGAAAGCATCAATGATATCTGTGCCACACCCCGTTCAGAATACCATTAGAATTTCTGACAGCTCCTGTTGATGTAGTGCTACAATGATTTTGGAATTATTTTCAACAACATTTCACCTGCATATGATATTAATGACATCACGAGTTAATGTCTGCCTTCTACTGGCTTACCTTTTTGGTATGACCACAAGGATGAATCTCTTTCTGATGGTTAGACAGGTACCTGTTTGCCAAATTAATGGGATTGATAGAGAGTGCTTCTATTGCTGCACCATGTTTGGAAACATTTTGATTAGTATTCTATCAATTCCTGAATCCTATATTAGTCAGGGTTGACTAGAGAAACTAATTCATAGACACATACGTGTGTGTAAGAAAGAGCTTTATATCAAAACGTATTTTATATTAAGAAAATATCCCAGCCCAGTCCAGAGCAAGTCCATAAGTCTGATATTAGCCCATATGTCTGATACCCTTCTGTAAGTTCTATTCAGAATCATGCAACACATGCAATGATGTCGAATTCAAGAAGATCACAGGCCACAGGCCAGTCAGTGGAAAGTCTTGTTGATCCAGTGGTGATGGAAGCATCTTAGCACTGGTGAGGTCCTCCACATGGTTCCTCCAGCTCCTAGGCTCTGACTGCCATCAGCCTATCTCCATGTGGCTTGTCAGCAGGAATGTCTCTTAGGGAGACAAGCTGAGAGTGTGTATGGGTCTGGCCTCCAGTGAGATATTTATCTCCTTCACCCCTCCAGAATGAAGTCATCAGGCTGAAACCTGGTTGACAGGCTAGACTCCACCCCTTCACAAGTTGTCAGGAGATTACATAACTGCCACAATCCTTATGTCTGACCAGTGGTTTTAATGAAGCTTGAAATTCTTCCTTAAATACCAATGATTCTTCATTATATGCTATATCTTCAAATGGCTGCATGTTGGCCATTCTTTTTGTTAAGGTGATTCCATGTGCTCCTTTCTTCTTTTTCTCATGCTCCATGACTTATCCAATGATTAGCACATAGAATTGCTGAATAATGCAATTCAAGGCTTTATTTTTTTCTTTAGTTATTTCAGCTTGAGCTATGCTAACTGTATCATTCTCTTTTGCTTTTCTAACTCTGGAACTTTACACATTTCATTGTAACGTGTTAAAACTTTGCTTTCTCATGTTGTCTTTATTTTTGTTCTCTTCAGCTTATTTCCTTCATCGTGTCTTGCATTGGTTTTAGTGGCTGCATGCTCAAGAGTTGTTTCAGAATCCATTCTGGCATCCACTTGGGTCTTTCCTCTCCTGCTTGTCTTTTCAAGCACTCTGCTTTCAGTGTTATATAATGTTTTTGGTGTCATTCAAAAGCTTATCTTGTTTTTCATTATCCATTTTAATATGATTAATCTTCGCACTAGATGCAGGTGGGATGTATCCAAAGCCCTACTTTGATTGTTATGTATTTAAAGTTTTGTTCAGCTCCAACCAGAACTTCCCTATAAACAATGGATGGTTGTTCCAAGGTTGGCCCTTAGACTTGTTTTGACCGATTATACTGAGAGCTTCCATTGTATCTTCCAACATTGTACTCCAAGTGGTGGTGTCCATGTATACAATATCTATGTATGCTTTCGGTCAACTACATTTGCTACAAAATGTCATTGTCCTTAACAAAAGTCTACCATGTGGTGTCTAGCTTCATTTCCATCACCAAGGCAATATTGTGCAAATCCTGATCCTTCCTGTGTTCCCCACTTTTGAATTTCAATCACTAGTAATTCAATCAACAGTGATGCATAAATATTGCATATTTGACAAATTTCCAATAGATAACATTGGTAGAATTCTTTAGTATCTTCATTATTGGCTTCAGCAGTTGGGGTATTATTTTGAATACTAGTTATATTAACTGGCCTTCCTTGCAGATGCATAGATAGTATTCTATTACAGACAACATTATAGTTTAACATAGATATTGAAATGTTATTTTTGAAGATTAATGAATGTGAAGCCATTTATTTGAATTAGCTTTTTCTTGAAGAGTAAACAGTATGATTATTCAACTCAAAATGAACAAGCCAGTGTATTTCAACCCATTAATGCCCAAGCCATCAATTTTTGTATTCATTTTCATTTTTTGGCAATTTACAATATTCTTGGTCCATAAATTTTACATTCCATGTTGCAATTATAAATGGAGCTTGCAATTGTTCTTTCTCAGTTTGAGACTGATGCCCCATCAGAAAATGAAAATCACAATAGCTTTACTCCATCCTCATCATTAAAGTTGACTCTACTTAGAAACTGCAAACCTTATGCAGTTTCTAAACATTGTCAAATACTGAAGGCTTAATGAACAATTTTTGAACATTGTTGAAGATAGTGCCATAGGTTGGACCCCTTAGGTTGGAGGGCTGTCAGAACATGAAAGTGAAGGAGCCAATTTCTCAGTGCAGAGTCCACCAAGATGACAGCGTTGGTTAAACACGGTGAGTGTGCAGCCGTTGGGGTCTTCCTTTGTGGGTGAAGAATGACTCAAGGTGAGGAGCAAGAGCTGCAGAAACCTGCTAATGATTGGAAGTTGGAATTGGAAAAGTATGAATCTAGGAAAATTGAAAGTTCATACAAAATGAAACAGAACCTAGATCGTTTGACATCCTAGGATTTAGTGAGCTGAAATGGAGTGATATTGGCTAGTTTGAATAAGAAAAATCATGATTTATCATATTGGGAATAACACAATCAAGAAGAATGGCATTGCATTCATTATGAAAAAAAGGATATTATAAAATCAATCATGAAGCACAATGCTGTCTGTGATAGGATTACGAGGGGGCAATCAAAAAAAAAAAAACCAGAATTTTTTTCAAAGCTATTTACTTTTAAAAATGTTTATAAAACAAGCTTATCATTTTCATTACAATACTTATATCATCTTCAATACTCCCCACTAAACTTAATACATTTGTCAAATCTGCAATTCCATTCTTGGAATCATTTTTCAAACTCATTCGTTTGTATGGCTGACAGCACTTCCCTCATTTTTTCTCCATCCTTTCTAAGTCATCAAATCACTGTCCTTTCATGTTCATCTGAATTAGCAGAAACAAAAAGAAATCACAGGGAACAAGGTCAAGCGAATAAGGTGAGTGGAGCAAGAGAGACATGATGTCTTTTGCCCAAAACCGGCGCACTGAGATGGCTGTGTGAGCAGATGCATTGCCATGGTGGCAGAACCAGTCCCCTGTCTGCCACAAATCAGACATTCTTTTGGGTCACACATTGTTATGTAATCTTTCCAGAATGACTAAATAGAAAGTTTGATTAACAGTCTGACCTGGTGGAATGAAATCCAAATGCACTACGAGTCAACATTTTCATATGTTTTGGAAGATGACAGACTTACAGAATGAGGTTTGATATCAGTCAACATTTCACCTTTTTTCAAATGAGAAAACCTCTCATACACTTGAGTTTTTCCTATACTGCTGTCTTTGTCAGCTGTGATCACCTCACGACAGTTTCTTCAACATTTTTCCTGAGCAGGAAACAAAATTTCACAGCTTCACACTGTTTTCTTAAATCAGCCATCACAGAAGCAAGGTTGAAGTGAAACTGCTTTAACAAAAAAAAAAATTCACTGTGACCAGAGAATACCTTCCCAGGCAATGCCACTGGGTGCACTAACTCAGAGCAAGTTGCTAGATGCTCACCTAGTGGGAAAACTCTGTACTGTGAAAGCTCCACTCTGCTCAATAACTTTTCTTTTGGTACCCTGATAAATCTATCCATCACCAAGGAAATCCAATCAATACAACTATGTACGTGGACATCTCCACATGAAATACACAGAAATCAAATGAACTTCATCTGTTGGAAGAGACACTAGAGAATCTCAATAGTAGCAGCTAAAATCAGAGGCTGACTGTGGAGCAGAACATGAACTTCTCATATGGAAATTCAAGATAAAGCTGAAGAAAAGAAAAACAAGGCCATGGAGATTTTCAGAACATTTCAAGAACAGATTTGCTGCACTGAACCTAATGACAGAAAACCTGAAGAGCTGTAGGAGGACAAGAAAAACCATTCATGATGAAAGCAAAGGGACATTAAAAAGACCCTCTCTCAACAGTGTTCTAAAAATTAGTACTAGGGGCTAACCAATGATATTAACAGATGATCTTTATAATCCAGGAAGATGATAGCTAAGACTCTCTACCATAAATTAACAAGGAGGTCTCTAAAAGGGAGCCAAAGGCATATAAAAAGAACATGGATCCTGGAATGGATTTGAGGCTCATACTTAATCATAGTTCCAAATTAAGAACAATGAGTTCTTATATCATACCTGCTCTATACTCATCCTCAGAAAGGGAACACAGAAGATTCCGGTGATATAGCAAAGTATGGTGAAGAAGTTAGTTAGTGCCTGGCTATCAGACAAAATAGTGTTTGGGGTCTTAAAGTCTTGTTTCCAAACAAGCAGCAATCTAAGTAGATGTCAACTAAGTCCATATAGAAGAAGCACAGAATCAGTCACTGAAGGATTGTAAATCATATAATCCGAAGTTGAAGGAGGGAATAGTATCAGAGCGTAAATCATGAATTTCTGGTTTGCCGAAGGCTATGAATGATAGTGGAAATCCAAGATACAGTTGTGAGACTACATAGGAAATAAGCCTTCAGAGATTTCCCTCTATGCATAATGGAGGGGTGGGGATAAACTGTTACCAAACAGAGTACACTGGAGAGACGTTATAGGAGATCAAAAGGATAAACCTGACTTGAAATGGTAAAACCTTGTCATTTGTTTCCCACCCCTGGTATACGTTGGATCTCCTCTGGTTTTCAACATTTTTTTTTCATATTTGTGTTTATCTCTGATGTATTTTGTCATTGGGGGTAGCCCTCTTGAATTTTTGTTATATATTTATCTGTGTTTTGGTATATGAAATCCAGTATTGATGAATATATAGAGACTATCAGTAGAATAAGGGTTCCTGGGGGGGCTGGGTAAAGGGGGATAAAGGGGATTGGATATCAAGAAGTTCAGGAAGGAAGAAAATGTTTTGAAACTGACTGCGGTAGCAATTGTGCATTATTGCTTGATGAGAATGAGCTATGGAATTATATGGTAGCTGTACTAACTCTCAATGAAATCATTTTTGGGGAGCAAAAGGAAATAAAGAACAGACCAAAGTGGATGTCAGAAGAGACTCTGAAACTTTCTCTTATTCATAGAGTAGCTAAAACAAATGAAATAAAAGGTGAAGTCCAAGAGATAAAAAGAAAATTTCAATATGTAAATGGACATGATAATAAACACTATGTTGAATTTTTTAAAAAAGGAACATTTCAAAGGTCAGCTCGAGAAGACAAAGCCAAATATTATATTGAGTTGTACAAACACCTAGAGTTAGAAAGCCAAAAGAGAAGGCCACGCCCAGCATATCTGAAACTGGAAGCACTCCAGTAAAAATTTCAAACTCTGGTTGCAATGTTGAAAGATTTTATGTTAAAAATATTGAACCATGTAGGAAGTATCAAAAGAAGACGGAAAGAATGCAAAGAATCATTGCACCAAAAAGAACTACTTGACATTCCACAATTTCAGGAGGTAGCAGATGAGCAAGAACCATTCTTGCTGAAGGAAGAAGTTCAAGCTGCATCAAATGCATTAGCTAAAAATGAGACTCCAGGATTTGATGATATACCAACTGAAATGTTTCAACAAATCGATAAAGCACTCAATCTCCTAAGTGAGGAAGTTTGGATAACAGACTGGAATAGCTCCACGTTTGTGCTCATTCCAAAGAAAGGTGATCCAATAGAATGCTCAGACTGTAGAAAAATATCGAAAATGTCAAACACACAAGTAATATTTTGCTGAACCTTAACCAACAATAGTTTCATCAATCTATTGTCGAGGAGCTGCCAGAGGTTCGGGCCAGATTCAAGAGTATTTGGAACAAGGGATGGCATTGCTGATGTCAGGTAAATCTTGACTGAAGCAGAAAATACCAAGATGATATTTACATGTATTTTATTGATTATGCCAAGGCATTCTACTGTGTGGAACATAAAAAAATATGAATAACTTTGAGAAGAATGGGAACTCCGGAACACTTCATTGTGCTCCTGGAGAACTTGTACATGGATCAAGAGGCAGTTGTGAGAACAGAACAAAGGAGTACTGCGAGTTTTAAAATCAGGAAAATGTGAATCAGTGTTGTATCCTCTCACCATGCTTATTCAATCTATGCTAAGCAAATCATCAGAGAAGCAGTATTAGATGAAGAATTTGGCATCAGGATTGGAGGAAGGCTTATCAACCTGCATTATGCAGATTACATAACATTGCTTGCTGAAAGTGAGGAGAACTTAAAGCACTTCTGTAGGAATTCTGAATTAATATAAAAAAATCAAAATATCCTTACAACTTGCCAAATGGAGCAAATGGAGCAAAGGTTGAAATTGTCATGGATTTTGTCTTTTTGACTCAGCAATCAATGGTCATGAAATGATCCGTCAAGAGGTCAAAAGACATGTTGCATTAGGTAAATCTGCTGCACAAGAACTCTTCAGAGATTGAAGGTCAAGGTATTTGTTTGAGGACTTAGGTGAACTTGGCCTAGACCATGGTATTTTCCATTGCCTCATACACATGTGAAAGAGAGACATTGAATAAGAAAACCATAGAATAATTGATGCATTTGAATTATGTTGTGGGAGTAGAATATTCAAAGTACCACCAACTGCTAAAAGGACAAGCAAATCTGTCTTGGACGAAGTAAAGCCAGCAGCTCCTTAAAGGCAAGGATGAAGAGCTTCATCTTACATACTTTCGATGTGTTATCAGGAAAGACCAGTGCCTGGAGAAGGACATCATGTTTGGTTAAGTGGAAGGGAAGTGACAAACAGGAAGGCCTTCAATGACACAGTGGCCATAACAATGGGCCCAGGCATAGGAACAATTGTGAGAATGGCATAGAAGAGTGTGTTGTGTTGCTCTGTGGTGTATAAGGTTGCTATGAGCTTGAACCAACTGAATGGCATCTAACAATAACTACTTAGAGGAGGCATAGCATCTTCAGTTGTATTCTGAGTGCCTTCCAACCTAAGGGATTCAACTTCTGGGACTGCATCAAACACATTTCCGTTGCTATTTATCGTTTCAGTGAATAATTTTTCATAAATATATCATGGCTTCTTTCTTCCTTGTTATTCCTAGTTTGGAAGTTCTACTGAAACCAGCTCATCGTGGATATCCTTGCTAATATTTGAAATATTGATAACCTAACTTCCAGCATCACAGCAACAAACAAGTTCTGCTATATGACAAACTGACAGCATTATAACAACACTTAAACCTTCCGTGACAGAGTGTGGCGCCTTGTCAAGGAATCCAATCCAAGTTTCCCACATGGAAGATGGCAATTCTTATACTCACATAGCTTTCAATTTATTGTTAGGATTGTATACTTTTAAAAATTCCAATGTAATGCAATAAGGGTAGGTCATGGAGATGGAAAGTTAGAAGACTTATGAGAACATAAAGCTGAGACACTTAGCCATGTTGGGTTATGGCAAGATAGCAGTAAGGAATTTTCTCCAAAGATCTAGCATCTCAGCTCTATCGGAGGCATGAGGAAGATGTTAACTGGGTGGATAATAGAGCGTTATAGCAGAAAGAGCAGTGATGGGGATGTTGACGGGGAAAAGGGGAACAGGCACTGCTAATGAAGGAAATCACGGTGAGCGTGAGTCCGTTAAGATGAATGGTGAGAGATGGAACAGGAACAAGATGTAGATTTAAAAACAAATTTCTGTCCTTTCTAGCCATGTTCTTTTGTTGCGGTGGCAGTGTTTTGTGTATGCATTAATTATAAGTCAATAGGAAGCACTGTCTACTCTAGGACTCTGTAAAATGCCTGAGCTAGCAAGATACCAGACAGATCAGATCTTGAATGGAAAGAAACATGCTAAGGTACACTCAGCCAGACCTTGAAGAGGGCTGTGTATTTGAAATGTGAGGCCGACTTCACTATCAGCTCATTTTACTTCACCTCATCCTATCTTTTCTCTCTCTCTCTTTCTGTTTCTTTTGAATATTTCTCTATCAGGGGGAGTTTTTAACAGTACTTTCTGCTGCATTGATAGACTGTTTTTCCCCAAACACCTTCCTTACTAAATTGCCGTAGTTTATTTGCAAATTTTAACTTACTGTAGACTAATGTTTTATTTTCAAAGTGAAAACTTAGTTTTCAGATGCTGTTCCCATGTCTAAGTGCAAACAACTGATTTCTAATGCTATTTCCCAGTTCTTTACTGATAGCAGCTCCTTCCATGAGCAACAAAAACACAATCCTTTGGGATATAAATTGTAAACGAATACAGTTAAGGCAACAAAAGAAGTATTTTCTGTATATTCAGCATTTGGCATCTGTGGCATTTTCAAGCAAGGTTTGTAAAAGAAATGGGACACAATTTGGCAATAGTTCTTGGAGTAAGATTCATATTTAACTATTTTTCTGTTGTTTTTCCTCAGAAAGAGGTGAATAATAATTTAGTAAACAGCAGCTTATAACTTCAAAATTAAATTAAGGCTAGATATTCCTTTTCATCAAATATTATAATCAAATCACAGTAAATGTGAATATCTTTTCTTTGTCAAATTCCTCTCGTATTCATTTAAGTTCAAAAACTATAGAGCATGATGGCAGTCTAACACATTTTTTATGTTCAAAATACTGAAATCCATCAGGCTCAAGTATTCACTAAAAACGTATTTTTCAGAACCAAATGATGTAAGGATGGGGAATGATATTATTTTGCTTGGTCAGATTCTAGTCATTTTTATGTGCTACCTGTATAAGAATGTGCAAGGTCAAGTCTGAAAGTTATTGATGCAAACTGATATAGACATTAAACAAACCAATGTAGACATTAAATAAACAAAAATAGAAAAATGTGAAATTATTGTTTCTTGACATATCCTCTATCTAGTTCTGTACACTTTTTGGATGACTAGAGAACAAATTCCAGAGACACTCATATGTGTGTAAGGGAGAACTTTACATCAAAGAGCAATTGTACATTAAGAAAACATCCTAGCCCAATTCAAGTTAAGCCCATAAATCCGATATTAGCCCATGTGTCTGTGACACATGTCTATAAATTTTTATTCAGACTCACACAGCACATACTGTGGGGGAAGGGCCAGCCCCCCACAACTGATCGCGGGTTCAATAGGCACAATTGTACAGTTGAGATATATAAAGATTATAATAAAGTGATAGCATGAGAGATAAAAGAGAGATTGGAATAATGGAATCAGAAACATTTCATTGTAGTATGCTCACCTCATGCCCGCTTGGTGGTCCACGTGGAGAGAGAGGGAGGGGGGAAAGGGAACAAGGGGAAAGAGAGCAGGGGACCCAGGAAGGGAAAGGGGAGGGGGAACCAACTGGAGGCCAAGAGGGCAGACTGAGAGAGAGCTCTTTATTGCCAACTCAGGCCAATATACCTTTGAGGGGAGGGCAAGCCCGCAGGTAAAGACATACGTCACAGGAAGGAGTTGCACTATAGGTGATACAGCAATGAGACGAGGACAATCTAGGGATACACACGCAGTAGGAAGAGGAGGGATTGGCGATATACATGTGACAAGAAGGGCGGATTCTAGATTCAGGATGGCAGCCTAACTTTGGATGTCACTGAGCCTGTTTGACCTGTTCGCTGGGTCTCCATCTAATCCATTATCAGTAGGGTGTAAGCCCTGCCCACAGGAACCAGACCAATGGTCTTAGTAAGCCTTTAGGGAGAAGTAGCCCACTGTCCTTAACAGCAGGGAGCAAGCCCTACCTTGATGGGACCAGACAGTTGTCTGGCAACTGACTGCCTTTAGGGAGGATGTTCTCTAAGCATCTGACCTCCCACCATATCCTGGCAAAAAGCCCCTAATGTTTGGCATGTCCTTGGGGGAGACAAAGCTGGGGAAAAGTCTCTTTATGATCCCACAGCATGCAATGACACTGAACACAGTAAAAAAAGATCAAAGTGGGTATAAAATCTTGTGGATCCAGTGGCAGTGGAAGCATTTAAGCGCTGGGGTTGGTCTCCACATGGGTCCTTCAGGCCCAGGGCTCTGGCTCCATCAACTTAGTACATCTGGGTTGGTAGCAGGAAGATGAAGCAGAATAAGTGTTTGCCCTCCAGTGAGTTTGTTTATCTCCTTTGCTCCTCCAAATGAGGTCATCGAACTGTGACCTGATTGACAAGCTGGACTCCACCCCTTCGCAAGTTGGCAGATTATGTAACACTGCAGTGGTATTTCCATTTCTCTAACTTTCCCCCAAATAATTCTCTTCTGATTTCTGTGGTGTTAAAAAGGCAACATTGACATCTTGTGGGTCTCAAAATCTGTTCCTTCAATTTTTTATTTAGTTCTGTCAATATAATACAAGTGTAGATCATTGAGACAGACCTGTACTTGGTGGTGGTAATCGTAGCTGGCAATCATCTAGAAGCCTGAAAAGATAAGGCCAGGGCTGCACAATGCATAGAGTAAGGATTCCCAATGGAATTCTCATAGGACGGCTCTATCATAGAAGGATGAGGAGGTACAGTATCATGATGAAAAACAAAACTGGGACACAGCTTTTCTGTTTGTTTTTTTTGCCCCTCACCATTGTAGTCTTCACCTTTCTAAAACTTCTTCAAAACAAGCCCCCATGATGGTTCTGTGTCCTTTGGGGAAATCTATCCAGGTTATTCCTTCGAGTCCCCCAAACAATTGCCATAGGCTGCTGAGCTGACCTTTCTGCCTTGGATTTAACTGATCTCGTAGATACTCTCATAAATTCATCTTTGATTGGACTTATTTTTTTTGAAGGTACCCTGATGAGATAGTGCATTACTAAAAGAATTTGTCTTCAACCACCATTGATCACAGAAACAATGTGTAAACACATCCTGTTTGGAATAAACCCATACATCAGGGGCATGGACTGTCCTGCCACAGGCAGTATGAGTGCCATGAAATCATCAATACCAGCTGATATCACACACCTCACCCAAGAAAAGTAGTTAATTACATGTTTGACCACATATAGCAGGCAAAACTTTGTCAATAATTTTGTATGGTTCACATTGATGTTATAAAAATCCAGATGGCCCTTGGCAGAAAAAACATTTCCTACCCCTGTCATACATGTATGAACTGAAACTTACTCATAATACTTTTTTTTATCATCCTATATTTGAAAACATTACCACTTTATTTTTAAAATCATCACCAGTAGAGTGAGACATCTTCAGTGCATGGCAACTGTTTTCCTTTAGGTGCATATACTAATACCAGCTAGTATTTTTTTATTGGGTTTCACAGTTTCCTATTTTTAAAAACATTCAACTCTAAAATTTGGATGTAAATTGTGATCTCCCAACCCATAAAGAAATATATGTGAAATAAAAATAATTATGTAAAAATGTATTACTCTTTTGATCTTCATGTAAACACCATCTAACGAATGAAATGGAAAATATTAATGGTTTGAAAATCGTAATTAAATAATCTTTTTCTTTAATGGACATGTAAATATAGATCTATGATATGATTATATCTCGGGAATTCATATGACTATTCATGCACTTTTATGAACTTCAGAAATTTTAGTCAACTCATCATTTATTCCTTTCTTCTCGTTCTTACTTTCTAATTTAGTTCTTTCTTACATCTAAATTTTCTCTAATGAACTAATGTATCATACAAACACCACAACCTAAGACAAGAACTAGATGATTTACAGCTACCGACACTAACTGCTCTGAAAAGGATCACATAAGAAGGTTTTGGATAGAGTGAGAGAAAAATGTGGGACAGAAATCAAAGTCATAAATGGAACTTGTGGACTCATAAGACTTATCAAGGATAAGGTGGATCCTTATCCTTGGAGTCTGCAACTACACTTGCCTCCTGTTAGGGTAGTCAACCACGTAAGATAAAAAAGGCAACCTTTTACCTAGGGACAAAGTTCAGATGGTTAGGAAAGAAGGAGATAGGGACAAAGGACACACTCGTAGGAAGTGGGAGGGGAAAAGGTACATTCAAGGGATGGCAATGGCTACATCGAAGCAAAATGTGTATGAAAGTATTGAACGTAAAGTTGATGATGTGCCCTGTAAACCTTTACCTAATTCACAATAAAAAGGTAAGGATTTCTGACAGGGTTCTTGACTAATTTTTGAACGGGTTTCAGAAAGAGGAGGTACGTAAGTGTTATTTATATGGAAGGCACAGTCTATACAAAGTCATGTAATTCTGCTAGCACTATGAGGAACAAAATCAAACCCCACCCACTGACATCCTGTTGATTCCAGCAACGAGCTCTGTGTACAGAGAATGGCAACAAATCTTGACACTAATTCGCAATACAGAATAACTTTTCCTGTGCCAATTAATCACAATTTCTACTTTTTGTGTGATGCCTATATCACGCCTGAAGCGTTACTTAAGTCAGCTCTTACAATACTACAAAGTCTCTGTGCTTTCCTTCTTTTCTTTCTTGTTTATTAGGGTTCACTTCGCCCACATACTTCTAAAAGGAAAGCGTATCATGTGTTGGTATATTTCTACAGACTCTGAATATTTAAACTCATTAATTCTCATAACACTGTAAAGTAGAAACTATCGTTATATCCATTTGATAACTGGGACAGAGGGATTATATATACATGTGGGGTTTATTTTGTCATAATTATCTTTATTGTTATACCTATCATAATTGGAGGCTTTTGAAATTGATTAGTTCCCTTAATAATTGGAGCCCCAGATACAGCCTTACATTGTTTCTGCCTTCTTCCTCCCTCATTACTTTTTTCTTTTTCTTTTTTAAGATCACAAGACAAAGGAATAATTATGCCAGAGCCACCAAGGAGGTCTGTTTTAGTCCGGGTGGACTAGAGAAACAAATCCAGGATGACTTGTATATTTATAGGGAAGAACTTTATATCAGAGATCAATTGTATATTAAGAAAACATCCCATCCCAGTCTATATCAAGTTTATAGGTTTGATATTAGTCCATATTTCTGATAGTAGTCCATAGTTTCTTCTACAGACACATGCAGCCCATGCAATGATGCTGAAAGCAGGAAGATCGCAGGTCAGTGGGTGAAAAGACTTGTGGAAGCATCTCAGTGCTGGTGCAACCCTCCATGTGGCTCCATCAGCTCCAGGGCTTTGGCTGCCATCAGCATGGCTTCATGTGGTTTGTCAACAGAATGTGAAGCAGAGAGAGTGTCCCGCCTCCAGGGAGGAAGAAGTTCAGAGAATCCTCATGAGAACACCACGCCCACAAAGAGGGATCTATCAGACCAAGACCTGATTGACAGGCTAGACTCCACCCCTTCACTCAAGCTGACAGGAGATTATGTAACTGCCCAAAGGTCTGACTCCAATAACCCTTTAAAAGCATGAGCTGCCTTATACCAACACTAACCTATGTACTGTAGACATCCTGGCGAATTAGTGTGCCAGTTCCATGTCTGTTCAGGTTATAATATTTGGAGAAGATAGATAAAACCAAAATAAAGCAAATTTTAAAAATATTTGGATAACCAAACATATGTTTGTTTGTTTAATCAACAAAGTTGAGGGAAAGGAAGACATGATAACTAAGCAAATAATACAAGGTCAAACTTACTTTGTAGAAAGAATAAATTTTGTTTTACAAGATTGTTTTCTGAGGTTTCAAATTCCGCACATTGGTAGTTTCTGAAAATTTTTATTCTCTTTAGTTAATGTAATGAGGTATTCCAGACATTTGTAAAAATAAGCAGAAAGTTAGAAAACCACCTCTCGGAGAACTTAAGAAGAACAAAGAATTGGTAGCAGAGGAGGGAAGGCCTCGCCAGGGCTTCCAGATGCATCGACTCTATGACAGAAGAAGAAATGAAAACTGAACGTACGCAAAAACTCACACTTTGCTTGGCAATTCCTCTGGAAGAGGTATAAATGACAGGGAACCAAGGCCCCCTGGTCTCGAGTTAACAGATAAGCTGGTCTCTAAATACCTGCCATTCTTTCAACCTGCTGATATTTCGTCACCCATCCTTTCTCTCCATCCTTCTTCCTACATGTTCTAAAATAACGTTTCTCATCTAACCCTCAACGAAAACAATTCCTACATGATGATTAGCATACACCACCCTGAAAATCAAATCTTTTTCTAGCTGCCAATTTCAGTGCTTCTGGGAACTGCTAAGTCTCCCTTGGTTAGATCATATTGGAAAGGATCATTGACTCTCACCTGGGTTCCTAATTAGTCTAAGAATCCACTCCCACTGGTCATCTATTTTCTTTGTTTCCCAGGGACTTAAAATCACAATAATGATTACTTAATCTCGTTTTCCTTCTAAGCATTGCTGAGGATAGCACAAGCATGTTGCCTGCTAGTGTGGGTTAGCTATTCCAGGGGATGATGTTGGTAAACACGTTCCACTTTAAAATCACTATCGGTAAGCTCCAAATACTTTAATACAGATTTTAAATCATTTTTTAACTCTGTGCATGTACACATCAGCATTATAGTTAATAAATGTTTAATATACTAATAACAGCAACACTCCTTCCTGCATATACCCAGGATTACTTACTATAACCAAGACAATAAATTCCTCAGGAAAAATCAACAGTCTAAGGTCTTTGAATACCTATAAAGTACCAGGCCGCGTGCTAAGTTTGAGAATGAATTTTAAAAGTAATTTTACCTCCACTTACTTATGGCTGTAGTACCAACTATAAATTCACTGCCACATTTTCTCTGTTCCATAACACATATCATCAAAACATATAAAAGAAATTTAAATGTAAATAATTCCAAAGGAAAACTGAATATAAAACTTACTTACATGATGCTTAAAGTCATACTCTAAGAAAACAATAGTAGGTGAGAAATGATTATTTTTCCAGTAAAAGAATCACTCATTCTAAGAGCAGTGAACACATTTTTGGAGTTAGATTCAATAGGTTTACAATGAATTAGAAAGAATTATGAGTAAGATAGAGTGCCTAGGTAATGAGAAGTTTATATTGACTTTTTTTTTAGTACAGTGCAATAAATAATCTAAGATTGAAGTCAGATTGATCATATCAGAGTATTTAAGCCTGATGATTGCTTTAATTTTCATGGAACAGTTTACTTCCTCCAAATGTCAGTCAGCTTCCAGATTTTTGGATAAAAAGTAAAATTATTCAAAGGCATGATTTTAAGGGGCTAAATAAATACCGACCGAACAGGTCAGCTCCTGGAAAGCATGTGGAATCCAATGATCGATGTCAGTTCACCTCTAAAAGCTTTTCCACAGTGTGTGCAAGCCAGCTGAATTTGTCACACATGCTAAAAGCATTGTTCTATATTATATAATTCAAAGTGACCTTATGGAATTAATGAAGAGAAAAATTGGCTAAAAGCAAAGGTCTTTAGCTACTCTTCAGTATAGAACACCTTATACAAACAAGATGAATATGAAGCAAGCACACTAAGTCCATTGAGTAATCTAGGTAAAAATAAATAAAGCATATAAATAATTTATATTTTCCAGTGAATACTCCGCAGTGCTAACCAATTTACCGACTAAAGAACAATGTGCATAAGTGTGTGGTATCTCATTAAAACAGATTCTGAATTCTTAAAAGTCTATCCATTGGGAACAGTTTTTTAAAGGGGACATCAATATTAGCAAGAAAGCTTTACTAATATGAGTATATCGTGGTTCATCCTGTCTCTCTTGGCTGGTAAGTTTATTTTGTTTATTGGCACTTATTATTAAGAGATGGAATGAAAAAGAATCTCTCAGGGGATATGACATCTTTGCCTCCTCTCTGGGTTAACTACTGTACATTGCAGCAATGCATTTTGGAAACAAGAAAAGAACTTAAAAATAAGTTCAGGCCTCTTATTTTAGGGATAAATAAATTAAGCACAAAACATTCTTCTAATAGAAATGATAAGAATCATTACTATTATTTGACTCTCCCTTTGCCATTAACAATGGGGGTTTCAGCAGTTCAAATCTATCAGTCTCTTCTAAGGAGGAAGACGAGACTGTCTGCTTTGATAAAGATTTACAGCCACATAATACTGATGGAGTAATTCTACTCTGTCCAGGTAGGTTTGCTATGAGTCAGATCCACTCATGCGCAGTGGGGTTATGTTCTTTGTGTTTCTGGTTTTGGTGCCCTTAACAAAGGACTTCAGGTTGTACAGTGGGTTGAGCTTTGGACTGCTAACAGAAAGCTGGGTGATTCAAGCCCATTCCTGCTGGTGGCGGAGGAGACAGTCAGTTCTCATAAAAATGTATCGCCGTGAAAACCCCGTGAGACACTTCTACTCTATTTTACTGGAGTCAAAAGCAGCACAAGCATGCAGTTGGTTGGTGTCATTAAAAATGGTATAGCTGATTCAAGGTATTTGGTTCCTTGATATCATTGTACTGATAATATTGTATTGTTTTAGACGACTTCTAGAGCCTCTAACTCCTCAAAGGCAAATTGTTGGTTCTGTTTACGGTGGCATTTGATGACATACCACAGGGGTGTGCTGTGTTCCATATTTTAATTTGAGCTAAATGGAAATTTAAAAAGCAAAACAAAACAACGGCCAGGCAACAGACATATTGAATAACTACCATTCCAGACAGCCTCCATGATGTGTCTGGGCAATATTTGGTTCCTTACCAAAAACGTAGTCCAGGATTCTAATTGGAGTTACTTTCTTTTGAGAAATGGATGGTAAGTGACAAGATGATACTAAACCCTCATAACACAAAGTCATAAAATTTATTGATCCACCTCAAAACTCCTGGAGTTTACATATATCAGGGCTTTCAAGTAGTAGTGTACTCTCTGTATATCATGCACATTAAGGTTTTATTAAAAATTCAATGAAATATTTATATTGCAGTTATAAACCCCTGATGGATAGATGAATGCAATGAAGACATAGTGACTTTCCTATGTATGTTTTATACATAGAACATTTTGTCATGACTTTAGATGCCTTTTAGTTTTTTAAAAGACAACATTTTTAAGTGTCCTATTTTTTACATGTGAAAGATTGCTTATTTAGACAGTTTCAACTCTTCTCCTTCCACACATGCATATGCACACACGCACACACACACCACCCACTCTGAACAGAAGAACAAAATTGATTTATGAGAGAATCCCCAAAGGATCTATTTAAAACTTCCCTGGGTAATTAAGAAGTAATTTTAAATTTCCCTAGGAAGTTCAGGAATCATTTCAAAATAACATATAATGAAGTTCGAGAAGACTTTTAAGTAACAGCCCTCTCTGTTGAAATTCCCAAGATAACGTTTCTTACAGTAATTCCATTGTATAACCACAAAGGCAATTGTCAGTAATCCAAAGGCTGTCGAAGTTTGACTATGTGAGCTAGCTCGCTATCCATGATTTCCGCCTGCGGGCTGCCTGCTTGCCCATGGCGCAGCACTCACGGAGACCAGACAGGGAATCTTACCAGGGCAGAGAAACACGGAGAATTCACTGAGGACCATGTCTTCCTAAGAAGTCACAACAGGGTGATTCAGAAGTTTAAACTGCTTTATGTGGCGATATTTTCCTGTACGTCTTTTTCTTTTTTAATGTGCTGGCTCTATGTACATTCAAGAAAATCTGGAATAAATTTACTTTCAAACATCTTTTATCTTTACATAAACTGTAGTATTAACCCTGAGAATATTTTTACTAGATATCTTTTAAGTAATTTTAACCATGCTACCATAATCAATGGTATAAATAATGCAAAAAATAGATAACATTTAAAAGAAATGCAAGGGGATATCCTTTTTCTAGTAACTGAATCATGAGTTTCTTCATAAAAGACAAGCTTACAACAGCATCCCCAAAGCTTGGTATGAGATGATTCAACAGCCAAATATAATATCTGATATATTTGTGTCCCACCGCAGAATATCTCTGTTGGATATCATCTTTCCAATTCTGAGGTGTTCAGTCATCCAACAGTAATGATGCCTTCAATCAGATCTTTAGTCAGATAACTTACGGTGCTATTTTCATGTTCTTAAAATCAACAAATTGTGCACATATACATAGAGGATTTAAAATGTAATCATACCATTTCGTATCTTGCATTAGTAGAAGGGTAATGTTTACGTATAATGAATAATGTTTATATTTAATATTTTAATGTTTTCTTCAATAACATAGTTTAACCCTTCAAGTGCATTTCAGAAAACATTTATTTATCTTTTTGCAAAATAAATTATGCTGCTATAAGGTATAATTTATTACATAACCCTTACCCATAACTAATAACTCTTAGAGAAGAGCTAAGTAGGCAAATTAGGTCACTGCTCTAACTAGACATACAAAATGCTTTCAAAAAATATAAACTTCTCTCTCTTACTTTAAAAACTGGAGTTTTAATTTCTCTTCATAGAGATGTCACCTAGCTTGGTG
The DNA here is from genome assembly GCF_000313985.2 of Echinops telfairi. Lineage (NCBI taxonomy): Eukaryota > Metazoa > Chordata > Mammalia > Afrosoricida > Tenrecidae > Echinops > Echinops telfairi. The sequence goes on from NW_022107431.1 coordinate 70,026,121, forward strand.
TGGACTGACAATCTTCCAAATATCTCTCAAAGAAAACATCTCTGGTCCTTTGCCTACTTTCTTTAATTCTACCCTGGAAGTTTTGTCATTTGTGTAAGGTTAGGGAGGTAGGGAAAACAAGGAGGCTTATATTCTAATAACTATTCATTAGTAATGGTAACCACATCAAGCGCAGTTGGTGGGGGATATTGAATGGAGTAGGCAAAAAAGGAAGAGAGGGAAAAGACAGAAATGAGATTATATTTCCATCACAGTTTTTAAAAAACACCAACTTCTGGGGAGAAATCATGTGACCTCCTCCCTGGGGGACAGACAACTGAAAAGTGGGTAAAGGGAGACGTTGGACAGGGCAAGATATGACAAAATACCAATTTATAAACTATCAAGGGCTCATGAGGGAGGGGGGACCTGGGAGGGAGGGGAAAATGAGGACCTAATGCCGGGGTTTAAGTGGAGAGAAAATGTTTTGAGAATGATGTACAAATGCTCTTTACACAATTGATGTGCATATGGATTGCGATAACAGTTGTATGAGCCCCTAATAAAATGTATTTTTAAAAAATGTAAAGGGAAATAAATAAATAAATAAAAATTGAAAGTAAAATCCATCCTTTCTTAGTAGCTCTGTTTTCTTTTCATCTTTAAACTTCCAAATAATTGATGCTTATAAAAAATAGATCTAAATATTGTACATTGGTGTGTCCCCTTCAGACCTGTCCCAAAGTTCTTCTACCATTACACTGACGTGATGGCAAAACCCAGCCAAGTTCTAACAAAGGGTTTTTACCCAAGAGTCACACTTAACCTTTGCAAAGGTTGTTGCTGTAACTCGCCTTCCTTGTCCTTCTCCCGTTTCCCTCCAACCTGCAATATAAATTAAACTGATTTCATCTCAAGTCTCGCCTTCCGAAGCAGACGCCTCACAGATTAATTCTAGACACAACAGAGTAGTAGTTGAGACCTTGAAATAAAACTTGAAAGTGATGAGTGAAATGTATAGGAATTCCAGATTTTGCCTTTCTCTCCCTCTTTCTTTTTTCTAATTCTGAAGAAACGAGGATGCTCTAAATGCTTTCATCAAACACTGGCATTGAGCAAATCTGGGAATTCCTTGAGAAAGCTGGAAATCACAACTGGTTGTCTAGGTCAGATAATCATTTCTTAAGGCTGATTATTTTTAATGTATTTATTATTTTGTGGTTGCATTTCTATATATCTCTATTATTCTACTAATTATCTCAAGTCTAGCAGAGCGTTACCATCTAAAGACAAGTGTGATTGCCGCCTGAGGGATGGTTCTGTGGAAGTCAACACAAGGAAAAAGTGTATTTGTGGAAAGCGTGTTCGATTGTCATTTGTTTAGCTTAGAGGATGATGAAGTATGGAATACCAAAAAAATCCTACATTTAGTTCTTGCATTTGCTGCTGCCAGAAAATTTGTTGGGAAACTTGGCTCTTTTTACCTGGATAATTTCCAAAATTTAGATGAGTTGTTATTAAAAGAAAAGGCTGTCTGGTATACACAGACATACACATTCTGATGTATATACATACATATTTAGGGCAAATTTTCCGAAGGATGCTGTGACATTTATGAATATTTTCACTATATATCTTTTAAATGTAACATTCTTAAATGAAAAAAAGTGAATAAAGTAGCTTGAGTTCTTCTTAAAGTTTCCTTTATCTAGTCTATGTAATGAAAAGCACATCAATGCCTAATCATCAATGAAGAATTTATTAAGACACTCCATAGCATTACTCAGCTAATTAAAAATATTCTCCCATACGTTTTACTTTTTCAATGTTTTATGGATTTTAAGTACCTTCAGCCAAAGAGGAAGACCATTGATGAGATGGATGGCCACACCATCTGCAACAATGGGCTGGAACAGAGCAACAATTGTGAGGATGGTGCCAGGCGGATCCAGGATTTTATCCCGCTCTACACGGGCTCACTATGAGTTGGAACCAACTGCACTTAACAGTAGTGCCCATGTACAAATAATGCTAGTGTCCTAACTTTAAAGCACAGAGCTGGACGTTGCAAAGACTACAGTTTCTCTCAATATGCTTAAGGGTAACATAGGTCATTAAAATATGGTGTAAAGATGTACTCAAATCTAGCCATTCCTCAGGAGAAAGATGAGGATTTTTGTTCCTGTAATGATTTACAGCCTTGGAAAACAAAGAAGGGTAGCTTTACTTGATCGTAAAGAGGTACTGTGAGCTGGAATGGAGTCCGTAAGTTTGGTTTAAGTTTGTTGGTTTTTGCATGGTAAAACCAGGTACTATTATTCAAAAGAGAAAGCAATAGAGTTTAATTAAGAATGCTGGGATGATCAAGTCATATCTAGTGACTTGATTGTTCAAGAACACAAAGATTTTGTGATTCAAGTGAGACAAACAGAATAAAACTATGAACTAAACAAATCCACAAGCTAATGGGGGGGAGAGAAGACATAGAGAAATGCATGCTGTTGCTGCTCATTGACCTTGAGTCTGTCCGTACTCATATTGGCCCAATTTGTGCAGAATAGAATTCCGTCATAGGATTTTCACAGTGAGGATCACCAGACTTGTCTTCCGAGGTACCACTTGACTGGTTGAAAGCATTCACTTTTCACCTAGCACTGGAGCATTTAACCATTCCTACCGTCCAGCAAGCACACAGAAGTACATAAGAGGTGCAACAAGATATTCCCTATAAGCCCATTTGTGCAAAAATATGCATGTATGTATACCTATACACTTTTAGCTGAGCCTCCTCATTTTAGTCAGGACTGATTAATGAACATTTTAAGACTCATCACCTTAACCAACATTCAAGGAGTAGTAATTCAATAATTCTTACATCACTGTATTATTTAAGAAACTAGAACTGTTTTTGAACCATGCTTTACCAAATCCTCAATTCTCTCAGCACAAATCTGTGCCTACAAATCAAAGCCAAGCCGAAACTCATTGCCATAAAGTCAATTCTGAATCACAGCAACCATATGTAAGATTCCTGAAACTATACATCTTTACTGGAGCAAAAAGCCTCCTGGTTCTCCCAAAGAGCAGCTGGTGGATTTGAACGGTTGACCTTGAGGTAGCAGTCTGATGCTTACCTAAATGTACCACTAGGGCTCCTATATTAGCTAACCTATGCTGATTTATTACAGAGAATTGTGCTTGTATGGTGTGTGAATGGCAATCAAGACACAACGTTGGAGAACAATCTCATTTAGAGGAAATTGAAACAAATGATTGTCAACTCTAATATGACACAGTCAGTCTAGTATTCAAGTTAGAACTTCTCCACCTTGGCTTGGATCTTCTTTACTCTCAGAACTCCAGAGAAAGACCGGATGGAATCCTACCTCTTCACTCTGCTTTCCTTCAGGTCTTGTAAGTTTAGTATCATTAAAAGAGTATATAGGTAATGCAAGAAGTTTTCATTGATGGGTGCTGTACTGATATGAGAGGAGCCTTAGGGCATAATGGTTAGACATTGGGCTGCTAACTTCAAGGTCAGCAGTTTGAACCACCAACAGCTCCACACGAGAGAGCTGGGGCTTTCTGCTCCCATAAAGAGTTACAGTCTCAGAAAATCACGGGGGGGCATTTTGACCCTGCCCTATGTTTTGGGCACTAGATGACAGTGAATTTGGTTCTAATATAATATTGGCACTATTTGAATGTGAGATATGGTGTGGATTATCTTCATATGCCAAAGGATTTTTTTTTTTTTTTTGCTTTGACACTTGGGATGCAGTAGCTTTCAGATTGCTTCCCAGTGGAGCCACACCAGCTTCTCTTTTCAACAGTAATGCATCTATGACCTCTTTTTTTTTAAGTAGCATTTGGAAAGAAAGCCTTTTGCTCAGTGTACTTTTTGAAGATGTATCAGGCCTAACAGGATCACATCTTACCATCTTTTATTAGATACACACCCGTAGTACCACCACTCCCCACCCCACACACACTCCCAGCTCTAACTATGCTTTCTACTCCACGTTGGACACAATTTTCTTCAGTTCCTTGGGAATCAGAGGTTAGTTTCTTGTCCTAGGGAACACGTTCTCTTTCTCTTTCATTGGTTCTCTTGGCTCGAGGCCAGTAGTTATACATAGACTAAGTTCAACATTCTAGTAGTACATGCTTATGGATCACTTTTTCAGATCAAATTGCTTTGCTTCTCTGTTATATATTTCACTTCTCTGCTATCTACTTAAAGTGAGGTGGATTAAAGGTCAATGTGCTTCTTCTTAACTTGCTGGCAGCTGGGGGTGGCAATGAAGGACTCTTCAGGAATACCTATGCAGAAGATCTGGCAACCCTCATATATATATGCATTTACCTCAGCCAAAATTCAGTTACAATAGGTCCCATTGAGCATCAGGCTATACTCAAGAGCTTTCAATAATTCCAAATTGTCTCCAGTATCAAGTTCTATACCCTCACCCTCTACGACACTATTGAGTTTAATTACTGATATTATCAAAAATTAAATCAAAAGAAGATGTGAAAAAGGAGCTATCATTGCTGATGTCAGATGGATCTTGACTCAATGAAGAGAACTGGGTTTTATTGATTTGTGTTTTATTGACAATGCCAAGGCATTAGACTTGATCATAACACACTATGAGTAACCTTGAGAAGACTTGGAATTCCAGATCGCTTCATTTTGCTTATATAGAACTTGCACAAGGCTCAAGAGTCAGTTGTGTGAACAGAACAAGCATGGTTTAAAATCAGGAAAGATGTGGATCAGTGTAATATCCCCCGACCATACTTATTCAATCTGTTTGCTGAGAAAATCATCAAAGAAGCTGGATTATATGAAGAAAAATATGGCATCAGGACTGGAAGAATGCTTCTTAGCAACCTTTGATATTCAGATGAAACAACAACTTGCCTATGGAAAATGAGAACTTGAAGCACTTGCTAATGAAGATCAAGAATTGCGGCCTTCAGTATGGATTACAACTCAATGTAAGGAAGACCAAAATCCTCACAACTGGATCAATAGGTAGTATCATGATAAATGGAGAAAAGGCTGACATTATCAAGGAGTTTGTCTTGTTTGGATTCACACAATCAATGATCATGGAAGGAACAATAAAGAGTTCAGAAGATACTGCATTAGGTAAATCTGCTACACAAGACCTCTTTAGAGTATTAAAGATCAAGGATGTTACTTTGAGGACTAAGGTGCCCCTGACCCAAGCCATGGTATTCTCCATTGCTTGATAATGCATGTGAAAGTTGGACAATGTATAAGGAAGACCAAAAAAGAATCTATACATTTGAATTGTGGTGCTGGAAAAGAATATTGAAAATACCGTGGATTACTAAAAGGACAAACAACTCTGTAATGGAAGAAATCAGGCCAGAGTGCTCCTTAGAGGCAAGGATGACAAGACTTTGTCTTATATATTTTGGACATTGTCAGGCAAGACTAGTTCCCAGAGAAAGACATCATGTTTGGTAAAGTGAAAGGGCAGTGGAAAAGAAGAAGACCCACAAAGAGATGGCTTGACCCAGGGGCTGCATCAATGAACTCTGGCATACTACAAGTGTGAGGATGGGGCAGGACCATGGCGTGTTTGATTCTGTTGTGCTTAGGATTGCTATGCGTCAGTGTCAACTCAATGGCACCTAACACCAACAACAATGATATTTTAATGTAACAAAGCATCTTAAAACAGCAACAATAATTTTATTATTTATCCTAGTTGCTAGTTCCTTCCTGTGGAATGAATTGCAGGTCAATTTAAACTGAGAGTATCTCCTGATATTGTCAACAGACAGTAACCAACGGAGGCTAGATGAGCTATGGGCTGGCTGGGGATTCATCTCGGGCCCTGTTCATGTGGTCATGGAATGGGTTGGTTTGAGCTTCTTCACTGCATCACAGTCTTGGGGCAGTCAAACTACTTACAATGTGGCCAATGCCTTTAAAAGCAATTATTCCAGAGGCCAGTGTAAAAGCTGAGTCATCTTTTCTGATTTAATCTGGGAAGACCTGCAGACATCCTGTACTGTTACATAGGCCATAATCCACTGTTACACACAAGTCATAAGTCTATCAAGATTCAAAAGGAAAATAATGTGATTCCCCATCTTGGTGAGGTAGTAGTGACTCACTCTAAGAACATGTAGGAAGAAAACACTGCTAATAAATTGGAAAATACAATCTACCACAGATATTATTTAAGACTGGGTCCCAGAAAACTTACAGATAAATTCCTTTCATTTTTTCATATAAAGCCATGCATCACCAAATACAAAAAACATTGGGGATTCTGGGGAAAAAATGTTATGCTTTTGTGTAGCTCATTGATGCTACTGTTGCTTTGCAAAAATGCATTTTTCATTATATCCACGGAGCACAATCCCATTTGGCCCCCGAAACCAGTTGTCCCAGCACAGTCCTCCTGACTCCTCCGGAGAGTTGATGTGCTCCTCTGTGACCTACCTTTCTTGCATTAATTATCTGAGAAATTCTATTAAACTGTACAGTAATCATTTTTCTATATTCTCATATACCCATATTTTACATATACCTGTACATGTTTTAACGGCATAATTAAAAAAATTAATGTTCTGCGTCTTAAATTGTCATGCCATGTAGACAATTTTCAGATTTTTCCTTAGTTTTATAATGAACTTTATTAGTACATAACAATTCTTAGATTTAAGATCAACATATAATAATCATTATTTTACCTGCCTATAAAAGGAATGGCAGAATAATTATTTCAATGCAAATGTCCGTTTTATAA
>NW_022107431.1:70036000-70086202 GCF_000313985.2 Echinops telfairi
AAAATCAGGGACAATAAAAGGATTCAGCTTGAAAGATAGATTACTCCTTTCCCATGTTACAGTTCAGAAACAATCCAAAACATGATTACCAGTCCCAGCGGAAGGAAGGACTCTTTACAAGTGATATTACCATTTCAAAATATCTTTGTATAAAAACAGAGCTAAATAGAGACTCAGAAGTATCAAGACTTCTAAGAAGAGGCTAGAATTTCTGAGTAGAAGATATATTCCTGGATAGAAGAGGGGCTGCAGTTGGGAGTCCAAAGGAGTTCCCCTGATCGCAGATTCCCGCTGAGGTGCAATGGAAAGGGTATAGAAATCGGTGACTCTAAAGATCATAGCTATAGTATTGCAATGAGGAGTGCGGGTGGTAGAGAGCATAACATTTAAATAGTGGTATACATCTGTCAGAAAGGTCAGTAACCTCAAAGGAAATGCCCATTCAGAGACCAAAGAGCTAAATGTCTAAAGGAAACCATCTCAACATTAACCTGCCATCAATCGACTTGCTGAGGAGGTTCTTCTCCAATGTAAACGGACTTTTCTGAGACTTTTGTAGATTAAGGAGCACTGATTACACAGTGGCTGTTAGCCACGTCTCAGGCAACAGATACAGCAGTCTGCTTCCATGAAGATTTACAGCCTCGGAAAATGATGGGGCAGTCCTATTTTGTCCTCTAAGGTCACTCTAGGTAGGAATGACTCATTGGAAATGGGCTTTCCTTGAAAATCTTTACACACTATTTTCTGTTTCTATTTTCTCCAGGCAATATGACTGTTCACGTGTCTAAATGGGAAGGTTCTCCTATGAACTAAGGGGAGAAAAGTATTCAACTTTTCTGTGAAATGAGAAAAAAGATGACATAAACTAACTTAATAATACTAAAATAAGATGGGGAAATATCACTTCAACATAACTTCAATTAATCTTCTATAAAAGGCATAAATATTTCCATGGTAGTTTTCTCTCGTGGAAGGTGTGCTGCATGAAGATTCTCTGTGCTTGTGCGTGGCACAGGTGCATGAAGAAAGTTTTAATGGATATCATTCTTGAGGAGCAATTAGAATGCTTGAAAAATGTAATCTATTTGTATGCATTTTCCAATGCAAAACAATACAAATGGGCCTTGATTTCTGACATATCCTAGTTATGACAAACAGCATTTATAACCACACATTTTTAGATTATCTCGTACACCTTATTGTCAGTGATATGCATGTAATTCACTGGTATTATAAATATCTGATATAATTTTCCAATTTCCAAAGACAAATAAAAATCAGATATTAAAAGATACTAGTACAGACAGCAAGGACAGTGAAAACTGAAAGGAAAATAAATACGGATCTCACTTATGTCAGAATTGATTTTTGATCGAGTAATCATTGGCTCACAACCCCATAGCAAGGTGGGCACTACATGTCCCTGCTGCAGAAATAGGGCTCTGATAAATTTCAACTGGAAGACTTCTATTTGCCTTTAGCCAAATCTCCCAATGATGCTCACACTCACAAAATATTTCGAGGCTTTTATTTATCATAAGACTATTAGAGATCATATCTGTGATTATTTGTTTGTTCTGTAATTACAGATCGGTATTGTTTTCTAGTATGATACAATAAAGTGAATAATAAAGATTATAAATATGAGTTCCTCCAAAGTTAAAGTTCATAGCTATTATTTGAAGGAAATTAGAACTGTAGCAATGAGGTTATTATTAAAAACCCCAGTATGCATATTTTTCTCTAATAATATCACTTGAGTACTTAATTCTTATCACAATATGTTTATATTTCAGCTATAAAGATGATATATGAACAGCTAAGATCATTGTTTGCCAAGTAAATGTTCTACTGATTTATCCATTTGGCCTTGGTTAGAAGGAAGTATATGCAATATGCTTAATATGAACCTTTTTTTCCCCTTCTCTTTTCCATCAACTCAACCTTTGGCAGGTTTTGACTTTCGGGATGTTCTCAATTTTCAGGTTTTTCAAGGCATCTCTTTCCTAGGTGTGGTACCAAAATTACTGTTAAAAGAGTAACAGTGTCCTTCTCCATGTATTCATCCACACAAAATGTACTTTTTGATAGAAAACTTGTCAGGCCTATTGTGGTAGGAAATATTTATAGGCTGATGTATCATTATTACTATCATTAATTACTACAAATTATATAGAGGCTCTGAATTCAACCACTATTCAATCAATCTGATGAACTTCTTGCAATGATAACTTAAGTTTTAGGATTACTTTTTGTGTTAGTCTGGGTAGACGAGAGAAACAAATTCATATAGACTTGTATGTGTATGAGAAAGAGGTTTATATACAAAAACAATTGAATATTGAGAAAACATCCCAGCCCAGTCCAGATCAAATCCATAAGCCCAATATTAGCCCATATGTCCAATACCAATCCATAAAATCCTCTTCAGACTCATGAAACAGATGCAATGACACCAAATGCAGGAAGATCACGGGCCAATGGGTGCAAAGTCTTGCAGATGCAGTGGCGGTAGAAGCATCTCAGCACTGTCAGGGGTCTCCACTTGGCTTTTCCAGGTCCGGGGCTCTTGCTGCCATCAGCATAGATCCATGTGTCTTGTCAGTAGAGTCTCTCAGGAAGTGAGCCTGTGTCCTGCCTCCAGCGAGCTATTTATATCTCCTTAGCACCTCCAAATGAGGTCATCAATCTGTGAGCTGATTGACAGGCTAAATTCCACCCCTTCACTCTTAACCCACAAATTGACACCAAATCATGTAACTACCACACTCTTCAAAATGCTTTAGTAGTATTTAAGAAAGCTCAGCATGTACTTACATGGCTGCATATTGTTCAAGAGTCCTAAACTGTTAACTTCCCAAATATTCTTCATATTGCTTATTAGTTGTAAAAAGGAAACTTATACTGTGGCATGGAGTATTATACATACTATATTACAATGAGCAATGGCCACCCCCTTTACAAATGAGAAAACTAAGCTATGTGCATGTACATTAAAATATATGGATGAGCTATAAGGGAATACACTCATGTGAACATTTACAGAGAGTACAATAAATGTCAGAGAACAATTTCTGTATGGATTATTGAATGGAAAATGAATGTTCTATGTTGATTTTAAGCTAAAACACAATAAAATATTTGAACAAAACCAGATCATAAACTTCCTCTGATACAAAAAACTCAATATTTATAATCCTGCTATGATTTTAATAATATATCAAAGGAGATTTTAAGATATAGGTGAGATTAATTTTAAAACACAGATAATTCATTATATTCACCTTTATGCTGTAAAATCAGAGAGTCTTCACAAATTGCAAAATAGGGGTGATGTGCAGTGGAGTAAGTGAAAAAAAATCATAGAAACTTCATTACATAAAAATGTCAAAATGAGAAGGTATTGTTTCTTGACATATCCTCCATCTAGGTCTGTAACCTAAAAGTGTTTTCAACTCTGTAACACTGTCCAAAGAATGCTTCACTGTAAGTTACACCACATCGAAATGACAGTTCAGCCTTGAGAGACTAAAATCATGCTCCTTTTCAATATTCCTTGAGTGTTGGAGACACAAAGAAGCCTGAAGTGGAGAGATCTGGGCTATTCAATGGTTGAGAGACCGTTTCCTAATGAAATTCTCACAGGGCCACCCTTGCTGCCAAGTATCGTCATGATGAAACATTTTTCCTTTCCTAGCACTTTGTCCCCACTAATGCACTTTTCAATTTTTTAAAAACTTCTTCAGAACATGTGCCATGTGATAATTTTATGTCCTTCAAGAAAAACTATCGAAATTACTCCCTTTGAAATCCCCAAAATAGTTGTCACAGTTTTCTAAGCTCAAGGTAATTGCTTTAAATTGAAGTGATCCAGGAGAGCCCCTTATAAGTCATGATTCTAATTACTGTATATACTCGTGTAGAAGCCGAGTTTTTCAGCACATTTTTAGTGCAGTTTTTGTGGTAAAATTGGATCCTCGACTGATATTCGGGTTGGCTTGTACTCGAGTATATGTGGTAAGTCTTCTATTAAAGGTACTGTAATGAGACTAAGACAAGTGTATTTCTGAGAGAATTTGTCTTCACTAATTGCAGAGATATATTTAAACATGTTTTCTTTGGAATGAACCCTTGATTGTATGAACAAGAGCCCTCGTAGCAATACTTTTTGGCTTAACCTTCTATTTCAAATTCCCGTGGGTTTCAGGTTTTCTGGTGCTTTGGACGCTGAGTGAACCTCTGGAATTGTTGCACTGAGATCATCTTTTAACTGTGTTAGAGATAAGCCTGGAAGTCTTCTTGAAATGAAACAATAGTTCAGATTAACTGGTTAAAAATATTGCCTTAACCTGTATTCTATTTTAGGAAATATGTTATGGATATGGGAGTAAATTAACAACAGCAATTTGAAGGATGATATGAGAGCACTGAGCAGTGAGTTTGTGTTGATGAAAGAAAGGCTGAGAGAAGGAGCATGAAAATGGTTTCACAAACTGAATGATGTACCCAAGGCCACTGAACTGGACCTATAGAGACCAATGATTTGATGCTTGTTTTGCTGTGTATACTCTTGGCAACAAATAAAACAAAATAAATGAAATTTATTAAAATATTAATGACTCACACACATTATTAAGCAGAGAAGAGAATCTGATACAAAAGAGTTCAGAATTTATGGTCCATTTATATGAAGTTGAAAAACTAACACAACAATCTATGCTGTTAAAAGCTAGTGTGTTAGTTTGTCTTGACTAGAAAAACAAACCCACAAGAAAGAGGTTTATATACAAGAGCTATTGAATATTGAGAAAACATACCAACCAAGTCCAGATCAAGTCCATAAATCTGATATTAGCCCACATGTCCAATACCCATCTATAAACTCCTCTTCAGGCTCATGAAATACATGCAATGATGCCGAATTCAGGAAGATCACAGGCCAGTGGGTTGGAAGTCTTGTGTATCCCGTGGCATTGTAAGCATCTCAGCATTAGCAGGTTCTGCATGTGGTTCCTTCAGCTCTGATACTCTGACTGCCTCAGAGTGAGCAGAGAGAGAGTGTGTCTCTCCCCACCAAGGAGGATATACAGGAGTTCCCAAAATCTTCAGGAGAAAGCCATATTCATACAGAGGCCTCATTAGCTATACCCTGATTGACAAGCTAGACTCCACCCCTTCACTCTTAATCCTCAAATTGAGACCAGATTATGTAACTACCGTATCTAGGAAACTGGTTACCCTTAGGGTAATGAAAATGATAGCATGATTAGACTAGAGATGAGGGAGTATTGGGGGTGTTAATGGTATCTTTTGATCTTGAAATTAGTAAAAAAAATATCTTCAATTATGAAAATCCATTTGGGTGTAGAGTTATTATTTGTGGTCTTTTCTACATGTATAAACTGGGTACATACAAAATAAGACAAAGCTTAAATACATACCCCCAAGTTTTTGCATGTGTATTCTGTGCAGGGATGGTTAAGGTAACTTGAAATTTTGATCTGTCAAAAACTCCATTCTTGCTGATGCCAATTTTTAAAAATCTAAAAATTTTAGAATCAGAGTTGGGTTTTTTTTTATCGGTTTTCTTATCTTTCCTATATATTCATCTCCTAAGTACTGTTGCTTTCTACAGCTACAGATTTCCAGAAATTCATTTCATTGATTTTGATGAATGGCTTTTTAAATGGCTTCTCAATTAGAAAAGAATATATGTAGGAAAAAAAGCAAACCTATGGCTGTCAGTTTGATTCTGACTCATTGCAACCAAGCTGGACAAATTAGAACTCTCCCACAGGATTGCCAATATTCTGAGTCTCTTTGGAAGCAGACTACCACATTTTCCCCTACAGAGAGTCTGCTGGGTTCCAACTACTGGCCTCTCAATTAGCAGATGAGTGCGTCATCACTGCACCACCCAGGTGACTTCAAAATACATTTTCCATTAGGAAACAAAATATATAGTACAGGATTAAATTCAATTTTAAGAAAATATCGTTTTCAATGATGACCAGTGCTTACCTCTTTGTACAAACTGAAAAATGGATAGCTTTCTATTTCCCATTCATATTCTATCAAATCATATTTCTAAATTTCTGCATTCTGCATAAATACTCTGGAAATAAGTATACTATAACTAATTTTCATATTAAATCACAATGAGAATATAGCCGTCAACAAATTTAGGGATTACTTTGATGGTTAACATAAGTACCCTCAAAATTTCCAGGAAATCTTTATGGGAGCCAAAAGCCTCATCTTTCTCCTTTGAAGAGCCTGGTGTCTTTGAACACCTGATCTCGTGGTTTGCACCTCAGTGTGTAATCTACTACACCACCAGTGCTCCTTGATGCAAGCTGATATTTGAAGAACTGATATTTGAAAAAAACGTTAGTTACTTTTTCTACCACAGTGTTTGACAGTACTAAATAAAGAGTGAAGGGACCATTTATTCTGCACAAAAGAAATTACCTAGACACATCTGGGATCATTTTGATATCTTTCAGGAATAATAGAGACCTAACCTAGGTTGTGAACTTAGATACGTTTTCAGGCCCATCTTGTTAACTCTTTCTTATTCATGGCTTTATTCTTAGAGATCAGCAACATACATAAACTCATAGTAGGCAACACAAATATCTTTTGACTATAAGCATGCATGATTTCACTAGTGAGTGAGGAAAAACGGATTTGAGAGTAGGTCATTTATTCTAGGGTTAATGAGCAGAACTGTGAATGGCCCAAAAGAGTTGGAGACATGTGGATGTGCATTAACAGATACTTAATGAGCACTTTAATTACCAGGCAGAGTCTGCCCTCTATTACAATGCATTATTTTAAGGCCATAAAGTATTTATATAGCTTAGAGATATGTACTACTGTATTTGCCTTTCTTTTTTTGGTAAATACTTTGTACTAACACACATCTTAACAAAGAACACAATTATGTGTATTTCCTCAAGATAACGAAAAAATACATCTCCAATGGAAAAATCAATTTGTTAAATCTATATTTTTCATGTTCTGAAGTATTTTCACTTTGAGAATTACCAGGATTAATTGCCCTCATTTGTTCTTCATGTGGTGGTATTCAGAATTTTCAATAGATGTATTTCCCCTTCCCCCACAGTGCACAATAATTTCATACAGCTCCTTTTGGAAACATTCCCAGATGTAAGTAAATATGTTGAAAATAATAGAACTGAGAAAAGAGTGTTTTTCAAGGGGAAATTTCATAAAGATTACTTTTAGATGGAAACAAATTTTTGTTGAATTAGAGAGGAAGGTGTTACGAGGGCCCTGAGAAACAAGTGCATGATGGTGGTGCTCAGCTCTGCGAGCCTGCAGCAGAACTTCAAATGGTACTTTGAAGATGGAAGGGAGTATAATTCCACATTGTTCTTAAAATAAACACACTTGGGTCCCTTGTACGGACCTGAGCAGCGCTGCCCTGTGTAAAAACAGGGTGAACTGGTATCCATCAATTTAGAGTCACAATTCAAATAAGCCAATTTTGTTAATGGATATAGGTTCCCAGAAATGGTGCATGAGATTATAATTAACTCCTTCAGAGAGACAGGCAGTATGTTAGTAGAGTGGTAAGTTTAATTCCAAAGCTGTGACAGAAGAAATAAGCAGACAAAATAGTAAATGATCCTTCAGTTTTTTTGGTTTTGTTTTTTAGGAGTATGGTTTTCCTGCACATCTGAAAGTAAAAGAAAATCACTCATAGGAAGTTTGGATTTGTTATAGCAAACACTAAATTTTGAAACAAAAATGGGTTCAAAATGTGCCCAAGACATTTTAAAATATCAATTCTTAATGACTGCTTCATCTATTTAGCACTTTCATGAGCTATACACTGACTGCACCCTGCTAAGAAAATGAAAGAATCCATTTTGGCTTGAGCCACTTACCTTCACATAGTTCCATTTTCATTAACCAAACACCTTACATGCCTAATAATTGTGACAAGAGATGAGGACTGCACAAGATAGACAAACAACTGATTATATGCCTCTTGATGCTGTGCTAGTCATCAAAGACAATGATCATAAAGTTTACCCAAGCATGTCAAAGCATTTCATAATGACTTCACACCCATCTATTAGGAATCACCAAGGAATTCTGGTAAGGAGCCTGGTGGTCCAGTGGTTATGATTGCGCTGTGATCCTCACCATCCACAGTCCCAAAGACACAGGGACTCCACAGGAGAAAGACCAGGCTTTTCACTCCACTGTAGATTTACAACCTCAAAAACTCACGGGGGCAGTTCTACCGTGTTCTGTAGGGTTGCTGTGATTGGCATGGACCCAATGGAAGTGAGGTTTGAGTAAGGAGTCCTGGCAGTGCTATGCTGTAGATATTGGATTGCTAGACGCAAGATCTGGAGTTCAAAACCACCAGCAACTCCAAGGAAGGGAAATTAGGTTGTCTGCTCCTAAAAATATTTAGTCTTGGAAAGTTTACATAGGATTCCTGTGAGTTGGGATCAACTAAATAGCTGATTTATAGAATTTCCAAATAGTTGACATTTAACAACAGCAATGGAACATCCTACATCCAGATATTCCATAGACGCAAGTATGGCAAGACTATCCCGCAAGGACTTTGGATATGTTATCAGGAGGGACCAATCCCTGGAGAAAAACGTGAGGCTTGATAAAATAGAGGGTCTCATGTGTACTGTGACCATCTCACTGGACCCCTGTTAAGGTCACCTGCCACCACCATCTCTCCTGCCCCCATTTCTCCTTAGGACAGTGGTTCTCAACCTGTGGGTCACGACCCCTTTAGGGATCAAACGACCCTTCCACAGGAGTCACCTGATTCATAACAGTAGCAAAATGACAGTTATGAATTAGCAACAAAAATAATGTTTTGGTTGGAGGGTCATCACAACATGAGGAACTGTATGACAGGGTCACAGCATTAGGAAGGTGGAGAACCATTGCCTTAAGAGGACATGGTCCTCACTGCTGCATGTAGAGGCGACCTTGTCAGTCTCTCAGAACTCTCTCCATTTCCTGCTCACCCAGTAGTCTTTGAATAGGTATTGGACCTGGCTCATTACATCCACTCAAAATACCCTTCGTGGTTTTGTTGGGGACAGAAGATTCCCCATTCATGGGTTGAAGAGCCTGGGTTCTCACATGGGAGCATAATGCCTGCTGGGTCCCTCTGCTGGCTGCTCACCCAAGCACTCCCTGGCATCCCTACACCCCTGCACCCCTCAATTCCAAGAGAAGTAAATAATTCAGAGCTTTCCCAGTGGCTGTGGCAGTCAGTCAGGCGATGAGTCATTCCGTTGCTCACATTACCCTAACCTGGGTACACGGACATACTCTCAGCTGTCTCTGCCTTGTAGAGGGCATCAAAGAAGAATAAGGGGCTTCACAGATGGCATTCAGCTGAAGTGGGGTCCTGCGGGCACTGGACAATGCCCACTTTCAGGCAACTTAGGATTATGACCTGGCTTGCCCCTGATGTCCCTTGAGGCTTGGAGCTGGGGCCATATCCTGGGTTTCTGCTTTCTCCCCAGTCCCAGGAGTGGCCCAGCTTCAGGATATTGGCTACTGTCCCCGCAGCCTCAGTCCCCATTGTGCACCCAGGATTTCCTCAGCAGCAACCTGTCCCCACTGGCTCCAACCAAGCCCACCACACCTTCTACCATTGTCAGTTCCCTGACAACTTAGAGAGAGCGTGACCTCCCCGCCCCCCCATTCAAAAAATCAAACTCATGGTCATCCATTTAATTCCAATTCATCCCTGGTAGTGTATTGTGTGTCACTTTTGCTGCTAACTTCAAGGCAGCCACTCCATGGGAGAAACATCAGACTTTCTGCTCACTTCTCCGAGGGCACAGACATACAAAGACAATTTCCCTTTCTGCTGGCACACACATCCTGCCAGCGAGAGACATCAGGCATTTCGTTCTGTCAAATGTGCATCATTAATACACAAAGTATCCGTGTTTCAAACTATTATTCTAAGTGTGTAATTGTAGCTAATGAGAGTCAATAAGTGAGGAATAGGTGCAATGAACTCAGAAACAATCCATTTTACATTATTATAAAAGTAGTACCTATTATAAATAAATTCAAGTGGCCATAAAATATTCCTTTTACTATGAGCTTTCTGATCAACCTGGTGTTTATTAACTGACAAATGAAATTAATCAGTGACTTTCAAAAATTAGTCTTATTGAGTTGTTGTAGAGGACTGTTAGTGAAGCCTGTAATGTACTAAGGCATCCTTAGCTTACATACACCTCCTAAAACAGGCACACGTGTGTTCTGAAATCCATCTAGATCATCCTAGGTATGTTGTCACCAGGAAGCAGTAGTTCATGAGCAACTCCCTCAAGGACTTTTGAGGAGGATTGCATGTTATTGAAGTGGAAACGTCTTTTAGGGGATCAAAATATATCCTAATATCAACCCTGAGGTCTCTGGTTGCATAGTCAAGCATGGCTGCATAAAATAAATTGAATAAAACTGGACCCTTAGACAACTCTACTTTCCAGGATCAGTGATGGATGGCTCCAGCCAGACACCGGCAACACTGACTTGACCAGTCGTTTCATTATGAAAGTTTCGGGCTGTTTGGGAAGTTCTCTGGCAAACCAACTTGTGCTGTTATGGTCAGAGCAGAGATTCTCTGAGGTCAGCAAAAGTTGCGGAGATTACTAATCAAAATGTTGACAGCTAAGTGTACCATTCCTGCTTATTTTAAGATGGTATCACTAGAATCAAGTGATATTTGCCTAACTCTTTGTGCTTTTTAGTACTTTCTTATTATCTTTTTTTTCTTTGCTTCTGCCTGTTTCTTCCTGCTTTGGTAAGGCCAAGGGAAAGAATTGACTTTGGAGTGCCAATGAATGAGAAGAAGAAGCAAAGGTGAATAAAGTTTTATAATTATTAGAGATGTACCTCTACCATAATAAAATTATTCATATTACTTTAGTAGGGATTTCTAAGGAGGGTCAAACTTGGATCAGCAGAGGAAAAGTGGATGGGCTGCAAAGAGAATGATAATAAAATCAAAGACTGTAGCATGATATATATATATATATATCCCTATTACACTCAGTGCCACAGAGTCAATGTCAATTCATAGCAACTCTCTAGGACAGGGTTGAACTGCCCCCTGTGAGTTTCTTAGATGGTAACTCTTTATGGGAGTACACACCCTCATCTATCTCCCACAAAGCAATTGGTTTCAAACTACTGACCTTGCAGTTAGCAGCCCAGCAGGGTGTCTTTCATACCTGAAACTAAATGATTAGAGCTTGTTTACATTTAATAAGGAGTCCATATGTGGTACC
The DNA here is from genome assembly GCF_000313985.2 of Echinops telfairi. Lineage (NCBI taxonomy): Eukaryota > Metazoa > Chordata > Mammalia > Afrosoricida > Tenrecidae > Echinops > Echinops telfairi. The sequence goes on from NW_022107431.1 coordinate 70,047,331, forward strand.
ACTGGTTTACGTATTTGACTGCTAACCTAAATTTTGGAGGTTTGAGTACACAGAGAATCTTCAGAAGAAAGGTCAGGCTACCTATCTAAAATTTCAGCCCCTGGCGACTCTCTGGAATACAGTTTGGAAATCTAGTTGGAGTAAACTCCAAAACAACTGGTTCTACCTTTAAAAAGATAATCATTGGATTCACCTTGGGAGGACAAGTACATATATTTTTTGACATAGGCTTATCAAAAGGGATATACATATATATGTGTAACTTCAGTATGGTCCAAATCACAATCTTTGAAAGAGGTACCCATTTAGTTTATGTATTTTGTCTTGACATTTTGGATTGTTCATACCTATTGTTCTTTTGTTTCCACACATTGTAATCTAACTTTACATGTAGGGAGATGTGAGCACTTACTTCCACCACATTTATATTCCAAACCAGAATTGCCCACATGGTCATGGGGCCTTTCTGTCCTGTTGAGTACAGCATCAACTTCTAAGGGTTTGTGTGTTCATTCTTCCTGGGTTTGCTGCTTCCAGTTTACCAGTGCACTTGATTCATTTAAAACTGCCTTCAGAGCGAATGCAATTCATCTAAGTACATGGAATTCTGCTGATGGCCAGGAAAAAGTTCAGTGCTCTGCCAAATCCATTCAGCTTAAAGTCCGTCAGTCTGCAGTCATGTTCATTGGGGTATAATGAGATAGTACATTATGGAAAATGACAAACAAGGTTGTGGGGACTTGTAGGATACAGTCTGAGCAAAATAAAAATAAATAAATTGGCTAAACCTATGGTCAGTGGAAGATCTTGAAACTAGACACAAATAAAAATCAAGAATGGTATAGCAGGGGAGGAAAAAAACCCCATTCACACACATTGAAACATAGAATATAAAAAAAGAAAATTGAGTAAACCTTCAGAGATTTAAACTGCAGGTGCATAGCTCTTGCTACATCTCTTCCAGATGTGCTATCCATCAAAGAGTTACCCTACTCTCCCTGGTGGCTAAGCTGGCAATATAGGGAGTAGTTATTATTTCCTTGCTTATTCTGGAATGACCGGCAGTCAGGCTGATTCAGAGCTTGGGTCGCTGTTGGTGGGTGACTCAGAGATATTCCCCACAAAGCAAACGGAACCTCAAGTAGTCCATGCGCTGACCGGGCCCCAGCACTTCCAAAGCCAGCTGCCGAGAGATGCTTTTCCTTCTCTGGCTGCAGCTGTTCAACTCCCTCTCACCCACAACTCCAGAAGGGACTCATCATGATTTTTGTCCAAGTGGTTCTCTGAGCTGTCTCCAGCTAGGGAGCGATACCACCAGTTAAGTTTAGATTGCTAGAGCAAACATTGAATTCCCACTCGATTTTATTTGTCTTTCAGTTTATTTGCTACTTATTCCTTCCTTGCTACATGGGCGGGCTTGTGAGTAACTATGCCTATCTGGTTCAGTGATGAAATAAAAAGTATCTTTCTGGTAAAGGTTTTGTTTAATTCCAATAGCAAAAAAAAATTTTTTTTAGTTAATTTGGTGTTCATCAGTTATATTGATCATTGCAAATGTAAATTAACCTGAAAGGATCTTAATATTTAAATAACTTCATCTTGGTGTAGATACTATTTTACCACAAAGTGAAAGAAGATGCAATTTTTCCCTTCCAAACAAACAAACATAATTAGAATGTGTCAAGGAATAATCAATCATAAGTGTGCATAAAATTCTTAAGCTGCATAAGGTGATATGATGTTCATATGGGATACAAGGAATCACTGGGTACTAAATATGTATGTAAGTTTATGTATATATATGTTATATATGCAAGCTTAAATAAATATTTTAATAAGTATCTGAAAAGTTTAATAACAAAAATATGAATTACTCAATAAATATAGCTAACATGCCAAATAATAGTATAAATGCACTTATTACATAATTTATTAAAACAGTTTACCCCATCATTATCATTTTTATTTGATGATATACAAGTGTAAAGAGATACAATAATATATTCAAAGTCAAAGAACTAGTAAGTGCCACAGTCAGAATTTTAATATGTGTAATCCATTGATGTACAAGTGGTGGCTTGTATACAACAGAAAATAAAATAAAAACAAAAAAAGTAGTATTTTATGGTACTTACAGTAGACTTACATATTCATTATTTAATTTGCTTTTGTTTTAGTGTTGTGTTTATAATTGTTATTTTTACCACTTGTAACTGAATAGAAAAAGCACAGATGATCAACTTCCCCGAAGTCATTTAGTTATTATATTGGGGTACATTTGGAACTCAAATGTGGCTTTGAGTTTATTTTTTTCCCTAGCCACCCCAAATACCAATCTAATTGGCATTTCATATAATATAAATTAGAACTAAAATGTTATCAAGCAGATTGAAAATTAAAGCCTTGGGACTGATTAATGTATGATAAATTTTAATTCCAAATGGAGAAGGAACATTATCCATCATTACTAGTAAGTCTATCTTGTAGATGATTTTATTCAGAGAATTAAGTATTTGGCCTAGCACAAAATAGGTTTTCAAATACTTGTGGAGGGAGTAGAAGAATAAATGAGTTAATATATATTGCAAAACTCATAAGATTTAAAAACTTTAAACCACAGAAAGTTATTTAATGTTCATTTAATTTTGAATAATTAATATTTAATCTAAAGTTAGGAATTTTTAAGTCTACAATTTGTGTGTGTGTGTGTGTGTACAGTATGTTCTCTTCTTGTGAAGAATAAGTAGAATATTGTTCTAGTGACATGCTGGACACCTGAGCAGTGATAACAATTAGGGTGCTATAGGGGATCATTATTCACATTAAACATTTGTGTCTTCACATATAATCAGTGTCTCCATTTTGGTTAAAGTTAAAAAGTATACATAAATAATGACAAGATTGTGTCCAATTCCAAATTTTGATACATATGTACTGATATTAGATTTTAAAATCTCTGATGCAGTCGTTTCAAACTTTATTATGTATTGAAATTACCTGGAACATTGTTTAACCCATTGATCATTAGGCCTTGTCCTAGGAGTTTCTGATTCAGGAGAGCTGGGGCTCCATTAGAAATTGCTTAACCAGCTTCCAAATGATGTCCTGGCCGGCAGTGTCGTGGACCACAATTCGGAACATATGCTACTGTGGAAGGCCCTACACTTACCTCGAGCACCTCTTTCACATCAAGGCTAGCAGATACTAGATTTTCACTTGTTCACAGCTCTTCTCTACCTCTAACCTCTCTTCTCACATTGATCTTCAGATTTGACACAAACGATTTGTTCTATATCCTAGACAGTTTAATAAACATTCCATCATTATATTTCCTGAGTTAATAGGTTCCAATACTTCTTGCAGGGCTTTATATTGAATGTAGTATAAATTATGCTTATGTGGAGGAGTCAAAGGATTCCTGGTAGTGTGGTGAGTTATCTGTTGAACTACTATCTGTCAGGCCAACAGTTTGAAACTCCCAGATGCTACTTGGGAGAAAGATGAGGCTTCTTGCTCTTGTTAAGATTTAAAGACTCAGAAACCCAAAGGAGGCAGTTCTGCTCTGCCCTTTAGGATCACTATGAATCAGAATCAAATATATGGCTAGAATTACATACACACATAGAATATCCTTTGTAAACATCAACTGCCACTAGTAGCACTGGCTAGAAGTAATTAATATAACCATGAATTACTAACTTTGCATCCCAATGTTTTCTTTTGTTTTTCCTTGAGTCTTTTATTACATGTTAGGTAAAACATTACTTAAAATATAATGTGTTGGCCCGAGTTGACGAGAAAAACAAATCCAGAAACACTCATATGTGGGTAAGAGAGAGTTTTACATCAAACAATAATTGTGTATTTTGAAAACATCCCAGCCCATACATTCTTCTTTGGACTCATGCAACACATGCAATGATGCCAAATGCCTGAAGATGACAGGCCTGTGGGTGGAAAGTCTTGTGGACCCAGTGGTGGTGGAAGCATCCCCAGGGCTCTGGTTGGCATCAGCATGGCTCCATGTGACTTGTCAAAAGGAAGGTGAAGCAGAGAGAGTGTGTGTGTCCCACCTCCAGGGAAGAAGACAGGAGTTCCCAGAATCCTCAGTAGAAGGCTATGCTCAAACAGAGGCCTCATTGGCTATGACCTGATTTGACAGGCTAGACTTTATCCATTCACTCAAGTTGACAGGAGGTTATGGAACTGACACATATAATAACAGCAAATTGATTTCAATGTAACAGTTAATATAAAAAGTATTCCCCAATATTGTTTTCAGTCTAGAAAATGTGTCAGCACTCTACTCACTTCCTGTTTCCACCCTGCTTCTTCAATTTCAACACCTTCAATTGACCTGCTTCTCTTGCCTTCTTAGCTTGGCTTTGAGGCCAAAGCTACCATTTCTTCTAGTTGATTGCTCTAAAGAGCACATTCCTCACAGATGTCATTGTATATTTCATAGGACAATCTGTTATAGGGCTAATAGGTAACCTCTGGGTAGGGGTGGGGGGGTCTCTAGTTCCTAGAGTGCTGGTTTCATGTCATTTTTGATGACTTAAAATTTTTCAAAATTCATATTTTCTACATTTCATACACATATTAATATATATTTGTAGTACTGACTTCTCATTTTAAACCATGCACACACCAGCAAACTAAGGTCCAAAAAGTATTGCAACACCCACTTCAATGTTTCCAAGAAGTATTTTGAGTGTCTTCCAAACTGAGGTGCTATCTTTAGGCTCTAAATCAGGCAATAAACCATTTCTATTCATTGAAACGTCCTCTGCTCCTGATGGCCAGTTCTTCTTCATATATTCCATCTTCTTGGATCATTTATTCAGCTTAACTATGATGAAAGGCTGCAACCCTGATATACACCTTTCCTGAGGTTTAACCATTCAGTGTCCCCTTGTTCTATTTAAATCGCTGTGTCTTAGTCTACATTCAGCTTCTGCAGAGTGAAATGAAGTGTTTGGGAATTCCCATCCTTTTCAATGGTACTCAGAGCTTGTTATGATCCACACAGTTCAATGCCATGTCAGATCGCCTTAGGCTGCAAAAGAAGGAAGAAAAATGTAACTCTTCACCAGCCCAAGGCTGATTTCTTTGAAGATGTCAGATATTGCTCTACCCCTTTAACTTTCTTTACCCTATTGTGATACCAACTCTCCTTCCCATGACACTTTTCGGCTGGTTCAGTAACCATTTCAATTAACATATAGAAATCATAGGCAATAATCATTATTGTAGAGTTTATTAGGCAAGCACACCCTGCGCCCCCACCCACCCCACCCCACTCCACCCCCACACACCGTGTTCCTTTCCTCAGCCACACAGATCTTTAGCTTTTACCCCACAGCAGTAAATGTTACAAAACTCTTATAATGTCTGATAAATATCCAAAGGGTTTTCCACACTGCAAACCATCCTCCTGATCAAAGGCACTCAGCTTTACTTCTGCATGGGCCACTCTGTTCTGTGTTCTTGGTGCTTATGTTAGACAGGTTTATCTAGAGGAACAAAACCAGGACACTTATGATTTTATATATATTTATATAAATAGATAGATATACAACATATGAAATAACAAATTAGGCCAAGTATCATATACAACATATGAAATAACTGATAGCTAATTAATCTATAGAGCAGTACAGTACAAATGGCTCCGTGCAACTCACTTCCATGAGACAGCTAATACACTGGCAGTCCTTCAAGTCTTGAGGGTCACCAGGTTCAAGTCAAGGAAGCAGATAGCTGAGTCCTCTGTGGAGCAATTCAGGCTATGCGGCCACAGGCAGCAAACAACAAGGCAGGTCACCAACAGTCAGCCAGATGAAAGGGTCCTACAGTCTCCGGCTCAAGCGATGTGTACTGCAGTAGTGTGGCAAAACAGGTCTTGAAGGAGCCTCAAACTACAGTGATACAGTCCTTGGGTAAGGTGTCCCACAGGTAGTGTAGCTTGCAAGTTGAGGCAGAGAACCAGCTAAGGCAGCTGCACAGTGGTGTGATCATCAAAGAGCAAAAACCCAGAAAGGTGACGCTTGCTGAGTCATTTATCTCTCCACCCTTCAATTAATCCCACATGTGTTCATTGGCCAGATTGGCACAATAAACCTACCTATCACAGTGCTTCTGCCTCAGCCACTATCACTCTGTGTAGGGAACTTAGAACCTTCTGCTAGTAGTTCTTCTTTCTTGACGGTATGAGATTCTCTCTCCTATTTCTGAGATGACTTACATCTAAGCAATGGGTACCTCAAAAGTAATCAATACAGCCATATTACTCCCATACACTTTATTTACTTGCTTTCATCCAGTCATTTAGTGTGAGTTACAAAGGCTACTGATTGAAAAGCCATAAAGAGTAATTTCAATTTACTACAGTAAATAATTCTTTTCCTTTAAGTTTTTATGTATGTCATGCCATTGCCTTCTTGCCTGGGTGGTTTCTGATGAAAAATCACTTCTCCTTTGTAACTGATATTTTGCTTCTCATAAACTGCATTAAGATGTTTTTCTACCTTTGGTATTGGAAAGCTTGATTATTATATGTGTTAGTCCTAACATGTGTGAGGCTCACTGAGTTACTTGAATGGTATCCTTCTCCTGTTTCATGATATTTGGGATATTTTCACCAATATATTCAGATCTTTAAAAATTCTCCCTGGAGTTTTATCTTCCTCTTTTTCTTCCTTATTGAGGGTAAATTATTCTTCTTCATGGTGCCGCACAGAACTCTTATGCTTTCCCTTTCCCCCCCCACACTATCCTTCAAATTAGCTTCAAGTGATTTATCCATTATTTCTCTGACTCTTAAATTAAACGTTTTTAATTTATTCGATTATGCTTCTGCTTCTTTACATGAAGTAGCACTAGTGATATTATGGTTGAAGTGTTCTGCTATTAATCGAAAGGTAAATTTTTAGAACCTACCGACTACTCTGCAGAAGAAAGAAATGACCATACGCTTTCATAACTATCTGTTCCGTTGGGAAGCCCTATAGGGCAGTTTGTGTTGGTGACACTGAGAATCAAAATCAATTCAATGGAAGTGGATTTAATTTTCCGGATTAATAAAGAATGAAAATTTCAAAATTATGAATTTCAAAAATTAAAGAGACTTCAGGCAGTGACGTATGATTTCACTAGGGATAAATAAATGTGAGAATTAATAATAATGAGACTATTTTATATCTATCATATACTATACCAATTCAAATATTACTTCCAAGAATTTTGTTTTCTGAGGAAGATTATGAGGTACACAGATTTGGTATATCTAAAGCCAATCAAACAATGTGTCACAAATGTTTACATATTTCAACATAGATTTAAATTGCATATAATCCCACCCCCACCCCACCCCCCAAAAGGAAAAAGTTCCACTTGGCAGAGCTTTCTTCATTTTTCCCACCAGGTGAGCATTGAGAACCTCACTCTGAGTAGCGCACCCAGTGGTGTCACCTGGGAAGGTTCTCTCTAGTCACGGTGAATTTTTTTACAAAAGCATTTTTGCTCAAACGTTATTTTTTGTGATGGCGATTTAAGGGAACAACATGAGGCTGTGCAATTTTGCTTCCTGCTTGGAAAAAAAGCCTCAGAAACAGTTGTGATGTTGAACACAGCTTACAAAGACAGCTCCATGGGAAAAACTCAAGTGTATGAGTGGTTTTTATGTTTCAAAAAAGGTGATATGTTGATTGATGACAAACCTCATTCTGGATGTTCATTCAACTTCTTGAATGGATGAAAATGTCAACTCATAGTGCATTTGGAGTTCATTCCACCAGGTCAGACTGTTAATCAACTTTTTATTTAGAGGTTCTGAAAAGATTGCATAACAATGTGTGACAAAAAAGGCATAGTTTGTGGTAGACAGGGGACTGGTTTTAGCACCAGGAGAATGTACCTGCTCATGCAGCCATCTCGGTGTGCCAGATTTTGGCCCAAAACAGCATACTTCTCTTACCTCATGCACCTTCGCTCCTTGTGACTCGTTTTGTTTGTTTCCATGAAAGAAGAGGGACATGAAAGGACAGCAATTTGATGACATAGAAGAGGTGAAGAAAAAATGAGGGAGATGCTGTCAAACATCTAAACAGATGAGTTTGAAAAATGTTTCCAAGAATGAATCACAGATTTGACAAATATATTTTAAGTGCAATGAAAAGTACTTTGAAGGTGATAAGTTTGTTTTGTAAACAAATTTAAATACATAGCTTTGAAAAAAATTGTGTTTTGGGGGGGGTTCTAATCATATGGTTCATTAAATAAGTATATGGAATAGGATACATTCAAAGCAGGTTCTGACATAATCTCTGGTCTAATATCCACATAATTTCCAATTGTTCATACTTTATTATGCATTTTTTTCTTCTCTTATTTTCATGGCTATAGATTTGAATCACCACATATGTCTTTTTCTAATTAATCTACATACATATTCTAGCCAGTTTATGAAAACAATAAAAACAAGAACTATCATAAAATTACCGCATCCACAACCAAATGGATCCTAGGGTATGGCTGTGTAATTGAAGGGTAAATTAAAGAAACATCAGACAATGTATGCAAAGGCTCACCTCTTCCATGATGACCCGAACGAGAGGGTAAGAGAATGTATTATCTTAACAGGCTTATATAATCTTGGGCTAGCAAGCCATGTCATACACATACTTAACAAAAGGGGGTTGTAATAGAGGCATACACGTAACAGGAAGGGAAAACTAGTCAGGGGTATACATGCAATAGGAAGGTACATGTATAACAAGATGGGCAGGTTCTAGAGTTATGATGGTGGCTTAACCTTGGTCTTCTCTGAGCTGGCTTGACCTTAAGTGTCCTTGAGCTCTTCTCCAGGAAGCATTCTATGATCCTTATCAGAAGGGAGTTGGCCCTACTTTGGGTGGGACAGACAATAGGATCTAATTGCTTTTGATGGAAGATGACCTTCAGGCAGATAGCCTTCAGGTAGATGACCTTCAGGCATGTACAGTATAGCAGCAACCATGTGCTTGGAAGTAGTACCTTAAAATAGGCATTATTGGGTGGGGAGGGTGGGCATTGTGGGGAATAGCTTTTACTTAAAAGAATGTGACTGGGATGCCTCTCCGACTCATGAGCATGAAGGCCTTCCTCTACCCAAATCTGCCTCCAGACTCCTTAAAGATGAGTGTAGAGCATTGGTCCACATACACTGTCTTCCTGGTCCTCAGTTTCCCACACATCATGAAATTGTAATCTACTCAATGACTAACAGCTTTAGCCAAATTTACATTTTTCTCCTATGTTTATTAAGTATTCACTATTTCTATCTACTTGAAAAAAAGAACATCTTGAATATGAGGGGATACCAAATGTGAAAACTGCTGTTTTCCTGAAATACATGTACATTTCACATTTTAATAGTCTGTTCATTTAAATTTTAGTAAACTTTTCTCATCTTTATCTTCTCAAAAGATGTCTACCTCTGCAAGGTATCTATTGAATTCTAAGTGTTCACATGACTTTTCTGCATTTCTTTTTAAAGTAATTGAGTATCTCAGTCATTAGAAGTTATCAATGAGTCTATAACTTTCACACCTCTCTTAATTTATTAGTAAGCATATTTTCTATCTCTTTATTTACTTATGTTATTGTAAGACCTCATCATTTTTTTAAACTGCACTTTGCTTTATCTCTGGCCATTCTCTGCATCTTACTAACTTTCCCCCAAATCTTATTCAATTTAATATACTATATCCTAGTTTTCATACTATTTCTTTGCTGCTAAGTTTTCAAATACTACATGTATATAACTATAAATATATAATTATATAAACTCAAACACAAACTCTCTGCCATTGATCAAGTCAATGTTGAGTCACAGTGATCCTATGGGAAAGGGTAGAACTGGCCTGTGAGGTTTTGAAACAATAACTTTTTACTAGACTAGAAAACCCCATCTTTCTAATGGTATAATTATACATATTTGTATGAAAACATATAAATTATACTTATAATGGCAGTGGTTATTAATTAAAATATAATAAATAAGATGTTTTATTGTTTTACTTACTTAAATTTGACTAAACTAAGATTAGCCATCAGTTATTATCAAATCTAGAAATACAAAGGGAATTATGAAAAGTAAAATTCTAAGATACAAAATATGTCTATAGAAAAGGAAGATATTTTCAAGAAATCAAGAAAATTTATATAGAAATTAAAACTATGAGATTTTGAAAACTTTTATAATAGTGTTTCTCAATGGGCAGGGATTGTAGGCTTTTAAATGTTCTCTAAAGAAGCATATGTAAGTGATGCTTATTATGTATATATAAAGAGAACTTTATATCAAGAAAATAGTTCACACAGTAATAGTAGCAGGCAAGCCCCAAGCCTGGGTAATCTCCAAGTCCATAGATAAATCATTAGATTAGAGGTTCTCCTTACTCCAACAGCTACGGTGGTTGATGAGTCTAAAATTGTCAGGAAGACCATGAATTTGTACATGCAGTGTAAATGAATTCAAAGAAAGAAAGTCAAGTAGCAGGCTACTGATAGGCCCCAGTACTGGCAGGCAATGTGGCAGTCAGTTGGTTCAGGTCCAAAGAACTGGAGGTCCATGAGACAGATGCAAGATCTAGACCCAGCAAAAAGCAAGCACGTTTTTGCACAGGGTCCATTTTTGGGGGGATGCAGGCCATACTTTTGAAGATACTTCCTCTCAATTGATTGACTGCTGATAGCAGATGTTCATTATGGAATTGGTGACATTGTGTTAGATCTAATCATCTGCAATTACTAGATTTTAATCTTCAAACCATTGAGAATCCTGACCCAATCAGATTGACACGGAATTTTAGCTATCACAGCAAGGATTTGAAAAGTAGAATTCGTAGGGAATTAATGGAGTAAGCTTGAAAATATCTGGCAAGACATTCAAAATACAGGAGGAAAGGATTAAGAAACAAAGACACTTTGGAAAGTCACTTAGTAGTAATGAAGATTCATGAATCCCTCCTCTTGCAATCGCTAGAATGGTCTTAGATCGCCAGTATCTATATATTTCTAGTATTTCTAAACACACTCTACTGTTAATGCATTCTTCAATCTAAAATTTTTATTTACTTATTTCTTACTCATACATGCCAATTATCACCTATTTCAGACACCTACTCAGGTTTCTTTTCCTTATAACCAATAGAAGCTCAGAAAAACACTTACTCTTTTTTTTTCCCCATTCTAGAACTATTTCTGGTCACCTAAAATGTAGAAGATACTATGTCAGATCCTATGGATTATATATTAAGAAATGAACAGTACTCAAATGGTCAAGGAATAGAAAAATAGAAATATAATCCTGAACTTAATTAAGAAATGCTTGCTCTTAGACACTAAACTTGAGTAAGGAACGCAGAGTTTTAGGAAATGAAAACTGACTTTCAATATCACATACAGTATAGGAGAACAGCAGGAAACTGTCAATATAGACTTACACCGTGATTGCATTTTCCAAAAAAGGAATATGATCACTGTCCCCTTTCAGTTAATAACAAGCATATCTAAGTATTTGACATGAGAAGTTTTATCTTTTATTAAGTGATATCATATTTTGAAAATCACATCACTTAAACAATCAGCCTCTGAGAAGATATGTCTCTTTAGCAAGATGAGAAAGGAGCCTTTTTATAAAAGATGACAGTTGTCCAGAGCTTGATACTGCCTATGTGAGAGCACTGCAGGAATTATCCGGAGTCATCATGATCGTGAGCAATTATGAACAAGGACTGTTCCGATTGCACTGACAAGACAAGGAGAAGCAGGCCAAGAGGGCAGCAGATGGGATTCAGATTAAACAATCAGAATGACAGCTCTACTTGAACTGAAATGCGTTAGTTCTTGCAAGAGGTAGAAATACATTTTTCCCAGCAATTTCTGAGTCCAATGAAGTCTGCAATCCAATGTTTCTTGGAGAAAAAAATATGAGATTGAGGTTTTCCCTTTGCTTTAATGTATGATCCTAACTCTGTATTTTAAATAAAAGTCACTCATATACTTCCCCAAATAATATCACCCTTTGCGTAATATAATAAGAAATTGAATATGTGCGTAGACACCTATAGATAATAACAAGTACCTATCTAGCTTTTCAAAGCAGCTTTAAAATTATTTCCTGGAAGTACAAATTCCCATTTAAATGCTTGCAGTATAATCTACATACAAAGTACCTGTTGGATGCTGGTCATGGTCTAGGCACCAAGAAGGCTCTTGTTTCATAGAGGAAAGGACTGTTTGCTAGACGCTCTGCCCAGAGTCCCTCACCGTGATGCATTGCTTTAGTCAATGATAAAGGGACGCCACCAGCCAGACTCATTTAAGTAGCTTGCGCTTTGTTGTTGTTATTTTTAAAGTATGACATTCAAATACATAGTTCTATACATAGAACTGCAGGAAGGAAAAAAAAATTAAAAGCCTCATAATCTTTATTGCACAAAATCGCAGGATGTTTCAGAATGTGGAACCCCACAAGCAAAAGTAATGGACTCCAACTCCGATACAATATAGGTTATATTTCTTTTTTTTAATATTCAATAAACACTTCTTTAACTCTAGGGCCAAGCTACCAAAGTGACTAATTAAATATTTTTAAATTAGGTCAATAAAGGAATAGTATATACATCATAATGGGTTTTTAATGATCTTGGAATTTTGTTTTACTTTTTTGAGCAATAAACAGCGAAAAATGTCAATTAAATTAAATGTACTCAAACTGCACAGTGCACAGAGTGGGGATTCATAGTTTATGAAAGCAATTTAACTTTATATAAATAAAAACAATGTCGATGATGAGATCTTTAAAATGAACAAATCAGACAGATAATCACAATTTTATATTCCGAAAAATAAGGCATAAAAAAAAACCAAGTGGATAAAATAGTCTTCCCACTGAGCATCATATTTTGTATTATATTGTACAGGAGATGAAATTTACTGTAGAAACATTTTACCTTTAATGAACTCTAATTTTGACAATGGAGTTGCCAATTAACAGAGAAATTGCAAGGGTAGATTAATGTCACAATTCTCATTCAGTTGTCTTACAGCCACTCTATGTATGTGGTAAATCAAGTTCGGTATTTTTCTTTAGCTTCCTCAACCCAGATTTTACCTAAGTATTAATAAAAAATTTGGAGGGCATATTTTACTACAAGAGCCTGAGGACCTGATCCTATCATTAAAATCACCCCCAAAGAAAATTCAAATGCAAATTTCAACTGACCTTTGCGGAAACAACCCACATTCTTTTGCATCAGTAGCCACTAGAGATTTGTCTGGCTATATATGGATTTCCACATCTGTCAGCTATAAGTGCACTTCATCTGTCTGCTAAATCAGAGTGCCCAAAATAGAAGCCTTTGAGCTTCTCTCAAATTAGCTACATCATGAGGTAAAGTTAGTTTCTCCACTGGGCTTTCATTCTAAAGGTTTACTTGTAAGAAACTTCAAGAAAAGAACACATCAGAAAAGTAAGTGGAGTCTTGCTCTTCTTCCATTTGTTGACTATTTATTTATTTATTTATTGGAAGGGAGTGCTGACCAGACAGCCTGTCTGAGGTAGGTCCTGCTGGGAGAACTAAGCATCAATTACTCTTGTTTACAGCTACCGATGCTTTGATACAAAAACACAACAGCAGAAAGAGAACTATAATGAACCTCACCTGTGCCCAGGTTTCCGACAGATCCCTGTTATTAACCTCCTACTGTGCCCTTCATTTGTGAGCTGATTTTAAAATGGGAAACCTGTACTCACCTGTAGATATAAGTCTAGGGCGATGTACACCAGCTGCATGTATGGAAAACATGTTGAATTATTTCTCTTACTCCTACTCCTCTCCACTCTTCAACAAATAGCGGGTCAATGCTATGAGACAGGAAAACATAACCACCTATATAAGAAAGCACACTTCTCCCTAACATTTGACTTCGTAGTTTAGCCGTTAGACTTTGGATAACATCTTATAAAGGGATGTTCAGAAAGAAGACAGCCCAATGTCATTATGGGCATTTTCCTGGTATTATTTTCCACAGTGTTGCCAGTTTAAAAGAAATTGGCAATAGAAAGAAAAGTGTATAAATGACTCTGTAGAGAGAAAAGAAAAAAGTAATTTTCAGTTAGATGGATAATTAGATCACCCTTCGGGAGACAAAAGTAGAGGCTACTATTTTTGATCACTAGGATAGCGAAACCATTTAAAGCATCCATATTTCAAGAGAAGCTATCATTAGTAATGTGCTCGTTGCTGTTAGGTACAAGGACTAGCTCAACTGTAAGATGAGTTGTCTAATATTTAGAAGTGCTGAGTGTTGACAATTACCCAGTCAGTTGTGGACAGTGTACCTCAGCCAAAAGTTCTACATGCTATCCTATATGTATGAAAATGAACAGTACAAGTGCATAGAGAGCTTGATTTTTCACTCCCCCAAAGATGCTCAACTTCTTCCAAATGGCTGAGATTTTGTGGTAGATTTAGGGTGTTTCAATAAAAAGTATGTGTATATAGCATATAACCAGTTTATTGTAATTCATTATATGGGTGTTAACATTGCACTTTTGGCTGCCAAATGTCATTTTCTGGCCAAAGCCTCTTAAGGTAATATCATCAATTCCTTTTACATTAATGTTAATAATCAAGCTTCCAACCCCATGGTAATGCATTTAATATGATTACTCGGAGCTATTGTATATGAACTATAACTCAGTACCAGTTGCCATTACAAATATAATATCTACATTACTAATTGTTCTATCCTTTTTCTACTTGAAAGCACTTCTGGTGTGTGCGCGCGTGTGTGTGTGTGTGTGTGTGTGTGTGTGTGTGTGTGTGTGGCAGCCGACAGAGGAAGAAGCAGGAGGAGGAAGAGCATCTGAGGGTAGCGCGATAGTGGTATGTAGATAGTTTAACGTTTCAGAAGAAATTTCCTCTACTATACCTCTTTATTTTCCTTACATTTCTCTTTCAAAACATCTTTGAAGCTTCTGAGCAAGCTTCCAAGAGACTCTTCAGTTTCGAAATGGAATCACACTGTTACGGAAGAATGCTGGCAACAAGTAAGGAGCAGCTATAGAATATAGAGCTGGCGATTTCTACTTACCTCACGACTCCTACTCACTGCCCCGGAGTCAGTTCTGGCTCACAGTGAGCGTCTACACAACACAGTAGAACGCTGCCCTTCCTGAGACCCTAAATCTTTACAGGAGTAGAAAGTATCATCGTTCTCCCATAGATTGACTGCAGGTTTCCAACTGCTGCTCTTGGGGTTAGCAGCCCGAAGTGTCCCCCACCAGGACACCAGGACCCCATATTTACCGTACTAAACCATGACAAAACCCGACTGGATTTAAAGGCCAAACCTGAGATCATTTACTTATCTTAGGTACATGGATAACCACTAGGAGTCCATCAAAACCACACATTACAATTTCTTTTCTTTTAAAGAAAATGCTTTTATTGAGGGCTCTTACATCTCTTATCACATTACACACATGCCTCCAGTGTGGCAAGCACATTTGGACATATGCCGCCATCATCATTTTCGAAGCATTCTCTTCCCACTTGAGCCCCTGATATCTGCTCTCCATTTCTGCCCCCCCCCACAAACCCTTGATAAATGATAGATCTTTTCCATATCTTACATCGTCCTCCGTTGTCCCTCACGCACTTTTCCATTATTTGTCCCACTGGGAGGGGGTTCTAGTTTGATCCTTGTGATTTAAATAATATGCATATGTTTTAATTTCACTTTATATTTATTAATCAACATTTCCATAACTAAAATCATGTAAACCAGTTTCTTCAATATTGTAAGCCTCTCGCTTCACAACAGCCCAGAGAGGACATGAAGGCATTTTTGTGACCTTGAGGAAAACCATTTAATCCGTATTGTCCTCACCGTCCTCCTCTACAGAATGGAGAAAGTAGACCGTTTTCATAATACAGTGAAAATTAAGTGAAACAATCTCTCTTTTTCTGCCTTTGCATACATAAAATGTGTAAAAACAAACACAAACATTTAAGAATAGTATTTGATTGTTAACTTGCTGCTCTCATTTCTTGTTTTTCTAAGTATGTCCTTATGTCAAAATATTTTATATTATGCTTTTGTGTTATATGAAGATAAAAGAAAAAATAATCACAGAACTTATGTGAATATGTCTTTTTAAATCCATCTCTATTCATCATTTGAGTCTCTCAAAGCATGAGGTATTGAAGGTTAGATTTAGAGATGGTACTGACTGAGAATTCCACATCACATCCTTTGAGGATTTCCATCATCCATAACCTTTGCTCTAAGTAGGTCATCAGTGACAGAAGAAGATCGTAGGTCATCAGTGACAGAAGAAGATGCCGCGTTGCTGAAGGGCTCTGCCTGCTGAGTGCCAGGCACTCTGGCAGTGGTTCCAAACCTGTGCCCCTCACACTCAGTGGCAGCTCTTTATTCAAAAGATGGCAGCCACCAACGTTGTCCAGCCAGACAAATACAATCTGCAAACCCGACTAGATTTAAAGACCAAACCTAAACTTATTTATGCAAAATTCATCAAGAGAGAAACAACTGACACAAATGATGTGGGAAAAAGCCTCATATTAAAGGTCATGGTAAATATACACTTCATTTTATTGTTTAAAGTAATGGAAACAAGTAACTAATCTATTAGACCCAAACAAAGTAAATAGTTCAAGAATTATACATTTTGTGACATTTAAAAACCCCTGCTGGTGAATACTGAAGCCATGCTTTAAATTTTAGTTTTCAATAGCAATTAAATTAGAAGATGGGGTAAGGAAAAAGACAGGAATGCAAAAACCACCACTTCAAATTTGATCCCAACAATTAGGAATATGAACATCACAAAATGTAAAAGCAAGAAATCATTTCTAGAATTTAAAATAGGGAATAGAATTTCAAAACCCTAGAGAGCATAGAATATGGGTTTAAGGAAAACATGACAAAATAGATTTCCAGAGATACATATAATATGAGGTGGTAGTTATGTAATCTGGTGTCAATTTGAGACGTGAGATGATTAACTGCGAAGGGATGGAGTTTCACCTGTCAATCGGGTCTGTTTGGGTATGGCCTTCTCCTGAGAATTCTAGGAACTCCTATATTTTCTCCGTGGAGGTGGAAGATCTCTCTCTCTCTTTCTCTCAGCTCACTCCCTTGGAGACTCTCTACTGATAAGACACATGGCACTATGCCAATAGCCCCAGTGCCCTGGGAACTGGAGAAGCCAATCAGGGACCCCTGCCAGCACTGAGATGCTTAGAACGTCAATGGATCCAAAGACTTTCTACCCACTGGCTTGTGATCATCGTGCATTTGGCGTCATTGCATGTGTTGCATGAGTCTGAGGAGGACTTTATAGATTGGTATTGGATATATGGGTTAATATCGGACTTATGGTCTTGGACTTGACTGGGTTGGGATGCATTCTTAATGTACAATTACCCTTTTTATAAAACCCTCTCATACACCTGTGAGTTTCTATGGATTTGTTTCTCTTGTCTCTCTAGTCTACCCAGACTAACACAAAGGAGAAGAAAAATATACCAGATGAAAGTAAATTAAGAGGAAGAAGGGATTATCATTGGACAAAATAAAATTAGACAGTAAAATAAGGAGCAATTTCATAACAAAACCGACACAATCATGAACAAAAATATATTCAATAACTTTGCATTGAAATCCACTAAGAAAAAGCTGCTGAAGAAAAGTACGGAGTAAAAAGTCAGAAGTAGAATAAGATTGTGGGATTTTAATATATTTGCTGTTCACTTGATAAGTAATATAACACCAACAGATTAAGATATTAGAGGTAATTAAGGATATGTGGACTCTGGAAAATACTCTCATGTTTGCTTAGTAATGCTTAATGAAAATATTTATTTTAAACAAAAGAAAATACTTACTAAAATGCAGTATTTTATTATTGATATTTAAGTATAATACTAAAAATGGTAAATACACAAAAATTGGAAAGCTGACTAATCAATCTTAAAATGGCTACTTATGTAAACGTGACTGAGCCATGAAATAGAAGCTTCTCTGCACTCCAGAGGCCAGTCACGGCTCCTTCCTTCCTCCCAAGGAGAACTAAGCTCATGATTTCCTGTACTATAGATTCATTTTATTTTTTAATTTCATTTTAATGGAATAGTATGATAGGTGGTTCATCTATCATATTTGGGTCATC
The DNA here is from genome assembly GCF_000313985.2 of Echinops telfairi. Lineage (NCBI taxonomy): Eukaryota > Metazoa > Chordata > Mammalia > Afrosoricida > Tenrecidae > Echinops > Echinops telfairi. The sequence goes on from NW_022107431.1 coordinate 70,065,581, forward strand.
ATTATATAAATACAATCATGCATGTATTGCATAAAACTGTAGATTATTCATTTTTATGCTGGTAGTTTATACCCTTTTAAGGATGAAAACATGAATAAGTTAAAATTCATTAATCCATTCTACTTTATAATGGATATATGAGTTATTTATTATATTGGCGCTATGATGATTGGATCTTATAACTAAGAGTAGTACTTTGTCTCTAAATGAACTGATGTGCAATTTCTGAATGATCCATACCTACAAGTAGACTGGTAGGCCATGCCACGTGTACACGACCAGTGCCAATAGTGCTAAATCCTTCTTGAGTGCACGTACTGCATGCACAGCAGTTCCTATTCCTTCCATCCTTGCCAGCGCTTAGTGTCAAACTTCTTCATTTGAGAATTTTAGGTAAGTGTGCAAAATGATCACATTTAGTTTTAAGATTATAGATTCTTATCAATGATATTCAATAAGTTTTAAGATTATATAATTTTTAAGTGCCAAATTCATGTTGTGTATCCATTTTTCTAGGGGGTATCTATGTTTTTCTTATTTGTTTTGGGGAACCCTATATACTCTGTATAGAAGCACTCTATCATTTACATAATTCAAATGTCTTCCCTTGATCTCCAGGTACCTTTTATTTTCAAGATGAGAAGAAATATGTTTTTAAAAAATTTAAAAAGAGAAAAAGATATTCTTCATTTTAATGTAGTAAAATGTAATAGTTGTTTTCTTTAAAATTAATACTTTTTTGCTTTTTTTAAGCAAACAATGTTTACTATAATGTCATGAAAATATTTTTATCATATTGGTTTTTTAAATATTAAATGTATTTTGCATTTTTAGGAAAAATCCAAGTTTGTCGTGAGCATAATATTTGTAAATTTTGTACTGTGTTGTGGACGGACATTGTACTACCTCACTGACTGTTTTGGGTAAAATCCTCTGTCTTTCTTCAAGAGATTGGGTTAGCGTGTCATTATGTTGTCTTAAAATTTTGGTATAATTCATCTGTGAGTCATCTCAGCTTACCCTACCCCCACTTTTAGGAAGCATTAATAATGTCAATTTAGCACAAAGAGGCTTCAAAAACTTCAAAGAAAATGTCTATTATTGTTTAACTCAATTTTCCACAAACTCTTTAAAGCATACATAGATTCATAATTTCTAAACATATACTTAAGAAAAAATATGTATTGATAATTTCTATTCTTGTGTTGTTGTAGGTAAATGCATATTTATCTACTTAATAATATAGTTTATATTTTAAATTGATCAGATTATAATAAATTTTATGATCTTTTAAATATATGTAAAATGTTATAATGGTTTCTTATTTGTTATAGATACTCATTATTTATATTTGAAGTGCATTTTACCTAGAACTTTAAAAATATATCATATATTATACTATGATTTATATCTCAAACGTAGGAATCAGAAAAATAACACGCACATCCTCTAACTGTAATGTGATATAACCAGATGTAAATACTAGTAATTTTTTAATACTCACAGAAATAATTATCCCATATAAGAGAAAATAAACCTATTTAGAAAAATAATGAACTATCAAAATCAACACATGAAATATTACCACACATCCACTCAGGTTAAAGAAAAAATCAAATAAGGAAATATAAAGTTAAAAAGTAAGAAGGACAATATTAAGGATATTAAAAAGAAAAAGAAAATGGTGACATGCATTCTATATTGAGATGATAAAATCATTTTAATTTAAATAATAAAAATTTACTCCAGTAAAAATTTAAAAGCAAAATGGCACAACCTCATATGAGAGGATATCTGAAAGTTCATGAAAAAAGTCCATTCTCTTTTATTTCCATATTTCCAAGAACCTTTTAAAGTGCTTCCTCATGCCATACTTCAAAAATTCTTGGTAAAAGCAAGAAACCAGAATCCTAGTAGTCGAGGTTTACTGGAGTGAGGTAGGTGTTTGTGTGCAAGATTAGGTTGGTTGACGGGGCAAAGGCCACACAGCAAACTTTCTTACTTCTCTTACCTTTTTACCTACAAGGTACCTCTAGCAATATGTTATTACTAATTTTATGTTCCAAACAAATGGTAATGGGAACTTGTTATGGTGGAATTTAGTGTCCCACTAAAATATGTATCAATTTTGCTAGATCATGATTCTTAGTATTATGTAATTAGCTTCCATTTTGTGATTTAAGGCAACTATGTTTATGGGTTATAAATCCTAGCCTCTATTATATTAATGAGGCAGGATTAGTGGCAGTTATATTATGAGGCAGAATACATTCTAAAGGATTAGGTTTTATATTGAGTTAATCCTTTTTTGAAATATAAAAAAAAATAATTTAACAAAGGAGCCATTAACAGAGAGACTTGAATGCCACCAAGTAAGAAGAACTGGGAGTGGAGCATATCTTTGGATCCAAGGTCCCTGTGGATCTAAATTGAAGGAAAGATTGATGACAAAGACCTTATCCCAGAGGGAACAGGGAAGACTTCCCCTAAGCTGGCACTGTGAATTTGGACCTCTAATCTTCTGAACTGTGAAAGAATACATTTGTTTGTTAGTTATCTACTTCTGGGAATTCCGTTTACAGGGCATAGATAACTAAGAACGTGTCTGATCCATTTGTTACTTATTCTACTTCTTCAAAGGAAGTACTATTAGGCTGTGACCTGCTTTAGAGGCTGTACTTTATCCGACACTTTCAACAAGATACACCACCCTAATATAGAACCTAAGAAAATAAGGGTAATAACACACAGATATGTGCACACCAATGTTCATCACAGCATTGTTCACAATTGCAAGAAGATGGAAAGAATCTACATGCCCATCAGTAGAGGAACAGAGAAAGGAGAACTTTGGTACATACACACAACGGCGTGGCAGGCTATGCACCGTGGAACACAAGGAGGAAACCCCAAACAAAGCACCTCGTGAGAGGGAATGACCTGAAGAACATTGAGCTGTATGGACTTAGCCCATCACAAAAAGACAAATATTCTATGCGACCATTTCTCTAAGGGTAAACAAGAAGATACAGTTTTACACATTCAAAGGGGAACAGACTTTGGAAATTGCCATGTGGGGAAGTCAAGAGAGAGAAGACAAAGCAATGGACCAGACTGATGTTGAGTATTAACTTGAGTGAAATGGAAGATAATAATCCATAAGAGGGAGAAGAGAAATCAAGGAGTAGGTGAAGGGTAAAAGACTGGGGAATATACTTACTAGTTTAACTGTTGAATACAAATTTACAATTAAAAATTTTTTTTAAATGTGTTGTGAGTAGGGATTATTTAAATCATTCCAAAATGAGGGCAAATTGACAAAACAGTAAAGGACAAGTACTGATTGTGGGACATTAGCAACCTGGGGGCTGCTCGTACACATGCCAAGTTAAATAAAACAGAGAGGAAGCAGGGCATGCCAAAGATGAACGAACAATGCAGGGTGCTATAAAATATAATAAAAATTACAGAAAATACATTGGCATAAACTTAATGATAAGGATGCTAATGAAAATGTAAACTATAAAATAGGAAGATTAGAAAGCAACTAATTTAGATATAAAAGAATGAAACAAAGTGATTTTAAAATTAGTTAATAAGTGAAGACTGCAAAGTCTAGACTAAATGCCACTAAAAATCCAATTATAGGCATAGTAAAAAAGATCAAAGTAATAACAATAAACATAGAAGACATAAACAAATAATAAAATATTTATAATGGATTTTTGAAATGTACATTTCATTTGATTTTACATTTATCTGAATATTTACATATAGAGAAAATATATGCATAATCATATTTCAAATTAACATGAAATGTACATTTAAATGTTACATATTAAATATATATTTTGTTTTTTAAATGTGTATGCATAATAGAAAAATACAAAGTATTAAAAAGATAGATTCTAACAGAGATAAAAATGAACTCAGGATTTTTAATAGAGGTACTTAGAGGTATAAATGAATTTTAAAGAATAAATAAAGAATAAAATGTGTCAAATCCGAATATCTAAAGAATAAATTATACTCAAACAGAAAAAGGAGACAAATATAAGAATAATGAAATAATTATTTAGGCAACTAGAAAATTGATTTTAACAAAATCAGCTACAAGGAGGGAAAAACAGGGTTGGTTTTATTCTTACATATTGCAATTGTCAATGCCAAAAAAATTTGTACAAATATTTAGAACACTATTTGATCCATGAGTATTATACCTATTCCAATTGCCACTTAGGGCAAAAACCAAGAGACAGGATGTTTAAAGATGAAATAACTCAGGGAAATACCTCTATGGGTGTCTTTTGAAAAACTAATTTGCTATGGAAGCCAGCTAAATAGATGAATCAAAATATAGAATGTACAAACAAAGAAATTATGGTACAAAGACTGAGTGTGAAATTGAAATGCATATGTACATATAGGACTAAAATAAAACAACAGTTGTAGTATGCCCAAGAGAAATCCAAATGTAATAGTTTTGGTGAATTATTTATTATACATCTAGTATGAAGTATTCAAGATATAGAGATCAATTTTTGTGAGGAAGAGACCGCATGACAAACTTTAAGAGAGTAGCTGTAATGAGAACACAATCAGAATAATCCCAAACTGTTTGTTCCTAATACGATTTCACTGGAGATCAATATGTTACAAACTAATATCTGTTCTTTTTTAGCCATTATATAAAGTTCAATATTTCTTCCAGTTTCATATCTGCTTTTCCTTCTATTAAATCAAAATAATACTAAATGTAATATTTTATTAAAATACACATGTAGCCTCCTCCCAATTTGATATAACTAATTTAGTGTTCATGTCTTCTTGTTCAGGCTTCCATGTGTAAATTTGTAGAGATTATTGCTTGAAACATTGCTTATCAAATGTATGACAAGTGGTATGATAGTATTTGTTTTCTATTCGGTATTTTTATGTATTACTTAATTTTCAATAAGTATTGGTCATTTCATACAAATAATGCCTTTAGGATAATATAGCAAAATATATTTGGTATAAAGAAAGAGCAAAATAAAATTTCTGAAGGTAATATATATGAATTGTTGAAGGAAAAACAGACTTACTCTATAAACCTTTATCCAATTTATGTTAAAATGTTTTTAATGAAATTTTATTAAATCCAATATATATATAAAATGTACTGCAGGAAGAGACATGCTATTTACTCATATGTTTCCATAGAATACAAAGTTATTTTTCACAAGGTGTTAATTAAATATAATCTTAATACAATCATGATATTTGTAAAAGAAAACTATCATAGGGAGATAACACGGTGCTATCCTCTCTCTCTCTCTCACTTCCTCTTCTCTCTCTATCTCTCTCTCACACACACACACACTATCCCCACAATGAAATAAAAAAGAACGAAAAATTCATTTAGAAAAGAAAAGTTAAAGTGCTAATATACTGGTGATTAGCTAGTGGGAAAGATTTTAGGTTTAGTAAGGACCTTTTTTAAAATTAAGTTTGTTTTCTTATTAGTGAAAAAAGATTGATGTAGCACTTAGAAGTCTCAGTTTTTATTTTTGTATTTTTATTTTATTTGTATTTTATTTTATTGTATTTTATTGTATATTTTAGAAATATACAATCAAGTCTTTTGATAATTTACAAATAAGATATAGTTGGCATATATCAAATAATTTAAATGTGTAAATGAAGCCATTAAAAAATTATAAGAAATGTGGTTGGCTTGGATCTGAGTTTGTGGTGCAAAGAGCCATTCTCAACACATAGTAGCAATCTCAAAGGAATATTTGAATGTTGTACTTTTTAAAAAAGAATTCATGTTAGGATGGCTTTGATTTGCTCTTTCAGTTTCCAACACACCAATAGTAAATAAGACTGTTTGAACATTAAAAATATGTGAATTTACTTAAAGAACAACGTTCTATAATAGAATAATGTTGCATGGGCTCCCAAGGCAGGAGCAGGGAGGACTCAAGGATCACTAATAGAAGCAAGGGGATCTTTGACTCAAGGTGTATTCAAAGAGTGAAGGGTGGCTCACTACAGGAGTCCTGAATCCAGGGTAAGGTTTTCAATTCTGAGAAAGGGAGATAAATATTGCTCTTTATTTGTGGAAGCGGAACCCAGAGAAAGCACCTTGGATGGTCCCTCAGAAAAGCCAGTCACTGAATGTAGCATTACGATGTGTAGGGGTAGGTGGAGATATACAACTAGAATAAAAGTCACGTCCATTGAATCATTCTGGCTCATAAGAGAATCAGGATCAGGCAGCCTCATCTTTCTTCTGCAGAGTAACTGGTGAGTTTGAACCGTCAACTTTGTTGTTAGCAACTCAATGCTTGCTTATCCCACAGAGCCACCGTAGAAATAAGCAAAACTGATGGAGGGAAAGAGACAGTTGTACTTACCTTAAATGAGCGTACAAGCATGCCAAACCATGTAAAAGACAAGTTTATTAGAAAATACTTCTAATTAACTTAACATTCTAATATAGCTATATTTCTGCAAAAATATAAACAATCCAATGGAATAAAATAATTTAAATATGTTTGAGATGAATATTCAGAAGAACATTTTTTAAATAGGGTGGAAAACTCTTTAGAGGCCAGTAGATATTAGATAAGAATTTTAAAAGTCTAAAAGTAAACCTAGTACCATTGAGTAGATCCCACTCACAGCAACCCTAAAAGGCAGAGCAGAACTGCCTGATAGAGTTTCCAAGTCTGAAAAAATCATCTGGTCACATCTCTGATCTGTAGATAGGTTGTTGGGTTCAAACCACTGATATTTTGATTAACAGCAAAGTTTTTGACCATTTTGCCACCAGATCTCCTCCTAAATTAGGATAATAGATATAAAAAGAATCAATCAGAATTCCTTGATCTAATTTTAAAAATTTAATCTTTACAACATTTTGAGTAGATGGAATAAATCCTAAGCTAAGCAAAGCTGCAGAGAGATTTGGGGAACTGGAGAAATATGTATAAGAATTTTATCTCAAAGGCAGCACAGAAAGATAATGAATACATACAGTAAAACCAGAGAAAGCTAGAACCTAAGTATAGTGGTGTCAAAGAAGAAATCCTCAAATATTTCCCATCAAAACAAAAATTGGGAAAGTGTAGGACTTCCTCAGGGCATACAATTGTTGAGACTTAGAAAATATGAGGCAGTCCTCTGGAGTTCTGTTCCTCAAAGATTTTACTGCTTATAAAAGAAATTGAGATACAGAACAGAGATCTAAAGATTCGATATAAATTGTTTTAGGCAACTAATTTTTAAAGATACCTTAAAGATTTTTAAGGTGTCTCCAATGTCGATGAGAGTTGTATTATTAGGGAGATTTGCTCATTCAATCCAGCCTTGCCTCTTCCAAATGATAAAAACAATTTTAAGATATTCTTTAATTATTCTAATTGTGGCACTGTGGGGTAGATATTGTATACCAACAACTGGGACAGTGGTTGAAAACAACCAGGAGCCCCATGGGAGAAAGATACGGCTGTTTGCTCTCATAAAGATTTAAAGCCTCAAACACATTATGTATGATTTCTAAGCATTGGAATTGACTGGATTGTAATGAGTAATTAAATAAATATTACAAAAGATGCAACAAATAAGTCACAAAGAAGCCAGTAAACCTTAAAAAAAAAAAAGATCGTTTAACATCATTAGGAATCAGGGTGTGAGCCATCATTTTGCCCCATATTGATATGTTAGAAATTGGGATTAGAGGAGTAAGATTTAACATTGATAAACATGTATTCTTCTCCTTGCCTCTCCACTGTTATAATTGAAACCATAAAAAATGATGCGTTCTTTGAGAAAAATGATTTATTAGGACCCCAGGAAAAAAAATCAGGGTGAATGTAGAGCACCTGGAGTCAGAGAAAGGATATAGAATAACAAGAAGCCATCAAGGCATTGATGGAAATGAATGAGGGAGAAAAGAAGATAAAGTAATTACTTAAAGTAAGTTCCTAGAGAGAGAATGTAATTACTTAAAGAGAATTTCTAGAAAGACGTAGTGATTAATATTAAATTCCTAGATGACAATGAGCATGGAAATTGAGTTAATATCTCTGAACATGATAACTAGGAAGTATTCAGAAACTTCAAAAAGCAGTCTTATGGCCGCTTGTTTACTTTCAAGCCTTTAAGAACCCAGACGCTATATCTCTTGATAGCCGGGCACCAATTAGCCTTCTTCACCAGCTAGCCCAGAAGCAACAAAGCCCACATGGAAGAAGTATACCAGCATGCATGATCACAAAGGGTCGAGGAGACCAGGTATCAAGCACCAAGGTGGGGGGGGCGGGGAGGGGGCCAGGAATCATATCATCGTGAATGATGGGAGCACGTGATGGGGACCCAATGCCCATCTGTAGACAACTAGACATCCCTTGCAGAGAGTTAGTGGGGAGGAGATGAGTCACTCAGGGTGCAGTGTAGCATTAATGAAACTCACAACCTTCCTCTAGTTCTTAAACACTTCCTCCCCCCACCCCCACCCCGCCCACTATCATGATCCCCATTCTACCTTGCAAACCTGGTTAGACCACGGGATGCACAGCAGTGCAGATGGGAACTGGAAACACAGGGAATCCAGGACAGATGAACCCTTCAGACCAGTGGAGAAAGTGGAGATACCGGGAGGGAAGGAGGGCCAGAACGGGGGAACTGAGTACAAGGATCTACATATAACCTCTTCCCGGGGGGATGGGCAATAGAAAAGTGGGTGAAGGGAGACGCCGGGCAGTGTAAGATATGATAAAACAATAATTTATAAATTATCAAGGGTTCATGATGGAAGTGGGGAGCGGGGAGAGGGGAGGGGGAGGAAAATGAGGAGCTGATTCCAGGAGCCTAAGCGGAAAGCAAGAGTTTTCAGAATGATGAGAGCAATGCATGTATAAGCATGCTTTACACAATTGATGTATGCGTGGATTGTGATAAGAATTGTATGAGCCCCAATAAAATGATTAAAAATATATATGTGTGTCAGTACTGAAACTCAAGCCATCTTATAAAACACTCTCTTAAGTGAAAAAAAGCAGTTTTATTAGAAAATACTTATATTTAACATTCAAAATATAAATACATTTCTGCTAAAATGTAAAAATGAAATGGTATCAAAATTATGTAAAATGAATACATTATATAAAATAAATACTCAATAGAAAGCACAAAAGGAAAAAAAAACACTTTAGAAACAGTAAATATTAAAATTACAAGTTAGTTGGATGCTTACCTCAAACTAATAGAATCTGAGGATTAATTAATAGAGAAATATAAATGTAATTGTAATATTTACTCATTTAACACATTTAATCAGATTTGGGGTTATTCATCTTTATCATAACCTTTAGCAACTTGTAAGCTTTTGAACACTCCTCAATAAAACCAAGTTTTTTTGTTTGTTTGTTTGGGTTGTCAGATATCAAAACCAAACCACACTCTACCACTGAGTTGATTCCAAATCCGTGAGACCATCTAGGACAGGGGACGACTACCATGGGCTGCTGAGCCCTGTAACTCTTTATGGGAGCAAAATATGAAGGTGTGGTATCAGAAATGAATAAGTTAAATGATGCTTATTTTGACTAGATTTACTTGTATTTAGATAGATATTATTCTATCACAAACAGCTTTGTACTTCAAGATCTGGAAATGTGATGCCATCCCTCTTGAATCTGTCATTCCCAGCATAGTAAACGACATAACTATCTGATCCAAATTGGCCAATACAAGTCCATTTCAGCTCTCTGATGCCTAGGATATTGATCTTTATGTGGTCCATTTCATTTTTGATCACGTCCAATTTTCCTAGATTTATACTTCATATGTTCCAATGCCCAATTATTAATTGATGCTTGCAGCTGTTCCTTCTTATTTTGAGTCGTGCCACATCTGAAAAAGAAGGGCCCAAAGGCTTGACTCGTGAAGGCTTTCTTCCATCCACGTACTTAAGGTCGACTTTCTTTAGAGAAGGCAGTCCTTCCTTGGTTAGGTTTCGAATGCCTTCCAACCCAGGGGGCTCTTCTGCCACTATCTCTACAACGTTCTGCTGCTTTTCATGAGGTTTTCAGCAGCCAGTGTTTCAGAAGTGGACAGTCTATTCCATCTTCGTAGCCTATGTTCACGTTGGGTGACCCTGCTGGTATTTGAAATAGCAGTGACATAGCTTCTAGCATCACAGCAGCATTGGAGCCACCACAGAAGACAAATTGACAGACAAGTGATCGAAAGGCAGATCGAGGTTAGAAAAGAGGAGACTGAGTGTTGGCAGGGAGAGTGTCACAGATCAGAATGAATGAACCACAGGAGGAAGCACAATCACTGGCATATTGTATCTTTTAATGTCTATTTGGTGCATGAATATAACTACTGGAGATTAGAAATAATACTTTGTTGTGGAAGAAACAATAAGTATAAAGACAATTTGTAGTTTGAACTTCAAAAATTTCCCATAGTCCCTTTTCCCTTACGCGTAAAACTTCCTGTGGTTTCTCAGTTGCAGATTGCCTTTCTACTTTAAGTCAAACTGGTGTATTGCACTCACTTGTATTGCAAATGGCTATTATCTAATGCCCCAAAAGGAATTTTATAAATTACCTTTCTTATTCTCAATTTTTAGCAAGATGCTCCATTTTGCTAAACTAAGCATTTCATCTTAGTTAACATATTCCAGCCTGAACTCCGTTTTCATTTCCTCACCTTCCATTCTACCAAACCAGTTCTACAGTTCGGCCTTTGTAATAGGATTCTGAAGGGCTCCAATTCTTCCGTTTATAATTTCCTATTTCCCAACATGCCTCCCATTGATGAGTTGAATTGTGTTCCCAAAAATAGTATGTTGGGATCTTAATCCCTATATGGTAGATTTAATCTTTTTTAGAAATAGGGCTTTCTCTGTTGTATTAATTCAGTCATACCCAAGCAGGTGCATTCCAACTCTTCTCACTTCTGAATTTCAAACCGTGCAGATTAGATAAGGTGGCCATATTCACTGGAGTGGGAGAGTGTGGGCAGATGAACTGATCAATGCAAGTCGAAGAACCAAGGAGCAGTATGGCCTGTCTAAGTAAGGAATACCCAAACCTTGATTTAGATTTTTAATTTCAAGATACAGCCCCATTGCATTTTCTCTCAACCATTATCCAATCCATTAGCGGATATGTCCTTTAATTGAAATACTATTCCTTTGGTCTCATTTAGACTGGACCCATCCCTCAATCTAAAATGACTTTAGGAAAAAAAAATACTTTTTTTCTCTTTCAAGTGCACTCTCGCTTGGTTAGTCACCTCAAAGCAAATTAATAGAGCCAAATCAGGATATACATGCTACCCTTCTTAAAACTAAATTACTTTTATAAACAGAGCATACCCCCTGGCTACTCCCTAGGTAGAATTTGTTAGGGTTAAGGCACATTAAAAGGTCAAAATCTGGTTCCCGGCTTGTTCCTGTCCTAGAAGTTTCTGTAACTGCGTTCGTCTTGTCTGAATGGCTCTGTCTCGCTCTGTCTGCTCCCCGCAACTTCCCCAGGTGCTCCTGTCGCCTTCATTCTATTCATCCAAGAAATACTGAGCGCTTATCTGCTGGGCCACTGTAAGGGACTTTGGGGAAATACGAGGCCACGCTGAGGAGCTTGGATGAACACAATTCAATCTATAATTTCGCTGAATCTACAGTTTAGTGGAGGATGCATGCAGCAAAGAAGCTATTCTGACATGAACTAGAAAAGCCAGGTTTAGCGACACTTCTTGATGAACATGGAACAGCTGGGCATGGATCTCACTCACTCTCCTAGGAAACCTTCAACCTGTACAAGCTACTCAACATCTCATTTCTCTTCAGGGCAGAGACAGGCCCTGGTGTGTTTCCTCACAAACCCACACTGTGGCAGCCTCATTAACGCTGATGGCCATGGTGAAGTGTGGACAGATTGGAATGATGTGTCCAAGTTTTTCCAGTATGGATGGAGATGCACCACTAATGAGAATTCCTGTTCAATCCGTACTCTGATAGGCAACTGGAACCAGGAAAGATATGACCTAAAGATTATTGTGCAGCCAAAACCCCTGCCTTCCCAGTTTGGACACTGTTTTGAAACAATATATGACACAAGCTACAAGATGCCTCTTTCAACCCATAGATTTAACCAAGAGCCTCACTGGTTCCCAGGACATCAACCTGAACTGGATGCTCCCCAATACAAATGCACAGGAAAGTCCACGCACATGAATAGCTATTCAAAGCCTCAACTCGCGCATCATCTTGAGTGTGTATGGGATCCTAGTAATGACCAATTTCACGGTCCAAGATTCTGAGAAAGAAAAGGAAGTTTTGTTTCTCCAGACTAGTGTAGAAAGGAGCATGTTCTAAGCACAACTAAGACTTTAGCTTGTAGTGATACAGTCTGGCTTTCTGAATAAAATATTCAGAAACTCTTCTCTGCCCCCGTTTATTTTTGTAACAAAGGTTAAATGTTAAATTTCAGTTAATTTACTCTCAGTTCTCTATCGGGGGTTGTGCAGGAGGATCTAAAAAGAATGATTCCTCTGAAATCTACAACCACTGTTCTTGTCTGCCTTCCATCAGTAAATAAAAGGACCGCAACAGTCACTATTACGTAAGTTCTGTTTGACTAACCGCTTTCTGGAGAAAAAGCCATGGGCATATAGTGTACTTGGTCTGTGACACCAAGTTCCTTTGCTCAGTTATTAACTGATAGATTGAAACTTCAAGTCCACACACAGGCACTTCAGAAGAATGTCCAGATGTTTTCCTTACAAAAAAAATTATAGGTTGAAGACCCTATGGAACCTTCTCAATAAATTAAAAAAAGGGGTGGGGGGAGCCTATCTATTTTAAAAAGAAAAGCCTGCAGAGCACAGTAGGACTGTGATGCACGTGGGCCACCCGGAGCTGGAATCCGCCTGATAGCAAGCATGCCTCGTTGTTTCCTAAACAGTCCTTCTTGAGTACCAAGATAAGAAAGGGACTATTTTTATCATTCTAGAGATTTTCTAAGGAAATAAAAGTAGACAAAATAGTATAATAAACTGCCATGTACCATAAAAAAGGTCAAGATCTTTCATGTTAACAGACATAAAAAGGAATGAATGGAAAACCTTTTTTTTTTTTTTTACCTCATGTCAACGCTGTTCTTGAATTGCTTTCTTCTTGGAGCAGTCTAGCTTACAGGTGTCTGGAAATAGAATGCCTTGAGTTTTCATTTTGAGAGCCAGCTGTCAGGAGCACGAAAAGATTGAGCCCTATCAATGATCCTAAACCTATAGACTCCAGCCTGAAATACCAATGAAATGGTTCAGGGCTGACAAGGAGATACTCAGATTATAGAGCATCTTGATAGTCATATTTTAAAGCATCCTCTCCAAAGAAGACCCTATAAATGCAGAGCAGAGATTTCACTTCCACTCTTCAGATCACAATTCTTTTCTAAAGTTATGATTATATGATTCATTTCCTTCAAAATAATTAACTTACAATGTGAACAATTTTTAAAATCCATTACCAGTGAATTATCTGTGTGTCCCGGTCCACCTAGGATAGTCTCAGTTTCAGGACCTGGTTTCTATGTAACAATTATTGATGCCTCTTTCTGTTCTCACAAGTTGTATCATAAATGATACGATCAAGCTCATTATGAGGGTTTGATATCTAAGATTAAAAATTCCAATGTAACTTTTACAAAGAAAGTTCCACGAAGCTGTTTTAAAGTATGAGTAATATTTACCTATCTGAAGGCAGACAAGGTGTTTGTCCAGTTTAAGAGCATTTTCAAAGGCATGGAGTATGGGGATGGGGGACTCTCAGCATAGGCCTTGGGTGTGAATATTTAGAATCTGTGATTAGATTCTCTTGAAAATGTCACATTAGTTATTGCCATTGCACTGTGTAAATTGCATTCATCTCCCTCGTGGTCATGAAACAAGATGAACAATAGTTTATCATCCAGTTCACAAATAGATATAGTGCCAAGCCAATCATTTCCTAGGGACTCTTCTCACACACTTAATGTAGAAGAACTTATACATGTCAAACTCTGTCACCTCTCTTCTGTTTGCTGACAAAGTATGGCAAGATACACCTTTGCTTTTCTGGGGACAAATAAGTACTACATTGTTGGACTAATGGAGAGAAATTTAACTCCTAGTTTTCAAGAAAAAAAAAAAATATATATATATATTTATATTTTATATATATAAAATCCTACCATAGTGATATTCAAACCATCTGTTAAGGGTTTAAATCATCTGCAGTACTACAACAGTTCTAAAACACTGCTAGTTTTAAACACAGACAGTAAACAACATGTAGCTGGAGAGAAAACTAATCTTTGAGAATACTTTCCCTTCCCAACATTTCTCTACTTTGGTATACTCATATTGTTCACATTTGTTGAAGTCTGCCTGGTTATCCTCTAGGTCACTGGTGCAATTTTCTGCCTCCTCAAGTCTGTTGGCAAAGTCTGTTAATTTGCTACTGGATTTTGTTATTTCATCCCTTAGGTATTGTATTTCCTTTGCTGTGTTGCCTTTATCTCCTCTATCATTTCATTTTTTTTCCTGTATTGCTTCCCTCCTATCCTGTATGACTACAGGCAGCATTCTGAAGATTTCTTTATGTGGCAGGTCAATGTCTCCTTCTTCTATGTATGTTGTTAGGTTCATGACTTCTTCTGGGATTGTCTTCTGTTTCTCCTGTTTTTTTTTGTTGAGGTTGTTGGGGCTGGTTGCTGTTTACATGTTGTTTTAGAGGAGTCTGGTGCCTCTTCCAGAGTTGAAGGGCACTGGGATCTCTTTTGTGGAACTGGTACAGTACATCTTCAAACTACCTGCAGGTAGGTCAACTGGGAGGTCAGGCTACCGCTGTATCTTCCTGTGATTTCACTCTTACCCTAGCCAACCAATATTCAGTTATTTGGAATGTGAGTTGGATAGTCATCTCACGGGATGCTGATTGGGTGGTTGTGGACCCATGAGGATGGTGTTTCACTGACTGATCTCCCAGGAAGCAATAGTGGTGTGTCTCACAGGGCTTGGAGTGCCTCGGATGGTGTGTGGTGTTTCCCTCTGCAACTGGAGTACCATGAAGGGCTGGTGGGTGTACCTTCCTTGGTTTAGAGCACCATGGATGAAGGAGGAATTGCCCTTGTCAGAGAGATCACCAGGGAGGTTGGCGGATGTTCCTGTAGTAGCGTGGAACACCACAAACAGTGGGCAGGAGTTCCCCCAGTCACTTGTGGGGCCTTGGGGTGTAGGTGGGAGTTACCCCAGACATTTGAAGGAGAGATTTCCCAGCTGGTTGGGGTATAGTGGAGGGTGGGTGTGATTTCCCCAGCTGCGTGTAAAGCCAACAAGTGCAGGTGGGAGATCTCCCAACTGGGCCATCAGAGTTGCCCTAGGTGCAGGGGAGTGGCCTGGAGGCTGGCAGTGGCTTGTGAAAGGAAAGTGAGGGAGAATAAAAATAGAGGAAGAGAAAACAAAGACAAGACCAAAAATAAAAAACTAACACACACACACACACACTCACACACAAAGCAAAACAAAATAACAAAAACAAAGAGTCGAAAAAGAAAACAACAAAAAATAAAAATTGAAGCTGCTGAGACTGTGGTAGGAAAGAGAGAAGAGATAAAGAGGAAAAAAGAAGAAAAAGCGAAAGAATAGGAAAAGAAAGGAAAAAATAGATAAAGAGATAGCTGAATCCCATATCCCTCTGTGCAGCACTGCCTCATGTAGTATACAGCACTGCCACCGGCGGCAGGCTGGAGCTCTTCCCGCTGGGTGGCCGGAGATGCCTTGGGCAAAGGGTAGTGGGCTGGAAGCCAGCAGTGGCATGTGGAAGGACAGAGGGAGAGGAGAGAAACAAAAAAGAAGAAAAAAAGAGAAGAAAGAAGTAAAAAAACCCAAAAAACCACAACTGTGCTCCTTAAGACTATCTGTGGTAGAGAAAGAGAGAAGAAAAAAAGTAAAGCGTACAGAGTTTACTGATCCCTGATCACCAAATGTGGGATTTGAACCCTGCCCCTGATTGCCAGAGGGGTTTAAAGCCTGCCCCAAAATGGCAGGTTGGTGTGCCCTTTTGGTGTAGGGTCCCACCGGTGCTGGGTGGAATTGCCCTAGCTGGTAAGATCACTGAAGAGATCAGACGGAGGTTCCTTCAGCAGTGTGGAGTGCTGTAGAAGGCTGTCACAGCTGCCGTGTGTGGTGTGCAGTGCTCCCACAGAGGGCAGGCTGGAGTGCCCCCTGCTTTTGGGGCTGAGTTGCCCTATGTGGAGGCTAGTGGCCTGGAAGCCAGCAGTGGCTAATGAAAGGAAAGAGGGGGAGAGAACAGGAAAAGAAAGAAAAAGAGAAGAAAAAAACAAAACAAAACAGAATGGGGTCTGCTGAAACCAACTGCAGTGGGAAAGATAGAAGGGAGGGAGAATAGGGAAGAAAAAGAATATTAAGTAAGGAGATAGCTGAGGCCTGATCGCCTGATGGTGGGGCTGGAGGAGTTCCAACCCTGCCTCAAGTAGCAGAGTGGTGTACCCACTTGGCATAGGGTCCCACAGATGTTGGGTGGAATTACCCTTGAAGTCAAGATCAGAGCTGAGGCCAGGCAGCAGTTCCTGCAGTGGTGTTGAGCGCTGGATATCCATGATATAGCTGTCTTGTGCTGTATACAGCACTTCAGCGAGGTGAGGGGTGGGGCAAGGGATTTCCCTCAGTCATGTATAGGTCCCCAAGACAGGCAGGGGATCCCCAGTTGAGTACAGGATCACAGAGGGCAGACGGTAGCTCCCCCAATTCAGCTTTCAGAGTTGCCCCAGCTTGGGCCAAGACCACTGATGTCCCAACCACTCATATTGTTCATAAAGTGTTAAAAAGAAATTTCTAATTGGTCTCAGAGTTTTCTAACCTATTGTGACAGTCTGGGTAGACTGGAGAAACAAATTCATGAACACTCATATGTGCATAATAAAGAGCTTAATATACAAGAACAGTTGAATATTGAGAAAACATTCCATCCTGTCCAGATCAAGTCCATAAGTCCGGTATTAGCCCATATGTTCAATACCAATCTATAATGTCCTCTTTAAACGCACAAAACACATGCAATGCCGCTGAATGCGGGAAGATCACAGGCCAGTGGGTGGGAAGTCTTGTGGATCCAGTGGCATTTTAAGCATCTCAGTAATGGCAGGGGTCTCCACGTGGCTTCTCCAGGTGCAGGGCTCTCGCTGTCATCAGCGTAGCTTCATGAGTCTTGTCAGTATAGAGTCTGTCCAGGAGTGTGCAGAAAGAGAGTCTCCCGCCTCCAAGGAAGAAATACTGGAGTTCCCAGAGTCCTCAGGAGAAAGCCATGCCCACACCGAGGCCTAATGGGCTAGGACTCAAGTGACTGATAAAATAGACTCCACCCCTTCACTCTTAGTCCTCTCAAGTCCCAAATTGACACCAGATTATGGAACTACCACACCTATTAAGAAACTAATTTGTACAGGTTACCTTCCAAACTGAAGAACAAACTAGCACATGGAAGATGATTAAAGTCTAAGCTAATCCAAAGAGCTGAAGTATTTGACAGTCTTCTATACTTAAGTTTGAGATTTAGCCATTACTTCACAATAAATTATAATCCGAAAGCATATTTTTCTTTGATAAGAAATGAGATACTAAATAAGGTGGCAATGCTTGAAAAAAAAAGAATAGAAAATTTTTGAAAATTATGAATAGTGTATAAGATATTTATTACATTTTGTATAAATAAAGGAATGGTTTACTTAGAAAACTGAACAGAATTTATTATCTTTTTTTTGTGAACTAGAAGATACATAGCTTCTATATCTATAATCTGATGGTGAAAGCAACATAAAAGGAAAGGAAAAAACAAAACAAGATAAGTAGTAAAGCCACAAAACAATCTTTGAGATACTTTAAATTATTTCATGATGCCAGGCCTACACAAATTATTTTCTGGGGATTCTAACAAATCTGTGAATAAGATACTTATGGAATGGAGACTTGCCAGAAGACTGCACACATTCATGCATGCCCTAGCTTTTGGATGGTGGGGAAGGTTCGATTCTGGGAATTGACAGAAAGTGCTTGATTAAAGCCGGTGGCAAAATTCTAGATTGGGTTATTCCACATGTACAAAATTAGAAAGACAAATGAATAAATGTCAAAGATGGCCTGCAGTCTTCTCTTCTATGAGTTCAAAAGTAACTTAAAGTCCCATAAAATAAAATTAGATCTTTTCATCTACTGCTGAGAAACTGTATGCTTTTATTTAGAAGGCTTTTTACAGGCCAGATGGGGCTGCGATTGTACTTTTCTTTCCACTTTTGTCCTCACCTTCTTGTGACACAGTTGCTCCTGGGGAACACAGTGGGGGAAGGGAGAAGGGCCTCAAGCCACTCGCATATATGGTTTCAACTTGTTTCTCTCCTTGGTCATGTTCCCTCAAAAAAAATGAGAAGACCTCTTTCTATTCCCGAAAAAGTCCAGTTTTAGTAACCGATTGTAGCTGGGGTGCTAGATGCTCCTAGACCTGCGTCTTAACCAAGGCCAGCTGTGTGCTTTGACTCTGGGACAAGTATTTCTACTATTTTAGGTATTGAAGAGCCTTTGATGCGTGCATGCTAATGGAGTATCGTCTGTCTCACTTCTGAATCCCATCTTCCCCATGTGTACCATGATCTGTTATAAGACTTGATTCTGTCTGGAAATCTGCTGCAAAGAAGTACAAAGAAGTCTTCCTGTCTCTGTATTTCCACTGTTGTCCAGTTATACCAGGATCTCCTATTTTTAAAGGGAACAAAACCAAATAAAGGATTCTACTTTCTTTTCCTTTTCTCTCCATTTATTTATTTTTGTTCATGCTGAGGGAAACTCTCTCATTCAAAACACACATACTGACTATACATTCTTCTCACTAAAGAATTATCTCTTTATTTAACATTTATCATTTATGACAAGGGTAAAATAATTACTACCTGACTAGTTTGCTCATTCATGAGTTATACTTGGCAATAGTTAATGTGAAAGTGTGAGGCAAGATTAATAATGGCTGTAGTGGTTAAAGTCATGTGTCAGTTTGGCCAGGCCATGATTATTAGTGGTTTGGCAGTTAGGTACTGATGTTGTCATCCTCAACTTTCACATAACACTACTTTTCATGTAACAACTTGGTCTTTGAAACCTAACCATGTATGTAATTGAAGAGTGAATGCAATTACAGTGTACAGTGTTTATTCTTGTATATATAGCAGATATGACCAACTCTGTTGTAAAGATAGCATGTAGAAAATTTACACAGAAATGTCTAGTGATTCTAGCAAGAAATGTTGAAAAATAACTTACACTTCATGATGTCAAGAAAACGATATCATGGGTATATCTCTGTTTGGATTGTGAAAGTATTTGAAGAATATGTGACTAGTATAAGAAGTAAAGTCTTGAGTAAAGAGGAGCTTCAAGGAAGAGACAAATCATACAGAGCTCTTGGGGGAGAGTAATATATCTACTAGCAATAGAAAGAGAAGAGAATGAGGAAGTTTAGTGGAGTGTGTGTAAGTGAGAGGAACAATGTTGCTGGTGTCTGCTACCCCTTTAGCTAGAATGATTATACCTTTGTTCACTTAACTCAAATTCAGGAAAAGCTCTCCCAGAAGCAACAATTTCAGATATGACTCAACTGCACCATTATCGAAGTGCAACAGAATTTATCTGCAATGTGCTCCCAAAACAGCATATCTGCAACAAAATCTCTGATTTCTACTTAGCTAAGAGGCCACTAGGAAGAGAGAACCAATAACTAATATGGGTTGTTCCATAAAATATCACATTCCTCTGATCAGGTCCTGAGCATGGAAAACAACTTTCATTGCCTATGGAAAGAACCAGGAAGCCTACAACAGGTGAAAAGTAACCCTAGATAGAGATAGAAAACTTCCATGTTCCATTCTGTGCTATGACTAAAAGGAACATAGGGGCCAGTTATATAACACTCCAAGTCCTCCCTGGCTTTTGGAAACAGTTCCAGGGGCTATACGGGATTCTTTCCCAGCAGTCCTCAAGCAGGCATCATGGCTGACTGAGGGAGAAAAGTGAAACCTAACATCCGCCTGATTATCCTGGCCAGGTTGGTCCAGTTAGGGGGAATATAACCTCAATGCTGTGCATACTGTACCTGCACCATGGTTGAGAAGACAGAGCTATTTTATACTGCCAGCTCTTCTAAACCCCTAGTCTATATGACCTATTATATGGAGATTATTCCAATCCAGATGGAGGTGTTCAGACACTTGAAGACCTAGTTCAGTATTGTAAGTTTTCTATTCTGCTGACATTTTGACAAACCTTTGTGAGAATGAGAGGAAGGTGCAGTGGTTTGTTAAATTCAAAAATGCATGCAGGGAGATGAATGGGGAACACCACTGTCACCCTATTTGCCCAACAAACTGCCTCCTCACACTTACCCAGACCTCCAGATTTGGTCAGTATCCTCTTTTACTGTTCTCACAACAAAACCCACAAGGAAGAAGCACACCAGCCTACCCACACGAATGCTGAAGACAAAGCGGGTACATAAGCAAATGTGGTGAAGAAAGC
>NW_022107431.1:70086923-70089612 GCF_000313985.2 Echinops telfairi
AAGTCAACATATGTACTAATGTGCTGGACACAAATGATGTATGTATGGATTGTGATGAGTTGTATGAGCCCCTAATAAAATGATTATTTAAAAAAAGGAATGCATACCATTCTTTATATTTTTTTTTTTACATTTTGAATAAATTCACTCATTTTGTCTTAGCTACAAAATCATAATCTATATGGAGGTAGGAACTCTACTTTAGCTCACCATTGTATTCCCAGGCACTGACTAGGGCACATTAGAGAATAGTCAATAAGAAGGCATTGAATGAATGTGCTCTTTCGTTTCCGTCACTTAGACTAGCATGCTCTAGAGAAGGTGTTTTAGTGTCATAATATCCTGTAGATCAGATTTATGGGTGGTCTGAGTAGGGTGAATCCAGATGCCTGACATGTAGTTTTCTTTTTCTTGGTACCTACTTAAATTCAATTTGAGACTCAAACTCCTTGCCAGATCATCGATTCTGACTCATAGTGTCCCAGTAAGCTGGGCTAGAAAGGTTCCTGGGAGTTTCTGAGGCAATAACTCTTTACGGGAAGAGAAAATCTCATCTTTCTCCCATCAGAGTACCTGATGGCTTCGAACTGATGTCCTTGTGGTTAGCAGCCCAGTTCGTGATACATTTATATTTTACCAAGAAGTTCAACCTAATTACTAATAATGCATCATTCCAGTTTCAAAATTATGTGTTTGAATAACTTAGATGTTCTCATTCCCAGCAGGGCTACTCTCTATGACCTGTACACAAGAATTGAAACAAAAGTTTTAAATTCCACAGCTCACCAAATTCCAGGTAGCAAAAAAACCCGAAAATGACCTCTACCAGGACCTACCATGCTGAACAGAAGAAGCACCCTAATACCAATTCCTGTCTCACTGCTGCTGTCCTCATGACTTATTTTAATATTTAACCTGGCATGATGCAAAATAAAACTGTTTGAAACAACTTCCTGTGATAGTTAGGTTTTTTTTGGTGCCAACATGGCTCCCCAAGGAACACCTGGGTATTGTTTAGCCTGTTACTCAGGTCACAGCTGGACTGGAGGACAACCAAGATAAATGGCTTGCTGGAGGCCAGCTGCTCTCTCTCTCTGCTTTCACCTTCCTGTTGATAAGTCATGTGGAGTCACACTGAGCCCTGCCAGTGCCCTGGAGATCCTTTACCGCCACTGGATCCCAAGGACTTTGCACCTACTGGCCTGTGATCTTCCTGCATCTTGCATCATTGCATGTGTTGCTTGAGCCTGAAGAGGGATGTATGGACTAGTATTGGGCTTAAGGGCTAATATCAGACTTATGGACCTGATCTGGACTGGCTGGGATGTTTTCTTAATATGCAATTACTCTTTGATATAAAGCTCTTTCCTATACATAATGAGTGTCTATGAATTTGTTTCTCTAGCCTACCCAGACTAACACACTTCCCAGACACTGAACAAATGAGCAAACAAACCAAAAGAAATAAGGTGGGGGGGTGGGGGGGAGAGGTCAATATCAATAATACATTGTAATAAATTCCAAACAGCTATCCATTTTAAGGACCTGACGATTCTGAAAAGGTTCCATACAAGATAAAAAGATATATGGGAATTTCTCTTCCTAGGAGAGACTCCCATACTGAGCTCAATTGTGGTGTGTCTGTATTCTAGGTCTTTATTGCTACGGTAAATGAAAATGCAATCTGAGGGGAGTGAAAAACTTGGGAAATCCCATACTGTTAGGAAATCAGGGCTTTTAAAAAGGAACGCCCTGGCAAGCTCAAACAAATCAATCCGACTCTAAGAAACAACACTGAAAGGTAAGTGCACTTTCAGGGTCACGCCTTTGTTCTCTCTCTTTCTTAGCATTTAACACATGTGGTGAAGTAGTTTCTCTTGGCTTTTTTTTCTCTCTCTCCTTTATGATCTACAACATACAGAGCCTGATGGATTTAACTTACCAGAGTTTTAATTACAAAGCAATACAGTTAGTGCAGATCATGACCAAACCAAGCTACTGAGCTAACTGGCCCCAAGATGTGTGGCAAGATTCTTATATTCCCTTTGCTTTGTAAAGATAGGAGTTGAAGTAGTTGTTTTAACAACAGGGTTTCTTTTTTATTAAAGGTAATTAAATATTATAGACGGATGCAGAAAGTTGAGTTGGTACTGAACCTAGTTCAGGTCACAAATTAAAAACAAAGCACCACAACAATTGGGAAAAGAAACAAATAATGAATGAATGACTCTATAGGATTCTCAAATTGCTCTCAATTTTCTCAAAAGAAATAATTTGTTGGACTATTTTTATGTTGTCTTAAACTATTAATAGTGCAAAAAAAGTTTTAATTTAATGTCCTTGCTAAGTCATATGAGAACAACAAGTCCCAGTGGTTTGAAATTCTCATGTCTAGTGTTAGCAACTTCCTTAATGAGTGTGGGGCTGTCTCAGGCTTCACACTGAATGGACTATGCTCAGAACAACAACAAAATAAAAACATACAAAACTTGCACAGTTCTGTGCAAGTAAAGACAAACTACTACTTGTTTTCAATGAGATAAATAATTTCGTTTTATCAATTCAACAGTACACAGTATTTTACAGGGGATGTGGTGGTTTAATGGCAGAAGGTGCACCTCATGATTAGCTACCACACTTCCATCAGTGGAAGTTTGGGTGTTGCTTTGATGTTGAACAGATTTCAGGG
>NW_022107431.1:70090728-70108949 GCF_000313985.2 Echinops telfairi
GACCTTTCTGTTGCCCATCCCGCAGGGAGGAGGCTACATGCAGATCCCTGTGATTGGTTCCTCCTTTCTACCCCTCCTTCCCTCCCGGTATCGCCACTCTCACCACTGGTCCTGAGGGGTTCATCTGTCCTGGATTCCCTGTGTTTCCAGTTCCCATCTGCACTGCTGTACATCCTCTAGTCTAATCAGATTTGCAAGGTTGAATTGGGATCATGATAGTTGTGGGGAGGAAGTGTTTGAGAACTAGAGGAAGGTTGTGAGTTTCATTATTGCTACACTGAACCCTGAGTAACTCATCTCCTCCCCACTACCCCTCTGCAAGGGATGTCCAGTTGTCTGCAGATGGCCATTGGGTTCCCATCATGTGCTCCCCTCATTCATGATGACATGATTCCCCCTCCCCACTTTGGTGCTTGAAACCTGGTCCCCTTGGTCCTTCACGATCACGCATGTTGGTGTTCTGCTTCCATGTGGGCTTTGTTGCTTCTGGGCTACATGGCCGCTTGTCTACTTTCAAGCCTTTATGACTCCAGACACTATATTTCTCAATAACCGGGCACCATCAGACTTCTTCACCACACTTACTTATGCACACATTCTTCTTCAGCATTTTTGTGGGGAAGGTGATCACACTATGATGGTTTTTGTTCTTTGGTGTCTGCTACCTGATCCCTTCAACACCTTGTGTTCATATAGGCTTGTGTGCTTCTTCTCTGTGGGCTTTGTTGCTTCCGAGCTAGATGGCTGCTTGTTTACCTTCAAGCCTTTAAGACCCCAGAGCTTTCTTCACCACGTTTGCTTATGCAAACACCTATCTTCAGCGGTCATGTCAGGAAGGCGGGTATCATGAAATGATCATTTAGCTGAGCAAGGTGCTCTTGTATTAAGGGAATGTGTGCGAGGAGGCCCAATGCCCATCTGCTACCCTACTACTAAAGCTATAAATATATGCACCTAGGTCCATTTCTCCCATAATCATAAATATATTTACATATGTACATGTCTGCATTTAGGCTTCTATGTATGCCCTTTGCCTCCTACTCCTTTCCTCTAT
Organism: Echinops telfairi; assembly: GCF_000313985.2. Lineage (NCBI taxonomy): Eukaryota > Metazoa > Chordata > Mammalia > Afrosoricida > Tenrecidae > Echinops > Echinops telfairi. Next base: position 70,091,783 of record NW_022107431.1, read on the forward strand.
TTCCTCACACTTTCCTCCTATCCCACTACAATGTTCAACCTTCATTCTGGTTTCAGTAATTCCTCTCAATTACCTTGTCCTTGGTCACTCCCTACCAGTCCTCCCATCCCCTCCCTGCCATTGGTTTTGAACCACGCATTGTTCCCTTGTCCCTGGTTTGGCCAACACCTCCTCCCTTCCCCTACCTCCCACACTCTCATGTCCCTCTGGGACCGTTGGTCCTGTTAGTTTCTTCTCATATTGTTTTTCCAGCCTATCTTATCTAGCTGGACCTGCAGATATAGTAATACGTGCATAAAATTGCGGATGGCTTTGACAGCACCAAACAAAGTGGCACATAAGAACATGGTGATGACGGCAGCAACACCGACAAGCTAACAAACAAACAAGCCACTGACATACAAAATTTAAAAGAAGAGAGAAAAAGAAAAAAACAAAACAAAAAAAACAGAAGAGAAAAAATAGTCTGTTAATATTTCAAGGTCTGTTTGTTGACCTTTAGGAGTGTTTTCCAGATGAGTCTGATGGGGTGCCACGTCCTGGCCCCAAAGTCCATCCTTTATACTTCCTCAGGACCTCCTTGCTCTGCTTCCCCCCCCACTCCATTGCATATCCCCAGTGTTTTGCCTCAGTGTGGTGGGGTTAGTTCAGTCACACATCCCACACTGTGTCTCCGGTGCTGTCCTGTGTAGGGCCATGGGTCAGTCCAGGATATCGCATCTCACATTGGGGCCGGCTATATGGTCCTCTCTGTACATTGGGCCTTCTGAGCCGAGCTATCGTCCTCTGAGCTTGGTGGGCCCATGTGTGCTCCACTCTGTTCTTCCTCCTTCCTTTGCTTCAGCTTCCTTCTGGGTGTGGTAGGTCAGTTCCTTTCTCACACCAGACGATCTATTTCCATTTTCTGTGGCTCTCCCTTCCATGGTGGGGGTTGGGCTAATTCTGGTTAGGGCCAGTGTATGGTCTAGTCTCTTTGTGGATTCCTCCACGCGTTACATTGCCCTCCTGGTTTGGTGTGTCATGGCAGTGTCTGTATGCACGTTCCAGTTCTGTGGGGACACAACCAATACTCTCCCCTTGGGTGGGCTAGTGCCCTGTTCCCCCCGTGCCATCAACTCAGTTTCTCTCCAGCCTGGTTCTCGCTCCACCTGTCCCCCTTCCCCTTCTGTATGTTGGACTCTCATGTACCCCCTAGGTGTGGCCTGCCCTCCCTCCAACTATCCATGCTTTCACCCGTTTATTGCAAGATAGTTATTTATTCTTCTATTCCTGGCGTACTGATTGTACTTACCTCAGGGGACTCCTTTTGAGTTTGGCTTGCCTCGCTTAACATGATTCCTTCCAGCTCTTAAGAAGTCCTTTTAAAAAAAAAAAAGAAGAAGTCCTTTTATTATTTATTTTTTCAACAGTCTTATTAGTATATAATTCACATATCATACAATTTAAGAAGCTCTTTTATGTAGCAGACACATACATGCGCACACACAGAAACATTCGAAGTGGGGTAGAGTCCATGGGACCGTGTTGCTAAGAGGCCAAGAACCAGAGAGAGGTCTGCCTCTGAGCATGTCTGAGAAAAACCTGTCCTAACCATAGAATTATATACCAAATATTTCTGATCCTAACTTGTAATCTGTTGACTTCCCTAGCAAACCCCATGACCATGGGTATTATCTGTGAGTTATGTCTACCGACTGCATTGAGTTTTTGAAACCAGCAGAGAAATAGCATGCTCTGGGAGAAGAGGCTGGTATCAGAGTAAGGGAATCCATTGGGGGATGGAGGCCTCCTCATAGGAATCACCCAAGGGCTGCTGCTGCCGCCGATTTCCCTCCTTCTCCTTTGGCACATCCGAGAGCAAACACTACCACTCTATGGCTACCTTTTTATAGAGGACTTAAAAAGTAGTGGGAAAAGTGGAATCAAAAGATAATGGCATATTTCCATGAACATTTTAAAGTCCACTTGTGTATATCTGTGTATACATAATAAATAAAAACATATTGTTTTAAAATCATAGAAACCTTGACTCAATAGAAATGTCTAAGTGTGAAACATTTGCTTCTTTACATCTCCTCTATTTCTGAAGGCAGTGTTCCTAGTTCCCTAATCCTTCTCCACAGAATTTGGGGCATTGATTTACCATCAAAATTGCAGCTTGAGAATACTTGAATGGCTCAAATTGTGCTCCATTTTAACGTGGCTTTTAAAAGTTTTTGAGCTTAAGAAACAAAAAGAAGTTCAAAGTGATTACAGGGTAACAGGTCAATGGGGTAAGGTTTCTTAGCAAACTTCTAATAAGACAGCCTTGATCTGAAGACTGTGCAGGTGTACTGTTGTAATGAAAAACAAAAAAAATCCTTGAAGCAACTTTGTTCATTTTTCTCACTAATACAGTGTTCAATATTTTGAAACTTCTTCATATAAACCTCAATGATCATTCCTGTGTCCTTAGAGAATTCATTAAAAATACCTGTGGTGAGGTGAAATTGATTTTTATGGCTCCTTTATCCATTTTTCTAAAATTCCCAACAAATAATTGAGTAAGACCATGTAAATAAGGTGTGGAGGACTTTAATGTATGGATTGATCAGAGTTACCATTCCCAAGTCTTAGAGAACCATTACAGAAGCAAAGAAGAGAAATCCCAGGGATGGTGGAGAAAGAAGTGCCAGCACCAACACCATGAGACATGGCAGAGGAACTGTGCTGAGACCATGAGCTGTGTGACAGAGGTCTTACTGGGCTCTGGAGGCAGAGGCCAAGGGACCACATGGTTGAGATGACCAGAGAGCAACATGCCTGCTGGCTGAGAGGAAGCGCTGCTGTAGATCAATGGGTCTATCTACAATGTTGTCTGATCCTGACTTGTGGCAACCTATTAACCTCCTTAATAGACCTCCATAATTGTAAGTATTGAAAGTATACAAGAATTTGTATATACTGAGTACTCAATATATACTACAAAAGCTGGTCAGAAAGATCACAAGATATGAACATATGTGTATGTTTAGATATAAATAACATACTTTTAAAATCTTGCATGGCTTAGTCACTTAGGCATTAGGCTACTAATTGCAAGGTTAGTAGTTCTAAACTACCAGAGCTCTGTGGGAGAAAGAGGCGTTCAACTCCCAGTATAGTTTCAGAAACCAATCGTGGGGCGTGGGGGGACCTTGTCCTCTAGACTGGTATGAGTGAAATCCACTCTTTAGCAGTGAGTTTAGTTTGGTTTCATTGAGTAGTCTTTGCAAATTTTAGTTAAAGTTTATTAATGTTAATTAACACCTCCCTAAGTATGATTGTCAATCATTTCCTCTAAAGGGAGTGTCACCTTTTCTTTCTATTAAATGCATAGACATCCTGCACCCTGAAAAATCTCATTTTTTTATTACTCATTGTGTTAGACAGGGTTCTCTAGAGAGAAAAAAACAAATTGCTGATAATTTAATATATTTATTTATAAAGATAATTAGATATATAATAAGAAATGAACTGTTAAATCATATACAGATAAATATATAATACAAGAAATAAACAGTTAAATTAGAAAGCACTACAAATGGCTCAGCGCAATTCACTCCCGTGAGAGAAAGCTGAGAGACTAGCAGTCCTTCAAGTCTAGTCTGCTGCCAGATCTTCCTCTATTTGTAGAGAGAGCTAGGCTATGTCAGCACAGCAGCCAATCACAAGGCAGGTCACCAACTGCCAGCCCCCAACTCCGGAGATGTCTTAAAGGAACCTCAACATACAGCGACACAGTCCACAGGCTAGGCGTACCACAGGTAGTGTAGCCTTTAAATTGAGGCACAGAACAAGCAAGGCAGCTGCGCACTGGTCCAATGATCACAGAGTGAGAGACAAGAAAGGCAAGTCTCACCAAGCCATTTATCTCTCTGCCGTTCAGTTAATCCACTTGTGTTTATCAGCCAGGCTGGCACAATAAAATATCTCACTTGTGGAGCACACATGGCCTTAGTGTATGTGTTAAAATCTACTCACACATGTACAAAGATATGTGCATACTTTCTGATGTTTTTAGACCAGCTGTTGTAGTATATGTTGTATAATCAGTATATACAAATGCTAGTATATATTCAATTCTCACAATTAAGAGGGTTTATTTAAGAAAGTTAACATGTTACCACATGTCAGGATCAGAAACCATTACCTAGCTAGCTAGAATTGCCAAACACATCTTGTTTTTATCAATATAAAATACCTATATGGCTAATTTATAATTTATGCATATATAACTTTTATTAGTACTAATATCAAATGAAGATTATATTTAGCTATCTCTTGTCTGTGCTTTGCTGGCTCCTGTTGTTGAATTTCTTAACCTTTGGGTTGGTAGAATAACTTCCTGATAGCCGTTCAAGCTGAAAAATAGGGAGGTGGGGAAAAAAGCAATCAATTTTGAATGGCGAAATTTAGTATCAGGCCTAGAAGCTTGAAAACAGATGCAGTGCCCAAGTAGATAATTGTCATTTGAATACAAATCATCAGATAAACCACCAAAAAACAGTACAAACTTTCTATTTAACTTTATACATATCATTCTAGGTGCATATCAAGACAGAAAAAAAATGTTTTTTGTTTTTGTCCTTTTTCCTTTGCAAATTGGGAAGATTGTGCTAACTCTAGGAAATCTTCCTTACAAAAAAGCAAGCAAACAATTAAACTTGTTTTGCAAATGTGCTTCTCCCCAAGCAAGGCACATACCTGACATGTTTGTATAAAGGCTGATCTTTATGATCCACCCCCACACAGAGCAATGTGGCCAGGGCTTGTGTCCCCAGTCTAATTGGAACTAGAGCTCTTCTGCAAATTGATGTGGCTTGTTTTGTAAGGCTAAAGGACATTTACAGGAATAGGTAATACATCGCTATCTAGTTGTAGCTATTGAGAACATGATCAGCAGGGCAGTAATTTTAACCAATCATAAAGCCCTTTAAACCTTGCTGCTTAAAATGTGTTTCTCAGACCAAAAGCTTCAGCTTCAATATGAAATCGAACCCTTTTTGATTTTGAAATTACCAAATTTTGAAAGGGTAATCAAAATTACCCTTTTTGATTTTGAAGTTGATCTCCACTCAACAGAGATTGTAAAAGTGCAAAATCTCACCCTCACTCGGACCTACTGAATCAGAGTCCTGTAGGCATTTAACAAGGCACTTGGGTGATTTGAATGTACTTTGCAATTGTTCAAACGCTGCTTCAGTACGCTGCTTTGCTCAGTACCCAAGACAAGCATCTCTATTTACTTTTTTTCTGCTATATGATAGAATCTATGACAGTAATGCTTAATACCTTAAAACTGTGGTTCTATTTTCTTCAGAATTGTTTTGAAACTGAAACGCAAACTATTGCCTTTAAGAGAGAAAAATGTTTGCCTTCAGTTGACCTCACCGTTTGTTGCCTCCTAGAAGTAATTCTGCTTCTGTGGCTTGACCTGCAGATCATTCCAGTGTTGCAAAATGTGTCAGTACGATTTAGGTTGGGCAGATAGCTCTGCTTGTTTCCATTATATCACACACACACACACACACACACATATGTACCTATACATATATATATCTGCATATGTCCTCTGTCATGTAATACTAAGCAATTCAGTGTGCAACTAAGAGCACCATTCACAACAAATAACTACTTTGGTCAGAGTTGAGAAAAGTACTGTAAATATACTCTTTTATTCTCCTAAAAGAGCTACAAGATAGAAAACACCCCAAAAGCTATTTTCTGCAGGAGTCATTGATACACAGATTTAGAGCCTTCGGGGCAGAGATAACGAGTTAGAATATGCCTGTCACCAAAAGTGCTTTGCAGGAAGCAAGTGGAAACATGACACACAAGCACCTTCTCTTAGCATCAAGTCTATGTGGCTGCTCAATTTCTTTGAATCTGTTACTTTAGGAGAAAACTGTGAAGAAAAAGGAATATTAAGTCTCAAAGAGTATATATAATAGACAATATATGCCCCCACTTTTTTTATTGTTTCCCAGATAAAGTAAATCTGTTTTTAACAGCATTTCTCCATGATATTGCACCACGGACAGCGGAGATTTGGGGATCTCACAGTCCTTCATTAGTCCAGGCTATTTACCACCAAACGCAACACCTAGTCATTGCCGTGGAGTGGAATCTGACTCATTGTGACCATATTTAGGACAGAATTGAACTGTTTTTTTGGGTTTCTGAGACTGTTTTTAAGTCTTTACAGAAGCAGACAACCTCAAAGTTTGGTTTTCTCAGAAAATTTTCTTAATCTTTATCCTTTAATAAGTCATAGAAATCTTCTGATTTTAACAATATTTTCCTAATTGGAAATGGAACCTGGGAGTCAGTCATAGGGGCTGGTTCTGTCTCTATTTGATACAGGGTAGGAACTGCCAGAAAACTGTTTCTAAGAATTGGCATTAGGAGAAAGGAGCGGTGTCATGGCTAATCCATTTGCCTTTGAGAGAATGTGGTCACACTATATTTTTCATCACCTGGGCAGAACCAGACTCTTTCTCTTATCCCCTTAGGCATCTAGACGGCTGGAAGTTTTGCAAGATAGCCTCATGAACTTCACACTTCTAACAGTAGGAAATGGTCCCTAGATTGTTCAGATAATCAATCAGAAACTGACAATAATTGTAACTGCCTAGCATAAGTCTCCTCCACAGTTAAAATAAACAAAAAATACACAATACTAGCACCCTGATAATTGTGCTGGTTCAATGATACAATATTTAACTTTCCAAGTTAAAAAATATATTTGCATAATTATTTTGAAAACACTAAAATTGGGTTAACGCTCACAGTTTAAATTATTATCAGTTAGACATTTTATCTAACCTCTAAATTGCTAACGTGGTCACATTTCAAGTAAAAATGATGTAATTCCATGTCAAAGGCTGCAGCAGAAAATGTTCTAGAATTAGACCAGTGGCCTCGCTCCTCCACACCAGATGTGACTGTTCCAGCTGTGAGCATCATGCATGTACTTTCATCCCTTACAATGTTAAAGAGGCCATATGCATTTCCTAGCCACAGTGAAGGCTCTCTTGTGTTCTTAATAAAAGATTTAAACTTTGCAGGAAAGCGAAAGGAAAAGTTGTTCTTAAAAAAATAAAATAAAACATCACAGTATAGGTAAAACCTGTAGGGAGTCAACAGTGCTGTACTTGAAAGACTACTTTTAAGTATTCTTGATCTAAATGATCTAAGGGGATTTTGAGAATTAATGAATAGTGGGTTGCAGACTAGGTCAAAACAGAACTTCTCTACCTTATTACCCCCAAAAAGCTTTTATTGTAGGTGCACATTCACCTCCACTATTTGGGGCTTATTCAGTTGGACATTTGCATTTCAAATAGTCATTTAAACAAGAGGTAGGTTATGGGAAAATAATACTAATCATAAATATAAGACCAGTTATATTTTAAAATATGCTAGAATTCTATAAGGTGAAATGAAATGAAAATTAAATGAAATGAAATTAAAAATATCTTTTTAATACCTGTCAATTGCAACTCTTTCATGCATACACTATGTGAGGTACTGGAGGGAGGATGGCAAAACATAAAGTGTAACCAATGTTCATCATATGAACATCATTGGTCAAATAGAAAGAAGATCATGCATTGTTTTAATTTAAAAATACAACTATTGAGAGTGAACAGTGATGGTGGGAGGAGGGAGGGAGCACTAGAACTGATAGTGATTGCACAGCTCAGGTGGAAGGTGATGTGATTAGGTGGGTGGGGGCAGGGGAAGGCTCTCAGACAGAAGCAGCAGTGATGGTACAACTCCCCTAGGTGCTTTGGTGTCATTGAACGATTGACCCATTCAATTGTATGATAGGTGAATTATGTCCCAATAAAATTTTGGAATAAAATAAATATGACAAAGAGAAAATATTCTGAAATTGATTGTGGTGGCGATTATGCAACTCTTCTTAATAATTGAACTATTAACTTGTATAATATATGAATTAGATGTTATTAAACTATTCAAAAAGAAGAATAAAATTTTGAATATTGGATCAGAAATATGAAACATGTCATATATCACAGTTTATATATAATTAATTATGAAACAAAACATATCAGATAGTAAGTATCATGAAATCACATATTTTTCAAATGCACGATGAAATCATGCAGTACATACACAGGGATGAGAAAAGACAAGCACATCTTTTTTCATTATGGCTCTTATACCCGGGGTAGATCAACTTTTCCCACAAAGAACCAAATTGTAAACATTTTCCTGTGCACAGTTTATAAAGTTGTCTATCTTTTTTTTTTTTTTAACATTTTATTAGGGGCTCATACAACTGTTATCCCAAGTTGTCTTTCTTAAATATGCCACTCTGCCTTTGGATAGAATGAAAGAGATGTTCCAATAAAACTTTATTTTCAATAACAAGTAGGTGAGCAAAATTTATCCTGCGATCATAATTTGCTGATACCTACTTTACACAATGTTGAAATTGTATCTAGGGAGTAGATTTGCATATGAGAGTGTGGTATTTTTATATATGACAAAACAAGGCAGAAGGTAACTCAAAAGATGAGATCAAGAAATGTTTTAAATCTGATTGTAGTGCTGATTGTACAACTCTTCTTGATGTGATTGAACTATTGAATTTTATGATGTGTGAATTATATGCCAATAAAACTATTTAAAAAAATAAAATAAAAAGATGAGATCTTCATCATGTGAACATTTTGTACTTATTCCCGTATTACAATTACTCAGTAAATATTGAACAGGGGCCATTGAAGGGCTTACTAAAGGGGAAGATAAAACACTTTATATTTCATGTAGTAATTTTGTTATAGCCTCAGGGGAGAGACTAGATAAGTTACAGAGTTTTTTCCTCATTGCCAGTTATTATAGTTTTATGATTTATTCAATATGAATTAATGGAACCGTTTTCTACTTTACATTACACATTCTAAATCTTGTTAAGCTACAAACACTAGTCAGAATAAATGATTACTTTCAAATGACAAAATTATGTTTTACATTTCTTAAAAGAGAAATATCAAAAGCACCTATATACCAAAAAAAAAAAGGAACTAATGGTACTGCAACCCAATTGCAGACACAAAACAGATTCCCTATATTAGAAGACACATTTGATATCTCTAATTTAATTCAGCCTTTACCATCATGGCTGTATTTTTTTTTATTCCCTAGGAAATTGTAGGGATGAAATATTGCAGTTTTTATTCAAAAATAAATGATCATGAAAGGTGAAAGAAAAACTGTATGAAATGTTTGTAATAAAGAACTGAATATCTATGCTGTAAATATTGTAATAAAATTGCATTTTGCATTGCAAATGTATCTTTTGTGTTTCTTACCAATCAGTGTTTAAATGTTGAAAGACAACATTCTAGACTGAATCCATAAACTTTGATAAGCTAGTATGATTTTTATTTTATCAATGTAAATGTGTGATACACATGTATTTTATAGACAAGTATCAAAAGTTTAGGATATACTAAGTGTAATTTATAAATTGGTAGGAAGTTGGTCTACTTAGATTTACTAATTTTGTAGCTTTATAATTTATATCCACCTGCATAATTTATAAGACAATGAAGCTATTTGAAAACTATTGTTGAACAATAGAGAACTTAAAAGAATGTTTGGGGAATACATTTGTAAAACCTATTCTACAAAGTAAGGCACCCTGGTGGCACAGTGGCTCTCAACAGAGAGATCACCAGTTTGAACCCACCCGTCACTCCACAGGGGCGGATATGACACTCTGCTTCCACAAATAGCTTTGGGAACCCTATGGGGCAATTTCACCCTATTAGTTAAGTTTGTGGTGAGCCATATAGCATCCCTGGTGGTGTTGGGCTGTGATCCACATGGTGGGCAGTTGGAAACACCACCAAGCTGCTCTGCGGGAGAAAGACGGAAGTTTCTACTCAGGTAAACAGTTGGGTAAACAGTTGCATTCTCAGGAACCCACAGGGGCTCACTAGGAGTCAGCATTGACCTGATGGCCGTGAGTTTGGTTCTGGTTTGATGAGCCATCTCGATTGGATGACAATGAATTTTTTTGGATTGTTCTCCAATATAAAAGATGGTGAACATCACGAACATAGAGATGTTTAGAAAATATTTCAGAGTTCCATAGCTCTCAAAATACTTATGACTGAGCGTCAGTTGTGTGCCATTGAGTTGATTTCAACTCCTGGTGAGACTATTTATGAAGAGGAGAACCATGCGGTGTCCTAGGCCGCCCTCGTCACCAGCGTGGATCGCCAGGCGTTTTCTCCAGAGAAGCTGATGGTGGACTTAAACTTCCGGTCTTTGTGGTAATAGGAGAGAATTTACCCATTGACCAATCAGCGGTCCTTTGATTAATCCAGTCAAGTTAATTCTACTCGAGAGTCATTCATGAGATACTGACCTTAACTAATGAAAGCTTAGGGCTTTGGTTCTACTACAACCATGTTATTAATGCATTAAACATTCCTAATGCCTGAAACCCAGAAGATGCATAGGAGTTCATATTGACACCATCCAGGTCACGTTAGATTTTAGCAGTTGTCAATCTCCTGTTAGTTTTGCTTTTTAGAACTCAAAAATTATACTTTTAAACTCTTTTTAGGAATAGGTGGTAGCTGACTTCAAAAACATACATGTCTAAGAGTATTGTAGGCATGAGCTAATGTAGGTAGAGAATATGGAAAGAATGAAAACAGAAATCCAATCTAAATTAAACACTACCACTGTCTAATTGATACAGAAAGGCCTAATTAAAAAGAGCTTGGCTACATTTTTATTAATTGGTTGAATTTTCTCCTCAATCTATAAGAGAAAGCCAACTTCTAAATATAAAATTTGCATTCTTTTAAACGTTTGTATTCTTTTTAAATTTTTGAGATAATAATCCTCAGAATTCAAGAAACCGTCTAGATTATTTTGTATTTAAAGTTACTAGAAAGTTCTTTCTAAAAAGTATATCCTTAGGATTGATGTTGTTATTATTTTTTTAAGTAGGATAGTTTAAAGGGTTATAGTGTGTTTTATTGTCTCTTTTAAATAAAACTTTGCTTCTCAGTTTTTATTTGTTTTGAAACCGTTAAATGATCAAACATTGAATACATATAGAAAACTTGGGGTGTCATGTGCTGTGAAGAATTTTAGATTACATTCTTCAAAATGGTTTCTATGATCTTATAATACACAGTTTGCAATGAATGTTGGATTTACCAGGCATACTTTTTTGACTTTTAAATACACCCAGAATGATCCATTACATAAGGAAAACATAAAATGAATTATCGTAATTTTACAGTTAATTACATTTAACAATGCCAGAAGTTTGAATTCAAATCCCATAGTTATCTTTGACTTTTACACATATTTGTAAATGAAAATCTGTTTTTCCAGATGGCTAGATAGAGAATCTAGCTAGATGAATATTTACAGTCTTTGATGCTGTCTCAAAATTCACTATTCTTTGCAATTATGAATTCAATATCTGGTTATCTCTTCCCATAATGCAAATAGATATGCTTCATTCTTAAAGATATTATGATTTATTTTCTTGCCAATGCTCTTCAAGTAAACCACGTGTACTTTTAGTAAGTACACCTTAATAAAGTTCATTATTCTCTAATAAATCAATTACTCTTTACCCTATGGGACCAATGCTAGGAAAGGACCTTAAGAGAAAAAAGTGTAATACACCAAAGAGCAGGAGGAGACACTGAGTTTACATATGTCTGTATCCCGAGAACCAACAGGACTGCAAGAAAGCTTGCTTATCGGGCCATTTGAATACTTAGTTTAATTTAAGTCTGCCATAAATATTTCTAGAACTAAGGATAGTTTACTGGATGATATACTCCTAAAAATACTAAGATCCTATGTGGGGAAAAAAAACCTGTTGTATGTAGAATGATCAGCCACATTAAAGCGGTGGTAAGATAACAAGATATTCTAATTCTAATCTGACCCCTCCCCCCAAAAACTACAGCTAACAAAATATGCTTTCAAAGCCTATACTAAAAGGCCAGTTTCCATTCATTCACTGACTGGTGTGTCCATTACAAGATAAACAACTTACCAGAATAACTGGTTTCTTTTAGTTAGACTTAAGAAAACTCTATTTCTAGTCTAGAATTTCAATTTTTTATTAGCATTATACATACAGCATTGTTTGGTATGGTCACCAAATAATTTTCAAAACCAGATATGCTACAACTACATAAAAATTGCCTCAGATTTGAAAATATGTATTGAGGATATCAGTGAAGGAAAAATTCCCCTTAAAGCATTATAGAAAAGCAATTTCTAGAGTATAAATGCAATACAAATGTTTTCATATAGTGTGTCTGTGTATATAAAAAAGAAAATAATTTGTCTTAAAGGAGTAAATGATAGCATTGACTATAATGTTTCAATCACCATTTGAATTATTTTTCTAATTTTTTCTGCCTGGGTAAATTTTTATGAAATTAGGACAAATATGAATATAATTTTATTTATATAATGGGACATAAACTGATAAAGAATGAATATTAATATCCTGGGGTATATTTCATTGTTCCCTAAAATCAGACTTCTTTCAGAAGCAAATTGTTTTATCTTAAATATACATCAATAAATATAAGCTTTCCTGATAGTCACTCTACAGAGTCTTTAAAGACATTTGTTGCACAATATCAGAGCAACACACTAGAAAGGGACACTGACAATTCTTTGTTTCACTTATATTGGAAGTAAAAGTGACTTCTGGGAATAAAATCTATCATATGTTTAATGTGGGGAAGGGTCATTTAACTTAGTTAAAATGCAAGCAGTTTGAGGAGACAGAGAACACAGTGGTTCTGTTATTATAGTATCACTAGCTATCGCTGATGCCACGGTGTTAGTACATCAATCCAGAGGCCAATGGCTGCATTGTCCTAATTCAGAGTTTCCAATATGTTTGTCATTTGTCACAATGAAATATCCTAGGGAGCATGGAATTGCAGTTCAGAGGTTCCACTAATGAAGCAAGAAAACTGTTCTTGGGACAACACTTTTCTTTACCTGGTCCCCACATAGCTAAAATCAAGCACAAATTAATAACCATAGGCAAATACAACATAAAACAGGAAAAAGTGAGGTCCCTTGGAATTCTGACAGTTCTACTATTATTGTCATTTTAAAAAGTCAAAAATAGTTAAATATTGACAAATTTGCGTAGTTTCAACTTCAAAACAAATCATGTTAAGGTCTAAAATGATTTTTTTTAACCTCAAAAATGGACATAGCTGAAAATAAGCAATTCCAGGAGCGCCACCATCCATGATCAGAAGTGACCAGTCCTTGCTGAGTAGTGCAAGCGAGGTCCAGGAACCAGCACTGTCATGCTCATCACAGTCTGTGGCCACCACAGGAGAGACACTGGGCAGAAGAGCACTGAAGAGCAAAATTGCATTTTAATGCAATGTCTGCTCTGAGAGCATGTTCTCTTCCCTCGCCCTGCTTCTGAAGAAGGGAAAAATGGTTCATCCCCTCCCCAGAAAAGAGTCTTTCTTATATGGAGCCCACACAACATCATAACGAATAAAGTTGTTCAAAGATTAGGGAGTAATTGCAAGGGGGGGGGTGTTGATTTTTGTTGCCTGGTTGAATGTTATTAAGCAAAGCAAGAGGATCTTGGATATGCGGAGTAGAGTACTAGGGTCAACCTCTCAAATTTTCAGCATCCAAGAGATATTGAAAATGTTCCCTATGTGTGCATATTGTACATGGAATTTGGTACCATGAAAGATGGATATTATTGAAGCTAGAAATTTGTCTGGACTTACAGCACTACGAGTCCACAGGGTGGACAAGTTTTCCACCAAGTAAAGAGGACCTCTCCTAGTGGAGCAGGTCCATAGCCTAGGAGTGAAAAAGAGTAAAGTATCAATCCCAAAGACAGTCATGTTTTATGGTGCTAGCACAGAAAAGAGAGTATGTCTAAAAACAGAGGAAGCTTTATCCCAACACGAAGCTCTTCCTGCCGGGGATGTGGCACTAACCAAATATTAATCTGATGACTTCAAAACAGCGGGATCTAGATTTGTAAATGGAATTATATTGTCCTATACACTAACAGAAATAAGTAGGGAAAATGAATCAAGGAAAATTGGAATTTATCAAAAATGAAACAGACTGAAAAGGGATTGATATTCCAAGTGTTAGTGAATGGAAACAGGCTGCATTGTTCATTTTGAATCAGAAAACCATATGGTTTACTTCACTGGGACTAATATAGTCAAGAGGAATGATGCCTTATTCATCGACAAAAAGGACTTTTTTACCTACCTTGAAGTAAAATGCTGTACTAGGATAATAGCTATCAGCACAGTACAACTATCATTCAAATTTATGTACCAACTACTAAAAAAACTACTGATGCAGAAATTGAAGAATTTGACCAAAGTCTTCAGTCTGAAACTGATCAAGGATTCAATCAATATGCATTGATAATTATTGGCGATTGGAATCCAGAAGTTGGAAACAAAGAGGAAGGAACCATAGTTGGTTACAGAAATGAAGATTGCATGATAGAATTTTTCAGGGCAAATGACTTCCTCATTTAGATTTTTTTTTTAACAACACAGAAGGTGACTATACACATGGATTTTTCCAGATGGAATACACAGAAATCAAATGGACAACATCTGTGGGAAGAGAAAATAGTGAAACAATACCAGAAGCTAAAACAAGTCCAGGGCCTGACTGTGAAACAGACCACCTATTGCTCATAAAAAAGAAGCTGTAGGAAATTAAAGAAAGTCCGTGAGAGTCAAAATATGCCATGTGAATTTTGAGAGCATCTCAAGAAGAGAATTGATGCCCTGAACTCTAACGACAGAAGAAAAGCTGATGGCAGCAGACTTGAGCTGCGAGGTGACATCGTGAACATCCCAAATGAAAAATGAAAGCGGTCCTTGAAGACACAATATATTGGAACTCTAATGATGGAAGACTTGATGAACTGTGGGATGACATCACAAATGAAGAATAAAAAAGACCCTTAAAATCCCAGGAAAGAAGGAAAAACTCAAAGTGCTCAGAAGAGACTCTGAATCTTGCTTTTTGTTGTACAGTAGCTAAGGCAAGGGGAAGAAATGATGAAGTCAAAGAGCTGAACAGAAAATAATAAAGGATGACTCGAGAAGACAAAATAAAGTATTACAGAGAAATATGCAAAGACATTGAGTTGGAAAATAAAAAGGATTAATATGCTCACCATATCTTAAACTAAAAATGCCTAAGAGAAAAAAAAATCGCAAAGCCCTGAGTTACAATATTGAAAAACTCCATGGGCCAAATATTGAATGATGCAGAAAGCATTAAGAGAAATTGTAAAGAATACACAGAATCATTGTACCAAAAACAAAAAATTTGTCAACATACAATTATTCCAAGAGATAGCATATGATTAAGAGCCAATAAGACTGAAGGAAAAAGTCCAAAAACAAGGAGTTGATGGAAGACCAACTAAAACGTTTCACAAGATGATGATACGTCAGATGCATTCACTTATCTTTGTCAAGAAATGTGGAAGACAGCTATATGGCCAACTGGCTGGAAGAGATCTATATTTTTACCCATCCCAGGGCAAAGGTGACTCAATAGGATGCCCACATTATAGAACAATATCATTAATATCAGATGAAAATTAAATTTTGCTGAAGATGATCCAACAACAGTTGCAGCAGTATGTTGCCAGAAATTCAGAGAGCTGCCAGAAATTCAGGCCAGATTCAGAAGTGTATGTGGAACAAGGATTACCTTTACTGACATCAGATGGCTCTTGGCTAGAAGCAGAGAATACCACAAAGATAATGTTTGTGGGTTTTTTTAGTTTTATTGGCACATAACTTACATTTCATACAATTCAAAGTTCAATCATATCAAGGAATATTGTACAATCACTATATCAATTTTAGAGCATCCCTCCTCCCCATGGTTAAATCGTCTTTAAAATGAGTTGTGCAATCACAAGAGGGGGTGCTCTGCCCCCCTCTTCATTATTTACTCCTGAATTCCCCTTTCCCTCCCTATCACCCACCCTCCCACCTCTGCATTCCCTATATCCCCTTGTATTAGGTAGTATCATAATGCATCCACTCCTCCCTTGCTTCACACCTGGGAGACCCAACAGAAAACAAAAAAACTCCACAACTGCACTAAGATGGTAAGGATAAGATTATAACAGTATAAAGACAAAAATACAAATTAATACATAAAAAGGAGAAGACCTCATAAACATTCCAAAAGTCATGAGCGAAATTTCTGTCATGATACCAGTAAAGGATACTTGCACCCAGAACATAGCGGGTCAAAGCTATAGGGAGGTTAACTGGGCAAGAAGTGAGTTTGATTCAGCGTAATCAAGAGTACAACGCTCTCTGCCTGATAGTACGGCTATTCGAAACGCTTGCTCATAGCCAGGATGGATCTGCTAGGGACTCAGCCTGAGTAGATACTCTGCAGATGGATTTGGGGCTCTGGCCGTCCCACGTAGCCCTCCACAAATTGAGTGTTCCTAATTTTTAGCTCTGATGGTTTTCTCTTCACCATATTCAAATTTTATCATTATCAATTTTGGATCGCACAAGCTGGTGTGTTTCTTCCATGTGGACTTAGTTGACTCCTTGCTTAGATGGCTGATTGTTTGAATGAAAACTTTTAAGACTCCAGATACTTTTCCGATTGATAGCCAGGCACCATGTGTTTTCACCACGCTTTGCTGTAGCACCCTATCTTCAGTGATCATTTCATGAAGGTGTCGAGCAGGGCCATGATGTAAGAACTGGCTATTCTTAAGTTGGAGCTACCAGTTAGTGTGAACCAAAAACCATTCTTGGAGCTATGCTTTAAAAAAAAAAGTTGTAACTTGGGAAGTTAATACATGTCATATTACTCCATAGTTCAATCATGTAAAACATAATTGTACAATTGTTTCCATAATCAGTCTCCAAACAAGTTTTTTCTTCCTGGGTTTCTTGACATGTTCTCCCTTGTTTCTTGACATCTCCTCCCTCTTATCTCCTACAACCCTCTATATGTCCTTTCCCCCAAGCCCTTGCTGTATTTTCTTTCAGTACCGCTCAAGGTCCCTGGGTTTCATTTACTAGAAAAGAAACAAATA
>NW_022107431.1:70109652-70110624 GCF_000313985.2 Echinops telfairi
CCATTCCCTCTCTCCTCTCCTCTCCTGTGCTTCCCCTCCCAGCAGTGAGCCTCATCCCTCTGACAGGGCAGCGTCCCTCTCCAGGGGACCTCACCCCAGATCCACATGGCTACCACTCAGCAGACAGCATACACACACACACACACACACACACACACACACACACACACACAGTGTCCTGCCTCTAACCATTTGATCCCAGCTCTCATAAGGTGCCCTCCAGCCAAGTGACCTACACTATACCTACAAGGAGCGGATGATGTGTGGTTCATCCGGCTCTTTATCCTGCTGTCTGATCCCTGGCCAGAAGATTGGACCGTCTGCAAGCTTGGGTTTGTGTCCGTTCTGCTGCTTGCTCCTACTGCAGTGGACTCAGACAGGAATTGTGCTTTTGCATTTGACTACCTTCACTCAGCATCATGTCTTACAGATCCCTCCACGTCTTGCATTGTTTCATGATTTCAGTGCTGTTTTGTGTGTACCAGAGTTTTGTTTTATCCACTCATATATTGATGGGAATTAGTTTGTTTCCAGATTATTGCTATAGTGAACTGTGCTGCGATGAACATCGGGAGCAAGCATCTGTTCATGATCTGTTTCTAATTTGTATATGCCCAGCTATGGTATTGCTGGATCATATGGGAATTCAATTGCCATCTGTTTTAGCCCTATAACGCCTGAATTTTTAATTTCAGGGCAAAAAATGTTTTTTTATTTTATTCTTTACTTTCGTCGTTATCAAAATACATATTAATATATACATTTAATTAAATGTTACGAAAACATCATGCTCAGCGTTACAGGGTATTGCCATATCACCTGCCACAGTGGACATAGTTACAAGTCCACCATCAGTGGATAAGAGTTCCTATCTCATCACACCCTCTCCAACGTTGGTTATTCTCAGTTTTTTTGTTTGTTGTTTTTAATTGGACTGCAGTGATGAGTGTAAGGTGGTAACTCATTGTTTTG
>NW_022107431.1:70112201-70146178 GCF_000313985.2 Echinops telfairi
GGTGCGTTGTGACTTCCTCTGTTTCATCCCTACTTCTAGATATTGACACCTATTCCTTCTTTTCCTTTGTTAAATTTGCTAGTGGCTTGTCTATTTTGTTGATCCTTTTGTTGTTAAACCAACTGTTTGCTCTGTTGATTTTTTTCATTGTTCTTTGATGATTTTCTTTTATTTACTATGCTGAGGTGTTCAAGTATGTGGATCCTAATAAACTATGCATAGCCTTGAGAAGAATGAGATACCCAGTATAGTAAATTGTACTCATGGAGAACTTGTACATGGATCAAGAGGCAGTTGTGCATACAGAAAAAGGGACTGACTGTGCATGGTTTAATATCAGGAAAGATGTGTGTCAAGGTTTTATCCTTCCATCATATATATTTAATATGAAAGAATGATTATAATTAGAGAAACTGGATTATATGAAGAAGGTTATGGCATCAAGATTGGAGGAGGGCTTATTAACAACTTGCAATACAGAGATGACACAATCTTGCTTGCTGAAAGCAAGGAGGACTTGAAGCACTTGCTGATGAGGATCAAGGATTATAGTCTATATGGATTACAACTCAATGTAGACTCAGAACAAACTCACTACCATCAATGCCAACTCAGATCCTCACTACTTGACTGACCGGTATGTGCCATTATGATAAATGGTAAACAGATTGAAGTTGTCTATTTTTTTCTTGCTTGGATCCAAAAATCAGTGCTCATGGAAGCAGTAGTCAAGGGATTAAAAGATGCCTATTCTTGTACTACACAAGAACCTCTTAAAGTATTGAAAAGCAAGGATGTTACCTTGAGAACTCAGTTGTGCCTGACCCAAGCCATGGTGTTTTCAGTTGTCTCATATGCATGTGAAATTTTGACATTGATTAAGGAATAGTGAAGAAAAATCAATATATTTGAATTATGGTGCTGATGATTGCCAAAGGAACAAACAAATCTGTCTTGGAAGTTGTGTTAGACAGGGTTCTCTAGAGAGATAAAACCAAATTCCTGATAATATAATATATTTATTTATAAAGATAATTAAATATATAACAAGAAATGAACTGTTAAATCATATACAGATAAATATATAATACAAGAAATGAACAGTTAAATTATAAAGCAATATAAATGACAGTGCAATTCACTCCCGTGAGAGAGAGTTGTGAGAGACTAGCAGTCCTTCAAGTCTAGTCTGCTGCCAGATCATCCTCTATTTATAGAGAGAGATAGGCTATGTCAGCACAGCAGCCAATCACAACTGCCAGCCAGGTCACCAACCACCAGTCCTTAGCTCCAGAGATGTCTTAAAGGAACCTCAACTTACAGTGACACAGTCCACAGGTTAGGCATCCCACAGGTAGTGTAGCCTTTAAATTGAGGCACAGAACAAGCAAGGCAGCTGCACACTGGTCCAATAATCAAAGAGTGAGAGACAAGAAAGGTGAGACTCACCAAGCCTTTTATCTCTCTGCCCTTCAGTTAATCCCACTTGTGTTTATTGGCCAGGCTGGCACAATAAACTATCTCAGAAGTACAGTCAAAATCTCCTTTAAAGCAAAGATTGCCTGACTTTATTTCATGTTCTCATATGTGATCAGGAGAGACTAATCCCTGGAGAAGGAACGTGGAGGGGCAACAAAAAAGAGCAAGACCCTAATGGCTGCTACAATGGGCTCAAACAGAAGAACAATTGTAAGGTTGGCATAGAACTTGGCAATGTTTCATTTGTTGTACATTGGGGTTGCTTTGAGTCAGAACTAACTTGATGGAGCTTAACAATAACAACATACCCCAACAAAAAAGTGCAATTGGTGCAGTGGATTAACCATTGGGCTGCTAACTAAGATATTCAAACCCCACAGCCTGTCTGATCAGATAGTCTGCTCTCATATAAATTGATATCTTTGAAAATCCTATGAAACTGTTGTTTCATAGAAACAGAAAATCCTATGAAACAATCTCCTCAATGGCAGTGAGTTGAGTAGCTTATAGAAAAACAACAAAGAGAATAGTAATGGGAAAAAGATGGAAATGATGAGAAAGAATATGCACAGTGAAGACTATAACCAATTGTGACCCAACAGCATGTGGAAATGATTGAATGGAGACCTAAACTACTGGCTAAAACTTCACTAGATATACAATCAAATATCACTGCAAAAATAAAGAATGGGAAACTAGGCAGTAAGACTAATACAAAAAAAAAAGGAAATCAGAAAGTATTGCTATAAAATCATAGCAATTTTAATAAAATATCAAAATATGAAGTTATTGTTTTGTGACATACCCTCCACAAAAGTCTATATACTTCTGAAGACAATGTTTTCATTTCTGTAACTTTTTCTGGGGAAATCCAGTGCTCTTTTATTTTCTATCACCTCCAAACAGCCGTTTAGAGCTTCTTATTCTTTTATTAAAGGATCACTTTATTGGGGGCTCTTACAACTCTTATAACCATTCATACATCAATTGTATTTGGCATATTTGTGCACATGTTGTCATCATTCTTTTCTAGAAATTTACTTCTAATGAGCCCTTGAGCTTAGAGCTTCTTGATGAACTAAAATTTTGTTACTTTTAATTTTTTTGGGGGGGGGCTCCAAAAATAATTCTGAAGAAGCAAGATCAGAGTTGTAGGGTGGATGTACAGTGTATACTCTTTTTCAATAAAATTTTTAAAGACAGTGCTTGCTACCTTTAAAAAATGAGCATGTGCATTGTCATAAAAGAAAAAAAAATCTTGGCACACCTTTCTTGTCCTTTTTCTCATCAATTTGAATGAATATTTTTTAAAACTTCACAATAAGTCCCCATGATTTTCCTTTGTTCTTTGAGAAAAATCTATAAAATTATTTTTATTGCTCTGGTTAGAACTTTTAATAAATATTAAATAAAAGTGGTTAGAGTGGGTGACCTTGTCTTCTATCTGATTTCAAGGGTAAAGGACTTTATTCATTAAGTGTAATGTTGACTATTAACCTTTCATATATGCCCTGAATCTCACTAAGATATTTTTCTTCCACTCCAATTTTTTTAAATGTTTTAATCAAGAAAGGATTTGGTCAAGTGTTTTTATAAAGCTGATCATGTGATTCTTTTCATTTTTCTGTTGATGTGGTGTATTAAATTGGTGGATTTTCTGATGCTGACCCATCTTTGCATTCCTGGAATAAATCTTACTTGGTCGTTGTGATGGTTACATAATCTGTTGTCAATTTGAGACTTAGGAGTGAAGGGATGGAGTTTAGCCTGTCAGTCAGATAACAACTTGATGACCTCATTTGGAGCTGCTAAGGCAATAAATAGCTCGCTGGAGGTGAGACACAGAAACACGCCCTGCAAGACACTCCAGTTGTGAAGATACATGGAGCTATGCTAGAGCCCTGGAGCCAAAGGAACCATGTGAAGACGCTTGTACCACCACTGGATCCACAAGAATTTCCACCCACTGGCCTGTGATCTTCCTGCATATGGCGTCATTGCATGTGTTTCATGAGTCTGAAGAGGACTTTATGGATTGTTATCAGACATATGACCTAATATTGGACTTATGGACTTGATCTGGATTGGGCTGAGATATTTTTTCAATATTCAATTGCTCTTGTATATAAACCCCTTTCTTATACACACACACAAAAAAATTATTTAGAGTTCCCAAATATAATTGCCATATCCTTTTGAGCTAACCTAATTTTCTTGGATTTAATTGGGTCAGCAGATTCCCAAAGAAGCCACTGTTTTGAATAGCCTTTTTGAAGGCAATCTGATGAGACTACTGGAGCCCAAGTGGTTTAGGAGTTAAGCATTGGTCTGCTAGTGGCATGGTAAGCAGTTCAAAATCACTAGCAACTCTGGGGGAGAGAGACTGGGCTTTCCATTCCGATGAACAGTTACCAAATCAGAAACCCACAGGGGGTCTTTATGCAGCAGCATTGATTTGATAGCAGTGGGTTTGATTTTGCATTTTTCTAATGAGATCAAGGCAAGTGTATTACTGAGAGAACTTCTCTGCAGACTTTCTCTAATCACAGAGCATGCTTAAACATGTTTTGCTTGTAATAAAGCTACACATTCATGAATTGGAACCTAGTTGAAATACTTTTTGGCTTAACTTTTTATTTATTATTAGAAGACATTGTCTTAGAGAAAATTACTGGCCACAAATGTGGTGGCAATTATAGGGAAAATTACATTGTCCCATATTAATGCTCCAATGATTTGAAAACATTTTCTAAATTTAGACTAGTGTTTTCAATCATAATTACATTCTGCCACTATGAGTTTTCCCAAAGATATTTCTTATTTTTAGTTCTTTTATACTTTGTTCTTTAAATTACTATGAAGCTGTTCATCAGAAGATATATCCTGGATGTTAAAAAAGCAAACACCTCAACTATTTGCACAAAAGTTATTATTGATCTAATTCCCATAGCCCAAAAAGAACTAAGTGCTTTTTATGTTTCAAAGAAAAAAAATATATCAATCTCAGATATCAAGTAGCTCTAGATTTAGTAAAGGAGACTAGTACTCATGCAAACAATGAACTTTAGTAATTGAAGAATTAAAATGTGGATTTCATTAAATATATTTTTCTATCTAATTGGAATTATATAAAAGGATTCATTGATTTCCCAATTGTTTATGCAGGCATGATCATGAATAACACATCTATTCCCAAAGAAAAATTATATTCTGGCTAATTGACTTTTCTTAGAAAACTAATACTTTGCACATATATTAAAAAATTTGATATACTACCTCATTGCTAAAAATTTATTAATAACATTTAAAATCAGCAGGCATAAAAACATGGTCTAGAATTTTAGAATAATTTCATTTAAGTCATATTTGGTTTATTTTTTCTATTTATTTTACTACATATAGTTAATAAATGATTCATACCTCAATAGCAACTCAACCAAATTTAGTGATAATTTGTGGTACATATTTGAAAAGTTTATCTATGCTTAAATTTGACTTAATAATTTCCCTGAATATTTTGCATTGTCTATATACAAAATTATTTATATATAAACCCTTAAACTTCTAAACTTTAGTCTTGTAAAATTCGCATACATTTGATTAATGTTATTCTTCTATGACCCTTAATTCAGGGACTCATTAGCACCTATCTAGCAAGAGGTTAGATGTTTCCAGTTCCTTCCAGTTCTCTTGCATTCTGTAAATTTAACTACCATTTATTTACACAAATAATCATATATTATATGATTTTGTCAACAGTGCAGCACTTGCATGCATTAGTTTTCTATGTACCATTAATATGTCAGATGTGTAGGCACATAATTTGTGTGGGTATATTATATAAGAAAATAGAGAATAAACATGCTCCATCAATACTCTGACATCATTTGAATTTTCCTCCTCTCATGTTCCTTCCTTCTCCTGTTTCTTTTATTATTGTCTTTGCAAGAGCTTCTTCTGGCCTCCTTTTTTCCCATGTTATACCCTGCCCTGTGTAAATCCACAGTCAACTGTCTGTGTTAAAAAGCCTTAAGTGTAAATCCGTTTTTCTGTTCCTTAGAGGAGAACTCTGTTCTTTTCATCATGAAGCTGCAGGTTCTTTATGAGTATTGCCAGTCTCATTCCTAAAATTTTACTCTCTCCAAATGTGCCCAAATATCCAGGCAGTAGCACTTAGAATAGAACACTTTAGTCTTAATGACTTCAAATAAAATAAAAAACCAAACTCGGTGCCATGAGTCAATTCTGATGCATAGTGTCAATATAAGACAAGGTAGAATTGCTTCTGTGTGTTTCTGGGACTGTAAATCGTTACAGGAGTAGAAAGCCTCACCTTTCTCCCCCATCTTTCCAAACTGATGGCTTCAAAATGCTGACCTTTATGCTGCAAGAGCTCCTAATGATTTCAAATCACAAAGGTTTATTTCATAATCAGCAAAAATTGACCGAGGACTCTGTTTTATATCCTCATTACTCAGAGATGTAGGCTGACAGCACTTCTAGATACTGGTCAGCAAAGGAAAATAAAATGTTATGTACTGGTTTTATGTTTTCATTCAGAAGTGATGCTTATAAGTTCTCACATTCTATAGTCAGAATAAAGCAGAATCTCACACTGAAATGGAAAATCTACAGTATATGCAGAGCCATGGGCCTTGCTAACTTTTCTCACCCCTCTCACGTCACACTTCATTTTACCTTTTTCCACATGTTTCCTTTACTTCCCTAATGGGATTTTGTGGATGTGGTTCTTCAGCATTTATCTTATTTAAAACAAAAAGACAAAAACAATTCATGTCATCAAGTTCATTCTGATTTCTATTAAATCTATAGAACAGAGTAGAACCACTCGTGTGGGTTTTATAGATTGTAACTGTGAGAGTTAGAAAGCCTCAACTTTCTTCCAAGGATGAGCTGGTGGTTTCAAACAGCTGACCTTGAAGTTAGCAGCCCAATGTGTAACCGTCTTTGCCACCAGGTTCTGGGATATTTATCTTATTTCATTGTATTAATAGCATTGGTAATTACATGAATTGCAATAGCATCAAAACACTGCTTTGGGGGCACCTTTTACATATGAAAAACTGTGCTAGAAAATTTACTACTGTTATCTTTTTGAATCTAGACAACTTTGTTCGGTAGGTAATAAGCTTTTTTGGTAAAGAAAAAAGAAGTAAGTTTGAGAGGCTACAAGATGCAGCTGTATTTACCTAATTGGTAAATGAATTATCTACGCTTCAGATCCACATCTACCTGCCTAGAGAACTTCACTGCTGCAAGGTTCAAAAAGCTCTAACTTGCATAAAGGGATACCTAACCCCATGCTACTTTCTGTACATTTACAACTCTCTTTATATATTTTTTATAACTAAGCGGTTCTCAGTAAAGAATAACTGAAGAGAAGTTTAAAGTTGTCAAGAATTTTAATTACTTGGATCCACAATCAAGACGCCTGGAACCAGCAGTCAAAAAATAAATAAATAAAATAATTCATGGCATTGGACAGATCTGCTGCACAAGACCTTTTGAACTGCTTAAAGAGAAAATATATCACTTTCAGGCTAAGGTGTGCCGGACCATGGTGTTGTCAATCATCTCACATGCGCGTGAAAGTTGGACAACGAACAAGGAAGGGAGCAGAAGAACTGATGCATCTGCATGATGGTGTTGGCAAAGCATGCTGAAAATCCCGTCGACTTCCAGAAGAACAAACAAATCTGCCGTGAAAGAAATGCAGCCGGAATGTTCCTTAGGACAAAGATGGCCAGATTTTGTCTCACGTGCTTTGGACCTTTTATCAGGAGAAACGAGTCCCTATAAAAGGACATTGTGCTTTGCAAAGGGTCAGCAAAAAAAAGTAGAACACCCTTGACCAGATGGATTGACATATTCGCAGCAACAACCAGTTGACCTTTTCGCATTGTTAAGGCAGCTCAAAAGTAGGCAGTGTTTTATTTGTTGTCCATAGGATTCCTATGAGCCACAGCAGAGTAGAGGGCATCTAGCAACAGTAAATAATTGATGATGTAGTATCTCTAATATAGTCATTCATGACTTCATAATTATTTGTTTCTCCATTAGGGAATGGTAACATCAATTCTGCTTTTCCTCCTCCATGGTGAGATAATCATTTGCATGGGTGACTGGTTGACCAATGGAGGTTGGGGGGGGGGGGGACTCTCTACAAATCCTGGAAACGTATTTACTGAAAGAAACCTTGCTAAGTTTACTTTGGTAGTAAGTGATGGCCAGCTTGACGGGCAGAGTCCTCGGCCTGCTGTGCAAGTGCAATGGAACAACGATCATTCAAAACAGACTCGGAACCCTCCGTCGAAGAACGCCTTCGAATCTAAAGCACAGTACTTCTGGCTCTCCGAGGCAAGTTGGCTTCAATATTTGAAATATGTCTAGTTTCACTATGCTTTAGCAGCCCATTTACATGCTATGAACTCTGACTACATTAATTATAGCTGCCACTTTCCATAAATAAATATCAGTAGCAAATAAAACTAGTATTCAATATTGTTTTGTACTTCTCCAGGCATAGCCTGTCAGTAAATGGGTTAGAGCCTTTGATAGTCATTTTACATTTAGCTTGGTTAGCTCCAGTATAATTGGTGTGAAAGTAATGAAATAACATCATAATTTTAGAAGCAATATAGCTACCATATGTTTGCATTATATTATAACTGTTGATTTTGTTTGCAGATTACACACACCCCAGGCATACTTTAGAGTTATTTTAATTTATTTAGAGAAACTTCTATATGCAATCTATGGGAATGATTCTCAGTGAAACATTTAAAGAAAAATAATTGCTTAATTATATATGTGTGTGTGTTTATTTCCTCAACTAGACCTTGTAAACAAAATCATTTAATTCTTTTATCATGACTATGGATATACAGGAAATTCTCAATGTTACATCTTACAAAACTGGTTAAGGGGGATTCTTTTTTTTTTCTTGGCTGGCCATTTTATAAGATAACATAAATCAATTTGAAAATATGCAAATTGAAAATAAGACTAGAGTAGTTTTAGGATTTTTTTGTTTTGTTTTGACATCATACAAAAAGTGTCAGAACAGTATTTATTCTGAAGACTAAAACCAAAATAAGTGGAATTGAAGATGCATGCACACACAACACAATGTAGTTCTGTAGGTTAATACTTAGATGAAGGATTGGCCACACTTCTTAAAGCTTTACAAATTTTTTTCCTATCATTGAAGCATTATAGTGAATAATGTTTCCCAATGGGGGGGTGGGTTTTTATTTCTGATCAATTGTTCTTTAGTGTTTTTCTAAGATTGTTATTTTCAAAGGTTCAGAATGCAAAACCATATAGTTGAAATGCAGTAGGTGTCCTTTATTCACTATTCAATCATTCAGAAGATACTATAGTGCCTTGTTGTCTCACTGTCAACTCCGAGGTAGTCATTCATCGTGGGCCCCAAGTTAAACACGGACTGTATACTACTGTGATTTTGGAAGCCTATCTCCTATGCTCAACTTAGTTATTCAAAATGCTTTCAATGGTTTACCAAGGAATCAAATCCTCAAATGCATGAATGGAGATAAGGCTTAAAATATAAATATTTATGGTTTACAGATTGATTTAGATGAGATTTGTAGCAAAGTGGGTATGATAGTCCAAGTTAGAATTTAAAAGAGAGCAATTGTGAATTCAGACAGGATGTATCCAGAGAAATGTGGGCTCTTCTCTACTGTTGTAATATTTTCTAGCCTAACCTTGGGTGGAGGCCATGTAATGGCAGGACAAAATATTAATCATAATTCCAAACCTAAGCATCTTAAACCTAACCATAGTCCAAAATTGAAAAAATAAAAAAGTAATTGGAAAAAGAAAAAGAGGTAGACATTGAAACCTACAGAGAAATATGCACTTATAAGTTTTCCTACCCCCTCTTTTCCCCACCTTCAAACAGACACACACGCATTCACATACACACCAAATCTATCTATCTCCTAAATTTCAATTACATTCTATATTTTGGACAGTATCAAATGTAGGCTTTATTTATCATCTGTGCTCCAGTCCTTATTTCTGACTATCCGCTACACACACACACCAGCGTCGCAAACTCAATAGTCTCTCACGGGCACCTAGTCCTAAAATTACTTTGCACAAACAATACTACTGTCTCTCTTATGGAACTGCCTTGCAAATATAAAGGGAATCTATTACAAACCACATTTCAGCTAGGGATTTTGGCAACTCACACTGGAAACTTTGAAGACAACAATTTCCAAACCCCCAAGCACTAATTACTTACACATACAGATAGAATCTGGCACTTTTTTGAAAATGTAAGATTCCATTCTTCTCCATTTTCACTTTCGTTATGTTAACCAGGTCTTCTGTTCCACATGTCCAATCTACTTGAAGGGCTCCAGTGTGGACTTCTTCCTTCAGTACCCTGACAGCGTATAGCTTCTGACCTGGGCAAACCACAGGGAAGCATTCTTTCGTGGAGATAGCTCCTTACCCAAGAATGTATGCTGGCTAAAAAAAAAGAATGTATGATGGCTTTACATCTCTTCTTCTTGAATGTGATTGTTAGGTTTCCTGGAGTAAGTCCCAATACACAGCGACCCTTTGTAAAACAGAGCAGAACTGCCCAGTTCTATGTTAGCCTCACAATGTGTCTGAGCCCATTGCTCCGGTCACTGTATCAATCTGTATTATCAGCAGTCTGAAATCACTAGCTGCTCTGCCAAAGAAAGATGAGGGGTTTCTACTCCCATAAAAATCATCTATTCTACAAGATCCCTATGAGTTGAAATTGACTCGATGACACTCAGTAGTTTCCCCTTTTGCACTGACCTCTACTTTCTAAACACGATGTCCTTCCCGTTGGTCCCTACTAAGATAGATCCGCAGTACTTAGATGAAGGCTGGCCATCCTTGCTTCTAAGGAACATACTGGTTATAGTTGCTCCAACACAGATTTGGTAAAAGTTGTGGCAGTCCCTAGTATATTTTCCTTACTTCTCAGTATGAAAATTACATTCTTAGTATTTGCTGTGTTGTACGTTTTAGACAAATACTGTCTAGTCCATTAGGACCCAGCGCAACCTCAAGTATTACAAGGTCGAATTTTTCAAACCTATTGTACTACCTAGGCAACTTTTACTATGTGCTTCCATGCACTGTAAAAGGAATTCCTGCAAATTACGTATATAAAACTCATTTAATCTTCGTTCAGTTGTAAAGATTTGACCTATGAACTTCTCAGAATTTGAAGCATTTTTTTAATCGTTTTATTAGGGGCTCATACAACTCTTATCACAATTCATACGTACATCAATTGTGTAAAGCACATTTGTACATTCATTGCCCTCATCATTCTCAAAACATTTTCTCTCCACTGAAGCCCCCGGCATTAGGTCCTCATTTTTCCCTTTCCTCCCCGCTCCCCCCTCCCTCATGACCCCTTGATAATTTATAAATTATTATTTTGTCATATCTTGCCCTGTCCTAAGTCTCCCTTCACCCACTTTTCTGTTGTCCGTCCCCCAGGGAGGAGGTCGCATAGTTCCTTGTAATCGGTTCCCTCATGGTTTAAGTATTTTTTCCATTGATAATTTAGTTCAGTTATGTTTTCTAAGACATTTTGCTTCAAATTAACATATTTCACAGAGAAGCAGCGGTATGCATAAACTGAATTGATCTTCCCTAATAGTGAAACGAGGGATATTCTCTGTTAACTAGGTCACAGGATACGAATGAGATGCTTGTTCTGAGGATACATTCACATATGTAATTACTTGCATTGCTAATGAAATGACAGTCAAATGAGAAAAGGATTGTAGTTAGTCTAAATGGATTCTTCAAAGAAAGAACAAAATGAGAAGTAGGATTTTCATTTGTATCAACCTGAAAGTAAGGAACTTAAAACATTCCAGCAAAGTACATAATGTCTAGCTTTTCCACAATTTCCTGGCATTTTCTTTTAACATGCTATGTCTGTTTGACCAAGTAGGAAAAATTACATTATGTTATGTCCTTTTATAAAGAAAATACAGTTGATTAGTATTACTTTAGATGATGAGAGAAAATCAAAATTATTAATATTTCTCCTTTATGAAGATTTAAGCTCAGGCTCATAGTTGTACTATGCATTTCATTCTCTCGCTGCAGATCATTCTTTCTGTCAAGTTAGACCAAAGACTGGAGTCGTAATTATTATGGGCTACACCTCAATTCTGAAAGTTGGGCCCAAAAATTACATCATGATAAACAGAAAGCTTAATCACTAAATATTTCAGTTTACTTGGATCCATAATCAATTCTTATGGAAGCAACATTCAAGAAATCAAATGATGTACTCCATCTTGTGAATCTGCTACAGAAGATGTTAACATATTAAAGAACAAAAACGCCACAATGAGGATAAGATGCACCCAACCCAAGTTATGATATTTTCAACTTCCTCTCATGCCGAGGAAGCTGGACAATGAACCAGGAAGATCAGAGAACATATGTATCGACGGTGCCGCACAACAACGGCAGCTGTGACAAAGACAGACATTACTGAGGTTTTACCACAGAGCCTGCATTTCCTACACATTTCATTTTATGTGCGTTACATCCCTGGGAAGTCGGGCTTATTAAGCCACTTATCAGACGAGAATGCTCACGTCTGTAGAGGCTGAGCTGTTCTCACAGTGACACCCTCTTGCCACTGGTAGAGCTCGAATTCAAAGCCTGGCCGCCTGGTTGTATGGCTGGAACTTTTAACTACTCTTCTCTGTGCTTCAAGGAAGCTAGAAATTGAAAATTCCGGATGACATAAAAGGAATTTAAACTCTAAGCTCTGGAAATGACAGCAACACAGAGGCTTAAATATTATTTGAAATTTTGTATTAATCCTCCTCTTACTATCATTCGATCTCCCATACCATTCCACAAAATCATATTTAAGCTTAAATTACGCAATTTCTCTCCAACTCTTAAAATCCTTTGAAAATGCAACTATTAATTTTAAATATATTTAAATCAAATCTTTTAACTATATTTTTATTTTTAAATACACAAGTAATAAATAAATTGGAATTTTGGAGTATGTACCGTTACATTATAGGGCCTATTTTTACTTAGCTGGAAAAAAATACTTTAAGAATCCATGAATGATACCAAAATAGAAATAGTTTTAAATGATATATACCTTCCTTTTTGAGTTGTAATCGTTGCATAAATATTTGTTCCCAGAATTTATTGACTGAGCTCATATAAAAATTTAGGGATTATTCTTAGAGCTATAGGGACTTCCTACAGAAATTTGGATTTGAAGAGATTCTAAAATGAAGGCAACTTTACTAGAAAAGTCGATAGAGGTCAGCTGTGATAAGTGCTTAGTGCAGTCTTTATTATCATTAGTGATGTCTGCTGATTTGCAACGTGTGAGTCATAAGCTTTATGAAGTAATGATCGCTTGGTGATAAAGTAGCATAGATATTATTGCATACTATTAAATTATACTTTACAGTGTATCTGTAAGGTTCCATCTAGCCCAACAATATAACATTTGCTAAGCAAAAGTAGTTCAATGTCTTTTTCTAGGCAAGTAAATGACAGAGCTAGTGAACATTATTCTCAACAGGGAAATCCAAGTACATTTTGCCTGTCGACAGAGAGACTAAATAAGGAAAATCCAATATAATGTATCAATGTTCAAGTACTAACCTGTGGTGAAAACAAAATTCTAAAATAAGGTATTCATCACTGTCTTCAGGAATATGGGCTTGTACATTTTAAGGCAAAAAAATATCATGTCTTCCTGCATTAAAAAAATTGCACTTAGGTTACTTATCAAAACCTGCACTTTGCTTTATGGACAATGGATGCTTTTGCCTCTCTGGATACTGTTTGAGCACTTACTGCGTACCAGACCTGAGCATAAGTCCTTCACTGTTTCTAATTAAAGTCTGTCAGCAGCTGTGGGCTGTTCTATGTACCAGAGAGCAAGTAATACTACTTCACATTCACAGAGAAGAAAAGTAAGGGCAAGAGCATTTCAATTTATCCAACTTCAAGGCCAATTATCCTAACATCATAGATGCTACATTGCTTTGTGCCATACATTTTGTCCACAATATCTAGCATTTTGGGGGGTAATATATGCATTTTTGATTTGTAACAATATGGAGGAACATTCTAAATTGTTCTATCCTAGGTGGTCTAAAATAGTTCCAATAATGAAAATTCGATGGTCTTAATAGAAGGAATTTCATTCATTACTTATGACTAATTAAATAAACCTTTAAGTGGCAATATGACAAGAGTGGGGGCAAGAGTAAAGTAAGAAATACTACTTGTTCAAGACCCTTTCATCCCACTTTTGAACTCTGTGAAGCCCTGTGTATAACTAAAGAGCGAGAGCGTGGGAAAACAGCGGTTACTCTTCACCGACGTGTTGCCGGTTAAAACCTCCCCACGAGCTCTGCAGGAGAAAGACCGAGTGATCTGTTTCTGCCTAGATTACAGCCCAGAAAATCCTCGGGGACAGTTCTGCTTGGTGACATGGTGTCTTCACGCGTCAACCTCGACTTCACAGGGCATAACAACAATAGCGCCAACCGCTGTATGTGTCTGACCAATTGTTCTGGAGCCAATTTTGGCTCCTGGGGACTCCATGAGTTTCAGAGTGGAACTGTGCTCTACAGGGTTTTTAGTAACTGTGACCTTTTAGATTGCAAGGCCATTCTTCAAGGTGGCTATGCGTGACCTTGAATTGCCAAGCTTCAGGTTAGTAGCCAGTCCTTCACTCTTTGGAGCACCCACGAGTAGACAGAGAGACAGACACATAGATAGATACAACTGGAAGATAATAACTACACCAATGTATATACTTTTAAATTAATTTATAATAACTACATAGAAAGGAGTATCTTAAATCTATATTATCTTTAAATAACTATGACAATAATTTTGAATTTCATTTATTCTATTATATACTGTACAGATAAAGTAATTTGGACATGACTAAAAATGTTGTTACTTATTTCTAAATATTGTCTTTGTAAAACATATATTCTAGTCATATAAGGACATATTAAATTAGATGTCTAATTTCCTGGTAAATGAATACAACTAAACTTAAAAGCAAAATTAATTTAAATTAACCTGTATGATGTTACTGATAATTTGCCCCATTACTATATCTTTTCCAGTTAGTAAAAAATCAAATATAGTCAGATTATACAAATGCTAATCAAAATGCAGTAGGGACAGAATTCCTATGGGTGTTTATTGCAATTTCCCTTGTAGATGACCTAACATTTTTGTGTATGCTATTAAGCGCTCAATTTACCTAATCCTTGTGGAAAATGCCACACATGCTTTGCTCACCAATTTCTTACACAAAGATGGAAAGTCAAACTAAGTCAAGAGGTTGATTTCTACTGAACAGAAATAGTATGATTCTTTTCACACTCTTGCCAGAGGCAATTATGACTATATTTAATTCCTGAATGCACAGTTCTATGGACTCTTATTCCCCATTTTAGAGGGCAAAAATATTTTTTGTTTGTGTCAAAATGAACTATTTATTTTCAAAACAGTCGTTCTTTGCCTCTATACTTTTGCAAACCTTCAATATAAACAAATAATGGTATAACAATAAAACTCCAACAGTCACTATAATTTCAAAATTGTATGAATTGCCATAAATGTCATGGGGAGGGTGATGGTCATATCTGACCTCTTCTGTCTTTCCTATTGCCAAAAGCAGGGCTCAGATAAACACATACTCCATCCTACTTTATCTGCTCAGTGTTAGTCTGGGTAGACTAGAGAAACAAATCAAGGGAGCCTCATATGTGTATAAGAAAGAGCTTTATATAAAAGAGTAATTGCATATTAAGAAAACATCCCAGCCCAGTCCAGATCAGTCCATGAATCTGATATTAGCCCATATGTCTGATATCAGTCTGGAAGTTCCTCTTCAGACTCATGCAACACATGCAATGATGTCAAATGCAGGAAGATCACAGGCCAATGAGTGGAAAGTCTTCTGGATCCAGTGGCAGTGGAAAAATCTCAGTGCTGATGTGGGTCTCCACATGGTTCCTTCACCTCCAGGGCTCCAGCGAAGCTCCATGTGTCTTGTCAGCAGGAATATATTGCAGGGAATACCTCCAGTGAGCTATTTATCTCCTGAGAGCCTCCAAATGGAGTCATCAAGCTGTGACCAAATTGACAAGCTAAACTCCGCCCCTTCAATCTTAAGTCTCAAGTTTATGTAATTTACATAATCAACAGATTGTAACTACCACATGCTCTAGTGTCAACTATTCCTACCACAACATTACTTCTACCATGTGAGTGATAGTTCATTGAAATATCCACACAGAATTTACAGACAATATTCACAATTAAGGGGGTTTATGAGAGAAGTTGATAAGTTCCCACAAGTTAAGATCAGGAATCAATAGAAATAGTCACTGGTTCACAGAAATTCCTCTCTTTTGCCAGCAGCCAATTCTCACTCTTTGACTTCTCAGCCACATGATAACCAAA
Source organism: Echinops telfairi (assembly GCF_000313985.2). Classification (NCBI taxonomy): domain Eukaryota; kingdom Metazoa; phylum Chordata; class Mammalia; order Afrosoricida; family Tenrecidae; genus Echinops; species Echinops telfairi. The sequence continues at coordinate 70,128,225 of NW_022107431.1, forward strand.
CATCTCTTTGGTCCTCTCTTCAGTTTCTCAGCCACATGATCTCTTGATGTTTGCTTCCAGGGACCAGAAACCCAGACCACCTGTCGCTCTGTCGCACAGTTCCATAGTCTCTGGATGAGGTGAAGGTACTCAGTCTCAGTGATGCTCCTCTGACTCTCCATAACACATCTGGACTCCAAACCTCTGCCACTTCTGATAGAGAAATTGGAGGTGCTCTTCCAAGGTTCCCTGGGTTCCTTTCTCTGCTGCTTCAAAAATGGCTTATCCTTACAACCGGGTGGGTGGTCATGAAAATTGACAAGTCCCTCTATTAGTGTTACATTGGCCCTGATTACATAGTCCAACCAATTATATGGTGCAAGTTACAGGGCAGATTTGAGCAGAAGAGCCATATTAAGATTGACAGTGGCTGCAACTGTGGGTTCAAATAAAAACAATAAGAACAATTGTGAGGATGGTGCAGGACCGAGAAGCGTTTAGTTCTGTTGTACACAAGGTCACAATGAGTTGGAACGAACTCAACAGCACCTAACAACCGCTACTACTACTATCATTATTATTTCTCATTTTTAGAAAGTTCTTAGCATTCAACTTAATCAAACTTCTGAAATGTATACAACTGATACAATGTACTTCACCAGGTTTTGTGTCAACTTGGCTGAGGCATGATTCCCATTAGTTTGATTGTTGTGTAATGATGCAGTTTAGCAGTTCTGTAATGACATAATCATCTCCTCGGATGTTATCTGATGTAATCCATTTCCTCGATGCTGTGATCTACATATAATGTATAGATAGGTAGGTAGATAGATAGATAGATAGATAGATAGATAGATAGATAGATAGATAGATAGATGTTCTTGCAAACTTCACTCACGTGCCTTGGATGCTGAATCTGGCTCATTATCATCTGACCTCTGGTTCTTGGGTCTCATCAATCTCTTCAGCCTATGAGCCTTCCATGTCTTTTTCACCTGTTAGTCTTAGGATTCATCACCTTTTCAGCCTGTGAACCAGCAACCTAGTGCTTACTTGCCTAGCTTGGATTTACTAGCCTTTATGGCACATTAACTGCTGTCTGACTTGATTTGAGATTCATCATCCCTGAAGCTAGATGAGTCTGAAGAAGCCACCAGTCTGATGCCTGACTCATGCACTTGGAACTTGCCAGCTTCTCAACCAAATGAGCCATTTGCTTGAAATAAATTGCTTTACAGATAAAAGAAAAACAAACAACAACAAAACAAAGAAATTTCATCCCACCACAGGAGCTTCAAAAATTCAAACATAATGGAATTTTTCCTTAATTTTTGGAAACCCTTTTGTATGTAATTGATTTACATTCTAAGTTTTAAATTTCATCTTATTCTTCTTTATTTTAATAGCTCAAAGGTTTTTTAAATTATAATGACATTTTATCATTTGAATAATTTTTCACAAATATAGAAAAACATCAAACATTATCTATTTGTTTTCATAATTGCCATTCTTGATCATACCTAATCTACTTTTGAATGAGAAATGACAAAATGTCTTACAATGGCAATTGTTTGGCTCATTTCACTGTCCATTTGAACTCCCCTTGACATAAGCCACAGTTTCAATCATTAACTTCCATATATTTATAAGGAATAATTAAAAAGCTTTCTCTTTCATCATGTATATTTTGAATAAGTCTGTGACCCCATCCCTCAAATATTCTCTTGTATTTATCCTCATCTTTTCAATATACACTTATTACAATGCTAATTGTATTGTGTCTGTGCTTAAATAAATTAAATATACTTATTGGTAACGAAGAGTTTTACATCATCAATTTATTCCTTAAATTCCACAAAAACTAAATATCTGAGACAGGATAGAGTAGTCACAAATTTTCTTTCTCTCTTTTCCCCATTACAATGATGTTCTTTCATCTTTTACTGAAAAGCTCACTTGGTTCTATTCTTCGTTGATGTGATACTTTAACTGAATCCCCCTCAATCGCTATAGAAGAGAATTGCACCGTGAGCCTCTAGTTGAACTCATTGTTCACCTTGAGTGCAGGCTAAAGAGCTGCTCTGCCGAGAAGGCACACCTGCTGCCAGAGAATCCACTGCTCACAGACAACTGGCACAATGATTCGCAATAGTGTTGAAGTGACCACACATTATATCCAAGTCTAGGAAAGGGTATGTATGTTTAGTATACTTGCTTCCTTTCCTATTTCTTAATCAGTAAAACACAGTCACATTCTCTCATTGAAGTGGAATTTGAGCTTAAAGAAATGCCAGACATGAAGGAAAATTCTATGTGAGTAGCACAATGGTAGCAACCAGTGGGGACTTTTGTAGTTCTTAACAAGTATTTAAAGTATCTGTCATTGCTAGAAGCATGAATTTAACATGATAAAATATCTCCTAGACCAAAAAAAATTCTAAATTAGGCTTAAAATCCACTGCCATCAAGTCAATTCTGAAACATAGTGCCCCTATAGGACAGGGTAAAACTGTCGTGTGGGTTTGAAGACTGTAACTGCTTACGAGAGTAGAAAGCTTTGTCTTTCTCCTGTGGAGCAGCTGGTGGTTTCAAACAGCTAACCTCATGGTTAGTAGCCCAACATGTAGCCCACTATACCAAACTTGGCAGATATAGATTAAATGGTGACACCCTACTTTACAAGGAATGTGTAGAATACAAACCTAAAACATGATCCCTAGATCATCTGAATTTAGATATCTATAAGAAAAAGGACAATCAAAGTCTTGTTTCACAGGAAAGTTGTCGGGATCAAATGTGTCCATACTCCTGAGGCCTCTTGGACGTTACCTGGGAAAGACATTTCTTAACAACTCTTAGCTCTCATTTTGATGGTTGAAAGTGGACGATTAGGAGAGCAAGGAGGAAAAATCAAATATGTATTTGGATTGCACACAATGGGTAACCGTCAAATTAAGCTCCAAATAGGAGTGTCTCTTCTTGAATCCAGGGATAAAAATAATAATCATAGAGGCTGCTAAATGCAACAGTGGAAATCTGTCTCCAACTGGTTTCGAAGACACTGATAGTCACAGAGTGCACACTGTTTCGATACCAGGTAAAGCGGGTAGTCAAGAATTGTTGAAACACATTTAAATAACAAAATATTTGATGCAAAATATAATAAATATATGTTCAATCATAAAGGCGTATGTTTGGGGCATGCACATACTGAAACAAACGTATCTATTAGGAATAGAAATCTGGAGTGAGGAAAAATAGTAACACCATTGTTGTGGTAAGCAGAATGGTCTCATTCTAATTCTTAAAACCAGTAATTGTATGACATGGCAAAAGAGATTTCATAGATTCGGTTAAATTGAGGTCTTACAATATAAATAATTTTGACCCACTGCAACCACAAGGAGTCAGGAAAATCAGAAAAGGGAATGTCATGAGGGAAACCGAATGAGAGAGGAATGGGGAGAGAAGACAGAGAACGGGGGCCAGCCCATGAAGGATGCCACCATCAGCTTTGAAGATGAAGGATGGAATACAGGATACCTGGAGGACTGAGGAGCAAAAACGAAGAAAACAGATTCTTAGGACCTACAGAAGAAACACAGTTCTGCTGACCCCTTGATTTTAGCACTTCTGTCTTCCAGGACTGTGGGGTCATATTCATGGTGTTTGAAGCCGCTTGAGTTGTGGCAATTTGTAACAGTAGCATTTAGAAAACAACACAATTAGCCATGCAAGATCAGCTTGAATGCAGTGTGATGCTTAACTCGCGATGCCACCAGGGAGCCTTTGGATGTAAACGTTTACGTGAAATTACATACACATACACCAAGGTTTAGACCTGCCTTGCTAGGCCTCAACTGCTGCATCACTGAATAATGCTAGTCCCCAATTCTTTTCTGAGAAATTACTAAAATCACACGAGTCACACATTCTGTGTGCATGGTTATGCATGCGTAGAATAAACCGTTACTTATAAAGTGTCCTATTCTGTGACCTTCACCAGGTAAGAAATTTGTAAAACTAATATATAATAACAGCAACCTGCCATGTGTGTATGTTTCCTGGCTGGCCACATTGCTGCTTCTCCATATGTGCGTGAGCTTTTAACGTCTATGAGGCTCGTGACTGCGTTGGTTACTGTTTGCGTACTCCATAGTCCGCGCAGATTACGTTGCTGAATGAATTCTCAGGGGAGTTTTGTTGAATTCAGCTGGGAAATTTAATAAAAATGAAGTACCCAGTGTTTATTGTGCCATTTTTGCTGTATCTTTTTGAATGGTATCTATGTGTGTCTGTACAGTTTTTAGCAGCTAGTTTGTATGTAAGTTTCTTCTCCTGTAGTAGTAAATGATTCCTTTCTTTGTTTTTTTTTTAAATCATTTTATTGGAGGCTCTCACAGCTCTTATAACATCAACTGTCAACTGTATCAAGCATATTTGTATAGATGTTGTCATCATCATTTTCTAAGCATTTACTTTCTTTCTGAGCCCTTGGTATCAGCGTCACTCTTTACCCTCACTCTCCTCCCTACCACCCTCGTGACCCCTTGATAAATTATAAATTATTATTATTTTCATATCTTACACCAACTGCTGTCTCCCTTCACCCACCTTGCAGTTGTTCGTGCCCTTGGGGGCGGGGAGTAGGCGTCAATCACTCCCATCAGTCTCCCCTTCCTTCCTTCCTTCTGTCCTTTCCCTTCCCCCTACCTTCCTGGTATCGCTACTCTCATTTCTGTTCCTGAGGGGTTTATCTGACCTGGGTTTAAGAAAACATTTCACATTTATTTGATGTCTGACTAAAAGTTTGAGTTGGATCTCTGTTCATGAGACAAAGGGAAGAAAAATTACCTGGTTTATGTCAGTAGCCCTCACACAGTACCCCAAGACATGTAATAATGTTGACATTTATGATGAAATGAGATTGTATAATGATGATAAATGATGGTGATGGTAATAAAAATATAATAAAACTGTTCTTCTTCTTTACATTTTACTAAATTGTTTTTAACAAAATGTTCAAAGTCCAGATTCATTGGCATCCAGTCGATGGAGACTCATCGCGACACTATGGGACAGGGTAGAACTGCCCCTGTGGCATTCTGAGGCTATAACTCTTTACAGGAGTAGAAAGCCCTGCCTTTCTTCAGAGGAAAAGTGGGTTGTTTTGAACTACTCATCTTGCAGGTAGTAGCCCAATGTCTAAACACTATGCAACCAAGTATAAATGCACATTTACGAATGGGAGAAAAGCAAATGGAATGGGGAAAAAAGGAAGAAGTCTAGTCACATTCACTGAATGCACATTTACATTAAAGCCATAAGAAAAAATGTCTGGGTTAAACTTTTTGCCCGATTATTGTCTGGTAATCTACCAGTGCTAAATATCTTACACCAACCTCCAGCAGCCAAGGAAACTTCTTGGTCTGCTTACTGCTGGGAACTGAGTGGAAGTAGACTAAATTCAAAAGATTTACATTTTCAGTCTCCTACTAGGACCTTCTCACCTGAATTCTCCTTTTCTCCATTAAAATCAGAGGTCTATTGAGTCCAGTATGCCTAAAACAATAAGCAAGTAATTAAGCAAGCCCCAAGAAATAGTTAAAAGAAGTCCCTTTTATGCGTCTATGTCTCCAGTATAATGAAAGGTCTCTCTCCTGCGATTTCTCTTGGGCACTGGGTCCTCGTATTGGTGAGAGGACAGCAACTCTGGTTACGAAAACATTGGAACACTTCCTAAAATGATCCCAGTACATTATGCCCTCCTGGACCTCTTTCCGCTATGCTGCCATTTAGTAAATTCTGCTTTGTTCCTATTTATATTCTTCTTTCCTTTTATTTATTTTTTAGTAGACTATGATAAAGCATTTTTGTAGATGCACTATCCTCTTCTAGAAAATAATATTCAAGAGAACATTTTCTAAGGAAGAGGAGAAGTGGGGCTATTGTGGTATATTTTGTTTATAATTAATTTGACTTTGCAACTAGATACTCTCCAAATAGCTTGAATACTAACCTATAAGCTGTTAAAAGGATAGAAACTAAGAATAAAAATACATGCAATCATTAGTCATTTATATGACGTTGGAATATATTGTCAAGTATCAGTCAAAAGTATGCCCTCCACAGTGACATCGGGGCTCACTAAATTCCTCAGTCACTGTCATCTCCTAGGTGACAACTCAGAGCAACCCTCTTGGACAGGGCAGAACTACCCGTGTGTGTTTCTGAGACTGTAACGCTTTATGAGATTACAAAGGCCTATCGTTCTCTTATAGAGTAGCTGGTGGTTTCCAACAGCTAACCTTGACAATTGCAGCCCAACATGTAAGCCCTATGCTACTAGGACTCCTGGCTTCAGAGGACACATGCAACATATAGATTTCACAAGAGAAGACACCACGAAAAGGCACAGCATCAGTAAGAAAGGAAAGTGAGAGCAAAAACATCAAAATTTCAAATTTGACATGGTGATATGGGTTTATATTTCTTAAAACAACACATTTTAATGCAAGATAAAGAGGGGAAATAATAGCTAATAGTTTATTCAATTTTCATGCAGAAGTGCTTGGTTTAGTTGATGAATATCTTTTACAGATTGCCAATCAAAATCTAAGAGAATGATTTGACTGAGATGTTAGGGGACAGCCAGATGATAGTGTGCCATCCCCCCGTGTTAGCTGAGATTGACTAGAGAAACAAATTCATTAATACTCATACATGTCTAAGAAAAAGCTTTATATCAAGAAGCAAGCTGATATCAACAAAACATCCCAACCCATTCAAATCAAGTCCACAAGTCTGAGATGAGTCCATAGATCCCTCTTCAGACTCACACAGCTACATGCAATCATGGAGATTGCAGGAAGAAGAGATGTCAAGGCATAGCACAGACCAGTAGCGCAGCAGCATGGAAAAGTAGGTTGAGATGGGGCCTCAAGTTGTAGCACAGCATGGTGACATCATTCACCATGATCCACATGTTGGCTCAGCCCACAGGTAATGCAGGACATGGTTGAGGCAGAGCAGCTAATTCAGGCAGCAGCATGCTGCTCCAATCACCAGAGAGTAAAAGAAAAAGAAACTAGCCTCTGAGAGGCATTTATCTGATTGCCTCCAATCAAGCTGTGACCTGATTGACAGTCTAAACTCTGCCTACATGTTTCTATGGAAGCTATGTTGGCACCAAAAAAAAAAACCATCATTGTCCACCCCTTACCAACTTGGCACTTGTATACAATTCTTTAGCCATATTTAATTTTTAAAACAAGGACAGTAGTAAAATCATAATTTTGCTTAACAGAATAAAACTAAAATGCATACAACTCAAAATGTGCCAGCCTCATATACTTTATAAGCAAAAAACCAAAAATATTCTATACTTAACAGTTGCAGTTATGGGAACACATATACCATAATCCTATAATCCTATCAATATATTCCCCGATTTATGAAAGTTGTAAGCCAGCCACTTCATGCCTTTAGACCACACCACCCCCCGACCTTTGGGTATTAAATTTCTATACTGCCAGTGCTCTGAGGAGACAAGCAAGCTGTTTGAAATAAAGAATCTCATTCCAATTGGAACCTTGTGAATCTGCATCCGTAAGCAAAATCAAGTCAGTGCTGGTCATCCATAAGCTCAGCACCAATATGCACCAATTCAAAGACTCAAAAATCTGATCTTTATCTCTTCGTGTTCTGGACAACTTAATGTTGTCTGCCTTGCTTAGCCTCATCGTGGTGCCGATTTGCCTCCTTGCCTTTTGACCATGGGTCCCTTCACAAATACTCAACCCTGGCCCCTTTTTGCTAGGTCATGTCACAGGTTCAGGTTCTGAACAACTGTACAAACTTCAGATTAGCCGACCCACTCTCGTTTTCTCCTCAAGTCCCTGTGAACCATGTCCAAGGGTGTCAGTGGCCACACTCAACCTGCCTCCCTGTTGTTGGTTTTCTCCCACTTCCACTAAACAAGTAGTTTCAGGTGCTCACCTATTGAGCAATTCAGGCTGCCCACAGGCTCCCTTTAATATTCAGTCCTAGAGAGGAGAGTTTCTTCATAGCTCCAAATTTTTCCCAACTTCAGGCACAAACCACTATTTCAAAATTCAAAAAGCCAAATATTGCTTTCTTTTCTTCAGTCTGTCAACAGCTCCCTAGAAAAATCTCTTCAAATGCAAATGTTCTGAGAAATCAAGGCACTGGGTGGAGCTTAACTTTTCAGAGCCTTCTTTCCAGGTGTGTCCCAAACCACTTAAAAATTCAAATTAATGGCTGAATACAGTGTGCTTACAAACTCAATTTTCTTAATGCCTAATAATATTTTCTACCAATCTTTATATCAATAACAATAGGCAGTAGAAACAGTATAAACCTAGTAGAACCAGATGCTAAACAAGATCCTTAAAACAGACAAATTCAACCTTATCTTATTTTATCTAAACCATGCCATTCATATGCAATATAGTCTTAGGTCTCTGACTGAATCAGGCTAGGGCGGGGCATTCTGTCAGCCATTTTGACCTTCTGTTACCCATTTGAATAAGCAGCGTGGGCTCAGAGGAGATGTTCAAGGAGTGATTTTGTCCCGAGCTCAAAATATATATTAATCACATTTATCGTTGCCATTTCACACAGATTAACACTTCTGGGAGTCAAAGCTTTCACTGCCCATGTCCTCTCCAGAAAATAATCGAGTAAACACTATGGGTCTGTCTGACCTCTGGCTATCCAAAGAAGAGAGACTGCCAGGAGGCAGAGGTCAGACTAGTATCCACGCTCCATCTTCATGATTTGTTTCTCTAGTACCTCACTCTTAGTACTATGGGTTAGGCCAGAATGACTAGAGAAACAAATTTATTGGCATTCATATATGTGTAAGAAAGAGCTTTATATCAAGGAGCAATTAGATATCAAGAAAATATCCAGCCTAGTTAAATTCCATAAATCCAATATACCTTATATACTCGTGTGTAAGCCAAGTTTTTCCAGCACATTTTTAATGCAGCTTTTGTAGTAAAATTAGGTGCCTTTGCTGATCTTCTAGTCGGCTTATATTGGAGTATATATGGTAAGTCCGTAAATCCCTCTTCAGACTCACACAGCTACATGCAATGATGAAGCATGCAGGAAGATGAGCTGTTGAGGCATAGCAGAGGTCAGTAGCACAGCAGTGGGTGAAGCAGGTCCAGATAGAGCCTCAAAGTACAGCACAGCACAAGTGATCAGATCCAATCCACCAGGATACATGGGTTGGCTCAGACCCCAGGTAGCACAGCACATGGCTGAGGTATAGCAGCTAACTCAGGCAACAGCATGCTGCTCCAATCACCAGGGGGCAAGAGAGAAAGTGGTTGACCTTGGAGAGCCATTTATCTGGTTACTTCCAATCAAGCTACAACCTGATTAACAGGCTAAATTCCACCCATATGTTCCTATGGGAGCCATGTTGGCACAAAATAAACTATTGCACGCCCATATGATCACAAGTGAGCTCACACCTTAACGTGCCAGTGGGCCTTTTATTATTCCTTTATTTCTTCATCTATATAACCTACCTAATATAGAAATGTGGAGCTCACAGCTGTTCTAAGGGCAGCAGTTTAAAACCGCCAGGTGTTCTAAGAGAGAAAATTGGGAATTTCTACACTTGTAGAGTTACAGTCTCAGAAACTTACAGTGGCAGTTCTACCCTGTCCTATAGAGTCACTGTGAGTTCAAATAAACTCCATAGCAGTGATAATTTTGAGTGTAGCAAAAAATGAATTTAATTTAATCAATTGTTTACTTAAAAGAGTTAAAGCATATTTTATGCATTACTCTCGAGTGGAAATCATCAAAGTTTCCTACTATTCCTATATTAAAATGACCACCAAGTATCCTTGGAAGTTAAGATATTCTTCATATTTCAATGAAAATAATTTTCTTCTTATAGCCATACTTTTTGACCCTGTTACAGATGCAAACTAGTATAATATATAACTTTCTGTGGTAGTTACATAATGTGTTGTCAATTTGTGTATTAAGAGTGTAGGGGTGGAGTTTAGCCTGCCAATCAGGTCGCAGCTTGATGACCTCATTTGGAGCTGCTAAGAAGATAAATAGCTTGCTAGAGGCAGAAGACAGACTCACTTCCTGCAAGGCATGCTTGCTGATAAGACACATGGAGCTATGCTAGTGCCCACAGCTGGAGGAGCCACGTGGAGACACCTGCCAGTGCTGAGATGTTTACACCACCATTGGATCCACAAGACTTTCCACCCACTGACCTGTCATCTTCCTGCATTTGGTGCTATTTCATGTGTTTTGTGAGTCTGAAGAGAACTTTATATATTGGCATTGGACATATAGGCTAATGTCAGGCTTATGGACTTGATCTGGACTGCGCTGGGATGTTTTCTCAATCTTCAATTGCTCTTGAAAATAAAGCTCTTTCTTAAACACATATGTGTGTCTCTCTAGATTTGTTTCTCTATAGCCAACCCACACTAACACACTTGCTTATATTTAATACTTTAAAAAAAGTTATATAGGATATTAAACACTAAGTATTTTCTCAGCCCCTGGAAGCCTTGGTGATATGGTGGTTTAAACAATGCACGGCTAATCTCATGGTCAATGGTTTAGTCCTTTCAGGTGCTCTCAGGGAGAAAGATCAAGCTGCCTGCTCCTGAAAAGATGTACAGTCTTGGTAGCCATAAGGAGCAGTTTTACTCTGTCCTATACCATCACTATGAATTGGAATTGACTTAATAACAGTGGTGTTCTTGTATTAAATTCCATAAGCATGTGCTAAAATATTTGTTGAAACTTTTTGACACTCTGAGGATGAATCTAGTGTTATAAAGTACCTATTTCTTTTTCACAAAGTATTTTCTCTCTCCATTGTCCAATTGTTGCTTTTATTGATCAGCTAATGAACAGTGACTCTCCAGTAAAACACAGGAAGGAAATATTGATGTAAACTGTAAACAAAGGGAAAATGTGGGAAGAGAGTTGTTATATTGTCAGACTTCAATTAATAACACAAAACCAAATATAGGTTTAGTGTTGTTCGCTGTAGTACAAAAAACCCAAAAAACAAGTACATATAAATTGTTCAACAGACAACAGCTTTGCTCTGTACATTTTCACCCATCACAATAAAAAGTTAAAAAAAGAATGAGAATAAGAGAATGAATGCAAAATGATAGCAAATTTATTTTGAATTGTAAACTTAAGATGCTTGGAAAAACTTTAGGACAAACAATAGAATGATATAAAATAAAAACACAACTGTCATATACCAGTCACAGATAATCTGTAAGCATTTGTATTTGACAGGTTAAAGTGGTAAAATATAATTTGAAATTGCAATTAGACATGTCTGCAAGACAGAAGTACAATTTCAAGTCAGCAATAATTTATACTTTAGCCTCTAATCAAAAATCAGATATGCTCAAATGTTCAAATTGCACGCTCTGATGGCAGGTTGTTGCCCTTTTACTACATCAGGACTTCTCATGTTTGACCCTATAAACATTTTGGCACTATAACGTTTTATTGTAGGGATTTTCCATGTGTTATAGGATGTTTAAGAATTGATCTCTACCAATTATATGCCCATTATCCTTTTCTCCTAAGTAGTAACAACCAGAAGTGGCTCAAAAAAATGCTACAAATTCTTGAGGGGGTAAAGGGAGTCAGGGGAGTATGAACCATTCCTTTTCAATAACCCCAAATGAGCCACCAAGTACATGCAACTTCTATCAATGTCTAGCGTCACTGGTTCTGTTTCTGACAGAAATAAAAATGATAATAAAAACTCATTTATATTTAAACTGAATAGGTTTTAGGGGGAAATAGCAGGATTAAAAAATACTGGAATCAAAATGTTCCAAAGAACAAAAATACAAACTGCATAAATATACATGGCATTGAGTCTCTTTGAAAGAAACAATGAGTTATGAGAGCAAGAAAAACAGTTTGTTATTTGGCCCAGGTCACATGGCTTGCTGCAGAACTAGATGAGGCAACCGGGCTGATTCAGTTCTCACAGCAGTCACATGAGTCTTAAATGACAAGAGAAACCTAAAATAAAATACTTTATTCGCTTCATCATTTTACCTTATATCAAATTTTAATTATTTATTTGTAGACTATTGAATTCACTATAATAACTGATGATCACTCTAAACAATGATGAATATCTATTAGGTCCAAGAATTATACCATGTGATAGGAATAACAAGTTGAATAATATATATTTCTAAACTAGGATTAAACTACTTTTAAAATAGAAAATTTGAATTGTTTTGAAGGATGCATGGAAATTAGAACCCTTATCTATTGCTGGTAGGAATAGAAAATGTTGTAGCCATTGTGGGGAAGTGTGGAAGTTCTTCAAATATTGCACATTAAATATGCTCAGAAATTATATTCCTTTTACTCACTGGTCTTGACTTTGTTCCAACTCAGCACCTCTTACTATAGAACAGAATAGAATTGCCCAGAGAATTTCCGACTAATTCTTTATGAAAGGAGATTGCCACATTGCTCTCCTAGGGAGTTGCTAGTAGGGCCAAACCTTTTCGTTCGTAGTCACGTGCTTTCCTGTTGGACCATGCGGATGTCCTTACCTGCTGGACCACAAGGGATGCTTGGTCTACTAACCAAAACCAAATGAAATTCCTTGTCATCAAGCTGGTTCCAACTAACAGAGACCCTATGAGACAGAATAGAACTGTTCCCATAGCGTTTCTAAGGCTTCGAACCTTCATGAAAGCAACCTGCACAGCCTTTTCCACCAAGAAACTGGTGGGTTTGAACTTCTGGCCTTTCAGCTACCATCCAAACACTTAGGTACTATAACTCAATTGTTCCTCTTCCATTCCTAAGTACTTGAGTCTTACTCTTACAGCGACGACCCCAGCAGATACATGTGTGACAGTGCTCGTGGAAGCATTACCCACAAGAGGAATAAAAATTCAAACGACCATCAGCCAATAAATGGATAAACAAAATGCAATCTATCCATAGGTTAGAATATTACCTAGTCATAGTATTCATGTTACAACATAGGTCAATTTTGCAAATACCGAGCTAACCTAAGTCTGTTGGACACAAAAGAAGAAATATTGTATGATGCTGTATATATGAAATACCTGGAGTAGGCAAATGTAAAGAGACAAGTTACTAGTGGTTACAGAGGTTGATGGGAAGCAGTGAAGTGCATACTATTCTGTTTCTGATGATAATAATTCAGTGAAAGGAAATAGTGCTAATGGTGGTTATATATCATAAGAATAACTAGTGTCACTGAATTATATTTTTATAAATGGTTAAAATTCTGTGTTGTACATATTATATCACAATAAAATATCTGTGTATTTCCAAATCTTAAAGATTTGATACTCTATCAAGGTAAAACCAAATTTTAAATTAATTAATTAACACTCCATAATGACGCAATGTTTTAATATGGAAAATAAAAGTTATTGAAGTGAAGTAAGATTTACCTAGTTCGGTCTGAGGGCATGGTCAGAAGTTCTAAACCCGCTTTCTAATCCTTAATTTAGAGTTGTAGTCTCGGAAATCGACATGGGATGGGCAGTTCTCCCATGCGCTACAGGATTCCTACTCAAGTTGCGAAGGAGCCAACTGGAAGGCAGTGAGGGTCTCTTGAGTGAAAACTAGGACGCGGCGTGACATATCTCTGAACGACAAGTTTGAATTGCCAGGGAAGAAAGTTTACACTTTTCAAATCATCTACATTTTATATACCAAACTCATAATTCTTTTTGTTACTTTCAGGTATGCATGAAATCTTCTATATAAAATTTTAAAAGGAAAAATATATATATTATTTTGGCATATGGAACCTACAGCTTGGAATTCTTCCTTCTTTATTTCTTTGCATCTCAAGGTTCTGTTCTTATAAGCAAATATAACCATTTCATTTCATAATGTTATTAGAACAAAACTCTTGTCCAGAGCCGTGGTGACGTAGCTGGTTGCCCTTTGGAACGTCAACCGAGTGGCCACATCCTGCTCTCCCAGATGACCTTACTGTGGACAGAAAGCCACGTTTGTTTGCTGTCTGTTTTCTCTCATGTAAACCCACGGACATGTATTTATTGTTTCTGTTGTGTGCTGTGGAGTTGATATCAATCAACAGTGATCCTATGTAACAGTGCAAAACTACCACATTGGATTCTATGTTCTTGAATCTTTACAAGAGCACATTGCCTGGTGAGACTTCCATGGAGCAGATGGTGAGTTTGATCCACTGTTTTCATTTTTTGGTTAGTAGCCAAGTACTTAACTCGGTGTCACCACTGTTTCTCTTACACACATGCGCACACACGCAACACACACAATTGATCCTTGAACAGCACAGGTTTGAATGACATGGGTCCATGTTACCTGTCTTTTTTATTAATGCTGTTTAATTCTAATAATGTCATAAGAAGCATTTTATTTTCCAGTAAACTGCATATCATAATAAAAATGATCTCATCTGTCATATATTTCTCATCATGTTTAATGCAATTCACGTTTAGTGCCAACCTTAAACAATATGAAATGCCCCTAGTGATGAAAGAAATGCTCCCAAGAAGCAGCAGAAAATTATGACATTAAAGAAATGTTGAATTGCTTGATATGGATCATAATTTGGGGTCTGCAGGGGTGGTTGTTGGCCATTTCAAGATAAATGAATTTAGCATCTTTTCCAGGGCATTATATATGGATACACATGATGAAATTTTACCCTTCATTGGTGATTCTAATTTATGAGAAATTGTCAAAAGCTGTCTCATTTTTCCATTCTATGATTAGTGTTTTCCCAACTTGCAATTAGTAATCAATGTTTGGGAAAACAGTTGAAGACCTTCTTTTCTTCAGTATTTTCCCTTGATTGAGCATCCATGCAGACTTTCCTAAGGAGTATGTGGGTAACATTAATGGGCAAAAGTTGACAGTTTCAACTCACCCAGAGGGATCACAAATGAAAGTCCTACTCATATGCTTTTGAAAGGTCACAACCTTGAACTCAATATAGGCAGCTCTGCGCTGAATCAGACGGAGTCACCATGAATTGGACAAAACTCAGTAACAATGCAGCTGATTTGGGGTTTGAGACTTACTTGAAACAACTTCCCACTCCATCTGCATTTATGAATCAGACCTCGGCACTCTCCCTAAACAAGAGCTCTCCCATCCTGCTCATTTCTCTATTTACTTTTGGTATAGGAGCATGAATATATCTTTTAAAGCTATATATAATTCTGCATTCTCATTCATTGTGTTGCCTCGCAAACTGTTCAGTATTAGGTTAGCTAGAAATTCTTCATGCTGGTCCATTGTCCTTGTGACATTTCTGATCACATTTTTTAGCACCTTACAATATTGAAGCATAATAAAATATGGTGGATAGATCATGTGCCCATCCTGCTCCATGTTAGGGGTCTCAATTCATTTTGGTGAGAGTTGGATGATGTTACAGGCCAAGATCTGTGGTGGTAGGTACATGCACTGCTGAGGGATGATTTGCTTTTAGGCAATACCACAGTGAAAATTAATAAATAAATGCATGCACATGCATACGTTCTTATGCATTTCCATAATTATACATACAACCACCTACCTGCATGTAATATATGCATACATATGCATATGGATATACATAGGTTAGAGTGGGAGCAAAGTTGTTTGCTCCTTAGGCAAACAGGACAGGTCCACCGCCTTCCACCGTTCCAGGGCCCTCGGAAACACGGATGGCTCAACCGCAGGAGCTGATGGAGTACCAGCTGGCCTGTCTCTCTGCCTTAGGTAAATGGGACACTTCACCTCATGTTGCCTGGCAAGGCTGACGAAGCAGCATTCTGCAAACTTATCAGTTACTTCGTGTTCCGCACTCTGTTCTCCCCTCCTGTCTGAACAGCTTGGCTGATGTCTTAATGCTTCTCTGATAGACCCTCAAAGAATTGCCAGTTTCCTTTTATGTAAACCTGTTGTGTGTTACAGGCTATGTGCAGGGAGTATATTTAAACCTGTCTTGGAGAAAGTTCAAGGCCTTGAGGCATCTATGCTGCAGGGCCACCTGTGCCTCAACTGCAGCTCTCCTTTTGCTGTAATCTTTAAATTTTCTCATTCCAAAAGGTTGCTCCTCTGGAAACCAATAGATTTTTAAGATAAGGGCCAGACTTACACTTTAAAGATAATGAATCCATACTAATACTTTCAACATCATAATTCCCTTTCAATAAGACTATAGTTTTTACATTCACCATGCCTTATTTGAAGATTTAATTTCCATGGTAATAATTTGACTCTTAACAGTATTAGTACATTGACTTATATGCTTAATCCTATAATACTTCTTAAAACATTTCAGAATTGTTTTACTCACACTACACCATGATGCGTGCGTATGCATAGTATACACATTAAACCTGAAACATATTTTTGATTTGTTTCTAGTTATTCCTACCATCACACCAGCAAAGAATGAAATACATTAATAAATTACCTTGATTAATTTTTCTCTTTCTCTATTTCCCTTTTGTAGGGTTGTGATTTATTTGCAATATTGCTCTGTGTATTAACTTCAATTTGCTTTCAGTTTTAGTTTCTTATTTTCAATGACAGATATAAAAACTAATATTCAATATAAAATTATGTCTACTATAAATAATCTTTTACAAAGTAAAGAAGACAAAGTCACTGTTTTTATAAAGCCATCAGTTCACATTAGTTTTAATATGGCAAAATGAAATAACCTTTCCTATTAAATGCATGCTTTTGGTTCTAAAATAAGAAGTGACTTTTATTCTTGCCATTGTACTTTTTGACTACAGGAAAGAGGAATATATTTAATTGTTTAAATATTCAATTAAACATGATCTTCCGAGGCACTTACTCTCTGAATGGAAGCATTTTATACAAACCGTGATTTTCCACCAGGGCACATGAGAGGCTGACCTGGAACATTTGCTGACTGGCTCAGGGCCTCCTTGGCCCCACTGGTTCTCATAATTCAGAAACAATTAATAGTGCAAAGTTAATTAAACCTGTGGCATAATATAAATGCATATTCTTTTCCCTTTCTGGGTTTTTCCTGTGATATGGGATCATTTGGTATCTTTTAAAGAGTCCCAGGTTTAGCATTTGACAAATTTGGACTAAGTTTTTATCTCTAGGCCTTAGAAAAAATACCAGTTCCAACTCTATATACTTTGAGTTACTGCTAATATAAAACAACGATATGCATATATATTTATTTTAGTCTTATAATTATGCATATCCATTTATTAGAAAATTATTGTATAACATATGACTTCTTATTATATTTACAATAGTTTTCAATTCTTTTAGATAATGCTTTTAGTATCCAAATATCACCTAGTTTAGGTCTCACTAACAGAAAACTTCTCTAAGATGTTAAGAGCAAATGTGTCCCTTTGAGGTCTAAGATACATGTGACCCAAGACATGTTATTTTCAATCACCTCATTTGCATACAGAAAGCTGGAAGATAAATTTAGAAAAATCAGAGAAGAATTTATACATTTGGATTATGCTATTGATGAAGAAATGAAAAAATTGAAGGCAAAATTCAAACCTCTAATTGCAATGTTAAAAGATTCTCTGGACAAAATATCCAGTGATGCAGAAAGCATCCAAGGAAAATGGAAAGAATACACAGTCACCCAAAAGGGATGTGAATAGCCCTGGTTTCAGACAGAGAGCACTGTAAAACTGATGATGACAGAGGTAGTTAGGGCACAACGTTATATCGTTGATCTCCCTTTTGACCCATTTTAAAGTTGTTTCTGTTTTGCTGTTGTTGCTTTAAGTGAAGGGGAAATGCACATGGATTAAGCCTTCAGTGAATCCCTTCTGATGATAGATCATGGATATGAATAACCTTGCGAACATATTATTTGATCTTTCTCATGATCCATTTAAATTTGTTCTAGTTTTTAACAT
>NW_022107431.1:70146514-70176935 GCF_000313985.2 Echinops telfairi
TGACATTCAACCATTTCATGAGGTACCTTACAAGCAAGAACCAATGGTACTTAAGGAAGAAGTCCAACTTGCACTTGACATATTAGCCTCAAACAAGATCTCAGGAATTGATGGGATATTAATTGAAGGGTTTCAAGAAGATAATGAAGCACTGGAAGAACTCATGTATCTATGCCAGGAAATTTGGAAGAGAGCTACCTTGCTGACTGACTGGAAGATATCTATATTTGTACTAATCCCAAAGAAGGGTGACTAAATAGAATGCTCAAATTATAGGACGGTATCAATGATATCATGAGCAAGTGAAATTTTGCTGAAGATAACCCAACAACAATTACAGTAGTACATCGATAGAGGTTCAGGCCAGATTCAGAAGACATGGTACAAGGGATATCATTTCTGAGGCCAGATGGATCTTTGCTGAAAGCAGAGAACTCTAGAAAGAACTTTACCTGTGTTTTATTGACTATGCAAATTTATTTGACTGTGCAGAACATAGCAAACTAAGGATATCCTTGATAATATGGGCATCTTAGAATATTACACTGTGTTCGTGCAGAATCTATACATGGATCAAGAGAGAGAGTTGTGCAAGCAGAACAAGTGAAAACAGCCTGCATGAGTGACAATCAGGGCAGGTGTGCATCAGGGCGCATTCTCTAACCATGCTTATGTAATCTATTTCCTGAGCACATAATCAGAGAATTTGGCTTATATAAAAAATAATTCAGCGTCAAGAGTGAAGGAAAGGTTATTAATAAATTTCAATATGCAAATGACAACCAAATTGCTGAAAGTGAAGAAGACTTGAAGCATTTGCTAATGAAGATCAAGGATTGCAGTCATCAATCTGGATTAACTCAATATAAAGAAACCGTAAATCTCTGGATGAGGTGGACTATCAAGAGTTGGCAACACCGGACTCCAACATGACAACTATGCAGATGGTGAAGGGTCGGGCAGTAATTTATGCTGTTGAGTATAGGATTGCTGTGTGTCAGATTGATTCAAAGCCCCTAACAAAAAAAAACAACCAAAATGTTCTCAATTTAAACCCTCCCAGAGGTGCCTCAGGAGACAGTCCTGGAAAACGATTTCTGAAAGGTTACAGCCACAAAAACTCTAAGAAGAAGTGCACGACATGAGTCAGAACTAACTGGATGATGGCAACTAACAAAGAAAATGATCTCCATATAGAGGGAGTTTCCGATGTTACATCCTGTAGTTATGTGCACGGAGAGAGCTTACATTATCATTTTAACATTTTATTTCTATAAAGCACTCACCAAGTGTTCTGTTTGAGCTTTCCATCCCCACAATCATTCATTGTCGGCATATCACTTTAATTCAGGCACAATTGAAGTTCTATTAAGAAGATGTGGTATTTCTCAGGTTCTGTCTTAGATTAATACTAATCAAAAACGATCTTATATTCTCTTCTGACATTTGCCGGATGAACCCTAAAATAGCCACCTGAATTCCTGCTGTTGGAACAAACCTCACTGAGAACATAATCCTCAGTTTGGCAAATCGCACACACATGAGGCTCACCTGGATTCCATAGCCCCGAAGTACAGACTGCACAGAGAAAACACACTCTATAATCTCAGACAGGACACCACACATGGAAAGCAGAATTGACCTCATGCAGAATGTACCTAACTGATCAATTTGGATAAGACCAGTTCCTCAGCTTCACTCAGGATCTTTGCTTTCCTTAAATGGTAAGCATTTTTCTTTAAAAAACTGTTACGTTCTCCTTAGTCCTCTTTTTCAAGAATCTTTCAAAACTCATGAGATTTGGTTCCTTACTTGGAAGTAAACCTTTTTATTCAACACTCATTTTTGGTCTCTAATTCTTTATTTTTGTTTTATATATGTATATACTAAATGGTGCTTACTCTGAAAGTGTTGTCTTTGCTTAGTGGCATGCTCGGGTTACAAAATGTAAGGCTAGTGTAGGAATAATTCACATCCCCAGTAGCTTACCTCAACCTACCAAGGACAATTTGTTCGTGATAAATGCCCCTGTTTATGCCGTGTCAGATAACTCTGAGATAGGAGCAACACTACCTCCCAGATATCGCCAACAGAATTGAACTCCAATGGCTCTCAGTGGTAATTATTTCACATGACGACTGTGTGTTCTCTCTCCCTCCATATCGGTGGTGCAATGGATTGCTGAATGTGGCTCTTCTGGCCATAGTCTTTGTGACTCTCACCAAATGATGAAATCATGTCCATCAGATGTAAGAACTACTAGTCAGGGAATTGATAATGTTTTCCATCCTGCTGGGTTTTAAATGAATCATCTTAGAAGTAGAGCTGGGGCGCTCACTCCAGTAAAGGAACACCAGCAAGAGTAGAGTGTTGGACTCTGAGGTCCCTGCACACGGAACCTTCTTAGTTTAAGAAACAGAACTGTGACACCAGAGGTCTAAAAGTAAAAGTGGAGTGGCAACATCTGAGGCAGCAGAAATACGGGCATAGGACAGTGGCCTTCCTGGTCATAGCCTTTGATCTCTAGGTTCATGCCAGAGTGGGGTGCCACCAAGCACTTAACTGGGACAATTAAGTTGCCAACCACGGAGCTAGAGCTGAGGGCCTGCAAGCCAAGACTTACTTACAGTATATTTATGTGCCTCTGGGGCATTTATCAACATCACTAAAAAACTATTTTAACATCGTTCGGGTAAGACAAAGGTCAAGGAACCACATGGTTAGGAAGAACAAAACCAGAAACAGGTGTGCCTGCTAGAACACTTGAGAGGTGGTACTGCAGACCAAAAATTGTACCCTTACCATTTCTAATCCTGAAATGTAACCTGTTAACTTTTCTCAATAACAAAAACATAATCATGAGTAGTATCTGTGAGTGTTGTCTGTCCATTGCAATGAAATTTTGAGCCGAATAGAGAAGTTGAGCCTGCTGTGGAAGGGATAGCTGGTATCAGAATTGGTAAAGAAGGTTGGAGGATACATGTTTGTCTAACCTCAGTTTCACTTGACTTGACTTGGGTTGTGGTTGAGTTTGATTCTCCTTGTGAAGAGGAGGTCAAGCATGCTCCCATACCATATTTACAATTTCGTGTGTCCAACTGTGGTACTTACATGATCTCATGTCAACTAGAGGATATTAATAGTGAAGTGGTATAGTCTGGCCTATCGATCAGGTCACAGGCTTGATGATGCCTCTTTGTGGGTATGGCCTTATTACAAGGATCCTGGAATCTCTCTCTCTCTCTCTATGCTTCACCTTTCTGCTCTAGACACACACTCAGGAGCTGGAGGAGCCACGTAGAGATGCTTCCACCACCACTGGATCTACAAGACTTTCCACCCACTGGTCTGTGATCTTCCTGCATTTGACATCATTGCATGTGCTGCATGTGTCTGAAAGGAATCTATGGACTATATTGGACATATGGGCTAATATTGGACTTATGGACTTGATCTGAGCTGGGATATTTTCTCAATATTGAATTTCTTTGATATAAAGCTCTGTCTTCCATACATATGAGTGTCTCTGGATTTGTTTCTCTATTCAACCCAGACTAACACACCAATTGTTCTTCTTTAATTTTCATAGACCTGAAAATTCATCCAAAAATGCATACTTGTATTCAAAACCTCTCTCAACATCTGCCTCAAAGGAAACTCAAACAAGACAAATGACGATCCATGTTTAATGTTCTTCCTATGAAGGACAGGATAAAAATAAATCCAACTCCAACCCTTCCTGGCAATATCTGGTTTTAGCTTCCAATCTTTATGAACAAACATTTGAAGACAAAAATTAAAAACATACTCTAAGAAAAATTATTAAACTTCTCACTGCCACTGGGAAGTCTAAGCCTAAATTTAAAGTGTACCCTTCTAAATCTTCAAAAAACATCCACTTTATCTCATAATATTGAACATCTAAGTTATTTTATTTTACTATCTGCAAGTGATAAAAAAGCTCAGTAAAAATGTTTGGGCACTTGCTCTATTCCCACTGCCATACCATTGATTTGATTCATAGTGATGCTCTACAGGGTTTCTGAGACTAAATCTTCATTTGAATGAACAACTTCTTTCTCCCAAGAAGTGACTAGTTGGTTTGCATCGCTGACTTTGTGGCTAGGAGAGCAGCATTGATCCTATTGCATCATTGAGGTGCCGTATTTGCTTTACAGCTACATTAAAAAGACTGCAAATACTTGTCCGAGAAAAGATCTCTCCAAAGGGTCAATCCCTGTCTCCACCTCCAGGGGCATAACATTCTGCTAGTCTGCCGTGTCAGTCTGTCAGCATCAGCCTGCTCTCCTGTGCCACTATTACAACATTTTTACATATACGATTTAAATCATAGCTGTCTTTGTTTTCCGTCCTGTTGTCATCTGTGATATATTAAGAAATGTTTGTTAAATATGAGAAATTAATTGAAATTACTTTTGTAGAAAACCCGTACTTACATTTATTCACAAGCCAGTGATATGATTTGTCCAGGTTAAAATACCAGGGGAGAGAGAAAAAATTGCTACTGGTTCAAATATGCTTGGACTTACCCTTAACAAAACATGTTTACACATGACTCTGTGATCGGTTTACGGTTCCAGACACTTTTTCTCAGGAATATACCTGTCATATTGCCCTTAGGGTCTATTCAGAGAAAAAGACATATGTTGTGTGATAGGGAAAAGCCCCAATAACTTTGAGGTCAATGTGAATGTTGCATTTTTAATAAAACCCAAGTAAACTTCTTCACAAATGATGGAAACTTTGAAGCAAGTCTATGAAAATGCTATCTCACATAAGGGAATGGTTTTAGAAGGCTCAATCACTTTAAAGAAAGTTGGAAAGACCTTACAGATGAGCCAGGACAGGGAAAACCATCACCCTAGGTGTCATGGTTAGGGAATATATCAACTACATACTCCTGGGTGAGGACAGGGGTGGAAACCAGTCTATCAACTGGTTGCAATCCGATGATTACTCCGTGGTGGCATAAGCCTTTTATTGTATAACAAAGAGAGACCATAGAGTGTCAACATCCTTTGTGGTTTTTCACCTTCTGCACAAGCTGGATCCTACATCTGATTCCTCCAGCTCCTATGGCGCTGCCTGAGGATCCCAGGAGCCGTCAGTGGACTACCAACAGTAGATTCATTCCACTACTTTAGACCTCTGCATCCACCAGCCTGTGCCCCATCTCCCTCCGCACTCCTGTTCAGCTTCATCCTTCAGCTTCCTGATCATCAAGTTCCACAAATCATGAGAAGCCTAACAAACTGCACTGGCCTTACCTATTACCTCAACTGTGAAGGCCATTACCTGATGTCAATCTCTTTCTTTAGACTAGTTTCCCAGGTTTGGCTTGTCAGAGTATTCATTCTAACACACCAGTTGAATGAAATACCCATGACTAAAGTCTAGAAACTGTGGACTGAGACCACAGAATTACTGTTGATGCGATACCTACTGATGTTGGGATCTCACACGATTTCAGAGTTTCAATTTTAAGCGAAACTGTTGGTGTTAGGCAGCTTTTGATTCAATGGTTGCCAAATGTGTTGCGTGATGATCAGCCAGCTCAACAAGTTAATTTTTCCACCACTTGTTTAAGGAAGATCAAAGCTAATGAAGATAATTTTCTGCAACAAAGGGGGAACAATTAGTCATGGATTTACCAGTGCTACTCAGAGAGAAAGGTTCAATCCAACAGTGGATTCCAAAATGATCTCCTGAATCAGTTAAATTCAAAGCAAAGAGATCTGTTCAGAAAGTCCTGGCAACTGCTTTATCTACTCTATTTTTGGGGGGGGTGGTGGTGATACAGAATAATTACAAGGACTTGGTTTTTAAAAAATGGAAAACATTAGTGGCAAGAAAAATCCAGGAAAGTTGTGACCAACATTTTCCCCCCCATCACAACAAAGCAACTGCTCATCCTTTGGGAGTAATAAGGATTGTCCTACCATAATTCTATTTAATTGGGAAACCTTACCACATGCAACCCTGATCTGACTCCTTGAAACTTCCTTTTTGTTTCCGAAACTCGAAGAACATTGGAAAGGAATATGATCTGAGTCCCTTGAGAATGTCCAAACTGCTGTTTTGCTTTATGGTACAAATCAAAAGGCATAGATTTATTTGGGAAAGGGTTCGAGATAGCATCAACCTTCAGAAGTGTATGTACTTACAGGAGGAAATGTTCAACAGCAAGAACTTCATATTTAGATATTTTTGCTTAATAAAAATTTCTATGATTTTGTAGCGATATCTTTTGTTTCCCTCAGTATAATTAAGTGGTTATAAAAATTGCTGGTGGCTCAGGAACTGGCAATGTCTCATTCCATCATTGTGGGCACTCTGGGTCAGAACCAGCTCATGGTGCCAACAACCTCACTAATGCTGTGGATTAATGAGGTGACTTGTCAGAGAACGTAAATAAAATATTGCATATAGATTGACATATCAGATTTTAGATGTTTACAAAGATAATTTAACAGGTTTTATTTTATTTGAAATTGTTTGGTTATATTGAAAAATTTAATGTTTACACTTATGTAATCAATGGGAGTGTACTGGAATTTTTGCATATTTAAAACTCTCACTGTCATTTAGTCAATGTTGACCCATAGTGACCCATTTGGGTTTCTGATACTGTTACTGTACACAGGAGTAGAAAACCCAGTGTTTCTCTGAGAAGCTCCTGGTTGTTTTGAACTTCTGACCATAGGGATTGATCACAGCCCAGCATGTAACCATTAAACCATCAGGGTTCCATTGAAGAAAATTTACAATGCATTAGAAGTATATCATTGCTTTATTTCCTATAAATTCAGTGTGGCATATGCTGTGTGTGTGTGTGTGTGTGTGAGAGAGAGAGAGAGAGAGAGAGAGAGACAGGGATTATGTCAACTAGACACTTCTGGCTAGGGGTAGAGTCAAATGTCAAAAGTATCAATCACGTGGTGGCCTTATGACCCCTCCTTAGGTGTTTGGCATTTTGTATGAGAGTGAGAGGGATCTGTGTTCTCGCTACTCTTCCACCTTCCTGGCTGCTGAAAATCTGACTACCTTGAAGGGTGATCCTCTGTGGACCTCCTGACCCTGAAAGCTGCTGGTGCCTTGCCAGGTTTCCACCAACCTCGGATCCACTCTACTCTGCATTCACCAGCCTGTGATCTTCCTGCTTCCTGGAATTTGAAGAGGGACTTAAGGACTAGCATCAGACTTATGGATTTTCCTTGGATTGCATTGGGAAACCTTCAAGATATATAATTATTTCTTGATGTAAAGCTCTTTCTGACACATATATGAGTGTCACTGAATTTTTTCTACGGACAACCTGTCCTATCACACATATATGTGTATGCACATATATGCATACATAAATATATATAGATGAAGACTTCAAAAAGTTCATGGGAAGATTCCATTATTATTATTTCAATAAAAGATCACTTTCTGGGGGGCTCTTACAACTCTCATAACAATCCAGACATCAATTGTAAGAATATTTGTACATATGTTGCCATCATTATTTTCTAAACATTTACTTTCTATTTTAGCCCTTCGTATCAGCTCCTCCTTCCCTCTCTTCTACTCTGGTGACCCCTTGATAAATTATAAATTATTATTATTTTCATATCTTACATCAACTGCTGTCTCCCTTCCCCCATGGTTTCTGTTGTTCACCTGCCTGCGGTGGTGGTGGTGGTGGTGGTAGTGATGGTAATGTGATTGGTTCCTGCTTTCTCCCCTTCTCTCCCCACCTTCCCCCTACCCTCCTGATAACTTTATTCCCATTTCTGTTCCTGAGGGTTTTATCTGACTTGGATTCTGTATGTCGTGAACTCTTTCTGTACCTGTGTACATGCTCTGGTCTAGCCCACAGTGAAAGACAGGACTGAGGTCATAATAGTAGGAGGTAAGGAAGCCTCAAGGAACCAGAGGAAAGGTGTGTTTTATCAGTGCTATACTGCGCCCTGGTTGACTCAGCCATTCCTTTTGACTTTTCTGTGAGGGGATGTCCCACTGTTTACAGATCGGTTTGGGGTCTCTGCTCTGACCTCACTCATTCTCAGAAATATGTTTTTGTTTGTTTGTTTGCTTACTT
The DNA here is from genome assembly GCF_000313985.2 of Echinops telfairi. Taxonomy (NCBI): domain Eukaryota; kingdom Metazoa; phylum Chordata; class Mammalia; order Afrosoricida; family Tenrecidae; genus Echinops; species Echinops telfairi. The sequence continues at coordinate 70,154,622 of NW_022107431.1, forward strand.
TGGGTCTTCTGATGCCTGTTACCTGATCCATCAACACCTCATGACTCCACAGGCTGGTGTGCTCCTTCCATGTGGGCTTGTTGTTTCTCTGCTAGATGGCTGCTTGTTTAACTTCAAGCCTTTAAGATCCCAGATGCTACATCTTTTGATAGCCAGGCACCATCAGCTTTCTTCACCACATTTGCTTATATACCCATTTTGTCTTCTGCGATCTGTTGGGAGTGTGAGCATTACAGAATACCAGGTTGTTAGAACAAAGTGTTCTTGTGTTGAGGCAGACTTAAGCAGGGGTTCAAAGTCCATCCGTTACCTCAATGTATTGCCCTAGAAAAAAAAAATATATATATATACTTATGCCAATATTTCTATTTTTATGAATTAATGCATTTATATATGTACACACCTATATTTATAGCTGTATCCATAGCATTGCTTCCTAGATCTTGCCTCTGTTTCCTTTTACCTTCCTCCTGTCCCACCATCATGTTCACCCTTCTTGTACCGCTTAGTAATTCCTCTTAGCTAGATTGCTATCGCTCCAACACCGCCCAGAATCTCTACATCCTCCTTGTTGCTGGTGTTAATTCCCTAGATGTTCCCCTGTCCTTGGCATTGTAGGCTCACTGCTCCCTTTCCCTGCCTCCCTCTCCCTTCAAGTCCTTACAAAACCATTGGTCCCATTGCTTTCTCCTTGAGCTTGCTTTCCATACCTATCTTATAAGGTAGACAAACCAGCAATAACAGAGACAAAACAAAAAGAAAACAGAAGATTGAATAAAAAGAGTGAAAGAATTAATCATCATAACTAGCAAAAATATCAAAAAAGCATACATAATTCCATGTCTGTCCACTAACCTTTATGACTATCTCCCCACTGGTCCAGGGCGATTCCAGAAACTAGCCCTCCTGGCCTGAAGTCTATTTTGGGTGCTCCTCGGGTACTTTGTGGCTTTGATTTGCTCCCATTGCTGATCTGTTATGTTTCCTTCTTGGTTTGCCCCGCTGTGGGGGGTTCAGACCTGACTAACTCCCAGCGGTGTGTCCCCAGTATTGTCTTATGTCATGGTGAGCTCCAGCGAGAGGACATCCTCTCTTGAGCTGTTGTCAGGCCTGTCTGTGCCTTTGCTGCTCTGTGCAGGACCATCATCCTCAGGGCTTGGTGTGCCGAGATGGGGTCTAGACCCTCACTCTCTTTCTTTCTTAGTTTGTCCCTCCTCCCAACCTGTAGGTTTAGGATTGTCCTCTGTAACACATACTTCTAGGGAGAGAAGCTTGCCTTAAGGAATGCATAGGCTAACTGCAATAGGGAAGGGCACACACACAGGTGAACCTGAAATCGACCAGTGGGATATACTAAGGATCAAACAACTGTGTGCATCAAAACATTTCACCAAGAGACTAACAAGAGAGCTCACAGACTGGGAGAGAGTTTTAGCAATGACACAATAGACAAATGGCTTATTACTAAAATCTACAATACTCCCTTAGCCCACAAAAGGAAGACAACAGTTAACCCCCTGAGGAAGTGGGCAAAAGACCTGAAAAGAAGTTTCACTAGGGAGGAGACCTGAATGGCCAATAAACACATGAGAAAATGCTCCCAATCATTAGCAATCAGAGAATGCAAAGTAAAACAGCCATGAGATACCACTTAACACCCTTGAGGCTAGCCCAAATCAGAAAATCAAAGAGCAACAAATTTTGGAGGGGATGTGTCAAGAGAGAAATTCTCTTCCACTCCTGGTGGTCATGTAGATATGTACAGCCTCCGTGGAAAGTGATCTGGCAATATTTAAAGCAGATGGAAATGGAGCTGCCTTATGACACAGCTATCCCTCTCCGGGGCATACACCCAGAAGAGGTGAGAAATAGACCACAGCCAGTCATATGTGCTCCACATTTCACAATCACAAAGAAGTGGAAACAACCTAAATTTCCATCAATGGACAAGTGGCTTAGAAAACCCTGGCACAGGCACACCAGAGAGGACTACCCATCACTACAAAGCACTGATGGTCACACGAAGCACATTGCTTCATGGGAGGGAAGAGTTGGAGGGAATTATGCTAAGTGAAGTTAGCCAATCACAAAAGGACAAGTACAGCATGAGTCCACTGAGGTAAGTATAATCAACACAGGAGGAATAGAAGAAAAGCCACTTACCTCATACTATGTGGGGTGAGGTACAGGCAGTCAGATGGGGGGCTGACCAAACCCAAGGATGTACATGTCATTCCAACACAAAGAAGGGGAAAGGGGGGAAAGGAGAGGGAGAAAAGGTGGGGAAAGAGGGCAATGATGGCACTGGGGGAGCAGGGCACTAACCCACCCAGGGGAAGAGTATTGGTTGTGTCTCCACAGAATTGGGAAGTGCATACAGACCCCACCATGGCACACCAAACCCTGAGGGCAACATAACCACATGGAGCAACTCATGAACAGAGTGGGCTACAGGGCCAACCCTAATCAGAGGGAAGCTATAATACATCACTTTTCTCCTGTCTTTCTTATTCATTGTCCAGCATTCCCAAGCATATGTTGTTGTTGTTGTTGTTGTTGAGCTAGTTGGATGAGCTAGTTCTGACTCATAGGAACCCTATGAACAGCAGAACGAAACACCACCTGGTCCTGTACCATCCTCACAATTGTTCTGATGTTTGAGCCCATCGATGCAGCTACTGTGTCAACCCATCTTGTCAAAAATCATCCTCTTTTTGCTGCTCTGCTATTTTACTGAGCATGCCGTCCATCTCTGGGGACTGCTCGCAAGTATATGAGAAACAGTCTCCTCTTGCTTGCCTCTAAGGAGCATTCTAACTGTACGCCTGCTCAGACAGATTTGTTTGTTCTTTTGGCAGTTCATGGTACTTTCGATACTCTATCATTCAAATGCATAGTTTTTTCTTCAGTCTTCCTTATACGATATCTACCTTTCACATGCATATCAGGCACTTGAAAATATTACTGCTTGGGTCAGTCACGTCTTAGTCCTCAGAGTAACATTCTTGCTTTTCAACACTACAAAGAGGTCTTGTGCAGCAGATTGACCCAATAAAATGTAGCATTCGATCTCTTGACTGCTATTTCCATGACCATTGATGGTGAATCCAAGCAAGATGAAATCTTTGGCAAATTTGATTTTTTTCTCCATTTATTAAGATTAAAATTACTTACTGGTCCAGTTGTGAGTATTTGTTCTTTTTCATATGGAGTTGTAATCCATATTGAAGACTACAATTCTTGATCTTCATCAGCAAGCACATCAAGCCCTCCTCACTTTCAGCAAGCAGAGTTGTGTCATTTGCACATCAAAAGTTGTTAATTATCCTTTCTCCAATCCTAATGCCACATTCTTCATATAATCTAGCTTCCCAGCTCATTTGTTCGGAATACAGATCGTGTAACTCTGGTGAGAGAATACAACGCTGACATGCACAGCTTTCCTTATTTTAACCATGCAGCATTCCCTTGTTCTGTTCCCACAACTCCCTCCATTCATGAATGAGTTCCACATGAGCACAATGCTATGTTCTGGGATTCCCATTCTCCTCAAAGCTATCCATAGTTTGATATGATTCATACAGTTAAATGCATTGGCATGGCCAACAAAGTACAAGTAAATATTTTTCTGGAAATCTCTGCTTTGAGCTAAGATGCATCCAACATATAACATCTGTTATCCCCTCTTCCACAACCTCTTTTGAATCCAGCCTGTATTTCAGGCAACTCCTTGTCAATGTTCTGCTGCAACTGCTGTTGGATGATCTTCAGCAAACTTTTACTTGAATATGATATGAATGGCATTTGTCTTTAATTTATTTGAGCATTCTGTTGGGTTACATTTCACCAGAATGGGTACAAATATGGATCTCTTCCAGTCAGCTGGCAAACTAACTGTTTTCCAAATTTCCTGATAATAGTCAAGTGAGTATTTCTAGTGCTTCATCAGTTTGTTGAAACATTTCAATTGGTAGTCCATCAATTCCTGCAGCTTATTTCTATTTGATGCTTTCCGTGCAGCTGAAACTTGAAAATACCATGGCTTAGGTAAGGCGCAGCTTGGTCCTCAAAGTGCTATTTTTGCTTCTTAACACTTTATATCAGTCTTAAGCATATTTTCTCAAAGCACTAGGTTCGATTTTTTTGTCTGCTACTTCCAGGAGCATTGACTGTGAATCTAAGTAAAATGAAATGCTTGAAAACGTCAATATTTTCTCCATTTATGATGTTACCTATTGGTCTAGTTCTGAACATGTTTTCTTTACATTTAATTGCAATCCATATTGAAGGTTACATTTGTTGATCTTCATCAGTAAGTGCGTTAAGTTGTCTTGTTTGACAAAAACAAAGGCTGTCATCTGCATATCAGAAGTCAAGGAGCTTTCTCCGATCTTGTCCTTTTTCATATAGTACAGCTCTTTGGATTATTTTCTCAGCATACAGATTGAATAAATAGAGTGAAAAGATATAACCCTGACACACACATTTCTTGATATAAAACCATAAGATATTATTTTCCTTATTTCATTTGAATGACTATTTCTTAGTCTGAAAATCCCACTGAAACCTGTTCACCCTATGTAACCCTGTTAGGCTTTCAAAAAGCAGTGGCAAAGCTTCCAGCAACAAAGCCACCGCAGAATGAAGAATTGAAAGAGTGGTGGTCCCTGAAAACAACAGTAAATGTCACAAAAGTGTCCGATTATATTTTTGCAAACATGCAGTGAACATATTTTAAAACATATTTTCCAACTTACAATGAAAACAATGGGGATTTTATAAATATATCAAGATTTTCTTTAAGACTATTTCCCTACCTTTCCCTTAGCAATATTGACCACATTTTTATAAACTCTGTCATGAAATGTCCCGGCTATGTATCTTTTCCTTTTCCTTTATTAAAACTCTTTCTCCCCTTTTAAAATTCTTGTTCTTTTCCCTTCGTTTCTTCTCTCTCTCTCTCTTAATTTTCCTTATAGAAGTATGTGTATGTGTACACATAATAGTATGCTTTAAAGCATACATGCCTATAGTCTCTTTTTTAACTTCTTTTTTTTAAATCATTTTATTAGGGGCGCATACCACCCTTATCTCAATTCATACATACATCAATTGTGTAAAGCACATTTGTACATTCATTGCCCTCATCATTCTCAAAACATTTGCTCTCCACTTACGCCCCCGGCATCAGCTCCTCATTTTCTCCCTTTTCATTTTTCCTCATCTTTTTAACTTCTGATTGTGATTCAAGTGAGGTTTACAGATGTCACCTTAAAGAAGAATCATTACACTTTCCATAGTAGATGTACAATTCTGCTATCCCATGAGCAATGTATGAATGTTCCAATCTCACTACATCCTCTCTAGCATTTTTATTTTCCTCCTATCTTGCTATCAATGCTTGTGTGCCTGTCACTCACAAAGCACTCTACTTTTGTATCTGGGTCTATAAATGTTCTTGCAATGGCTACATAGAACTCATAAACCATATTAATGATTATAGGTTTTATTAAGGAATTTAGCAGCTTGTAATGGAAGTGAGAAATGTTCAGCATATAGTTGTTCATCATGTTATATTACAAAGTTCTTTTGGTGGTGTGAATAAATGCCAAAGGACATGCTATTCCACTGTAAGCTTCTGTCCACAAGCATTCAGCTCCACCTTTGCCAGTAAGCAAGTTCAGGCCCCTAATTAAGTGCCCAGAGGCACCCCACTTCAGAAGCCCGTCTCCTGTTCAAAAGCACTCAATTTTACTTGGCCCTGGCCTGGGAAGCACACCGCTCTGTTTCACGGTCTGTCTCTGCTTCTGGTTCTGCTGCTGCTCCTCTGACATCATTGCTGTCTTCTGGGTCCCAGGGGCTCTGTACAGGGTTCTGGAATCCAGAGGACAAGCTCCATTCCTTTCGCTTGCTGTGAGTAAATTGCCCTTTCTTGCTTATCAGAGGTTTCATTTCACACCAGCAGGATGACATTCCAAAGGATTCTGTGCACAAATACTCAGAGGTGAATCCCATCGATATTTCCCCCACTTTCTTACCCAGACTCCTGTAGAAAAAGGTCATTTGGTGGGAGTTAGAGCCTGTGGCTAAAAGAACTACATTAAATAATTTATTGCCCCTGCAGTGATGGTGTGAGATGACATCTCATCATTTTTTAAATTTGTATTTCCCTTAGACCTAATGGTCATGAGTATTTTTCATATAGTTGTTGCCCACTTGGCTGGCATTTTTAGTGACTTGTCTTTCATATCTTTTGCTCATCTTTTAATGGATAACTTGTTTTTCCTTATTGAAGTGTTATGGGTTTTTGTTTTTTTGTTTTTCAAGATGAGACCTTTATCCGATATATCATTGCCAAATTTCCTTCCAATCTCTGGGTTCTCTTTTTATGAGGTTTCCTGATGAACATAAATGTCATATTCTTAGGACGTCTAGTCCTCTGCTCCATTTCCTGTCACGTGGGGGCTTTTCACTGGGTAGAATGTGTTGGCGCCTGGTCATAGAGCCTCTACGTCTGCCATGAGCTTTTTATTGATTATCTTTATAGTTCTAATGTTTATATTTAAGTTTTTAATCCATCATGAGTTTGTTTTGTATATTTTTTGAGGCATAGGTACTGTTTCATTTTTTCGTAGGTGAAGATCCAATTTTTCCAGTACCATTTGCTGAAAATATTACCTCCCATTGAAAGTGTTCTGATTCTTTATTAAAAATCAGGTGTCTATAGGTGTTCGGTTTTATTTCTGGGTCCTAGTTAAAGTAGATTGGTATACATATCTATCAATACCAAGCAATTTCAATGACCATAATTGTGTAATAGGTTTTGACATCTGGAAGTGTAAGACTTCTTACTTTAAAAAATATAATACTTTTTTATCATGGATTTTTATCCCTATGAATTTGGTAATTCACTTTTCCATTTTGTTACAAATAGTTAAGGACTTTGAATTGGAATTGCATTGAATGTATAAAGTGCTCTCTGTAATATTCATATTTTCACTGTACTAAACCATCCTATCTATGAACATGGGGCATGCTCGCATTTATTTCATTCTCTTTTGAGTTCTTGCAGTAGTACTTCATATTTTCTTTGTATGAATCTTTTGTTTCTCTGATTAGGTTTATTCCTAAGTAGTTTGTCTTCTTGGTGGCCATTGTAAATGGTATTTTTTCAGATGCGGATTGTGTGGTCCATGGGAGTGCAGTCTCTCAACCACATGGAGCATCTGGGAACAGTGATCCCAACAAACTAGGCAAGAGGCTGTGGCAGAGGAGTGTCAGTGGTCACTGAGATGGTGGTAGCGTGAAGACCCCGCCCCTGGTCATTCCAAAGGGAAGTGGAAGAATGTACTTCTCTAGCAGTTCTTCACTGGCATGGGGCCTGTAAAATGGTCAAGTACTGCTATTTATCCAGTTTCTGCCTCGATTCAAGAAAGGAGGTGGGGGCTGGTTGCCCATAGTCTTTCATTTCCAACTGTCATCTCATTAGCCCCTCCAGCTGGGCCCTCATCCCAAAAGATTAAAGATTGCTACCGATGATCAAGTTTAACATTATTTATGGACTCCCTTATTGCTCTATGATTTCCTGTGCTACTGAAGTTTTCATCTGCTCCCTTGCATTTTCTTTAATAAAATACAGCTTGTATTCTGTTCAACCTGCTTTACCATCGATTTGTTTGCACTGAGTTTATGACTTACTTGAATCCATGCAGTTAACTTCTCCCTACCTATGTATGCTCCCTTCTACGTCCCCAAATGGCTCTTCTTTTATGTCTCTCTATGTGATCTGTCTTCTCAATTACTGTTTGTTTGTTTGTTTTATTTTTCTATTCTGTTTCTTTTTCCAAGGTCTTCATTATCTAACTCCTCATCCCCATTGATGCTGGGAATTTCAATATTATCTTCTGTATCTGCATATTATTATTATCATCATTACTTAGTGTCAATTTTCCCTATAATTCACTTTAAAAATAATGTAGTTTCTTGAGTCTTGGTTGTAGGGCGACTGGGCAAAGTGTGCCAACAAAATGCAGCATTGCCTCCCCCTGTGCATATGTTGTTGTGCAATTTTGTATGTTATAGATTTGTGTGCTCCATTTTTATTGAAAAATATATTCATATATTTGCCCATATTGTTCTAAATGTTTGCAAAGTATGCTCCATGCTTTCTGAACTAAATATTTGCTGTTGAATAATGATGTTATTTTCCTTCTCTTGTTGAAAGTGAATTTGCAACAAAAAGCCCTGTGCATAAACCATTTCCTCAGGATATGTTTCCAGAAATGAAGAGTTTGCACTCTAGCTGTGTTGGCAGTTATTAAATGTCTGGGAAAATTACAAAGAATTATTTTTTTAAAGAATTTTAGGGAAAATAGCAATAATTGAGCAATAATTGTCAGTACAATATAAACTTAAAAAAACCATATAAAGTTAGATAAATTACCATTATATCCAGTAGTTTAAAAAGGACTAAGGAGTGCTTGAAGAGCCATTGATCTTGCCTTCTTTAATATAAGCTCAAGGCATAAAGGAAAAGAAATGTAAAGTCATTTATTAATTTCATTTCCAATTATTTTATTATGTCCTTTCTGGGCATATGTGAAGGAGAAAATATATATAATTGGCTCCATACCATAATCCTTTTTCTTTCATGCCCCAGTCAACTGTGAGGTCTGTCTTTTGAGCCCAGCAGAGAGAACTTGAATTGTGAAGGAAGAACTAGTGGAATTGTGAGAGGTGGTAAACAAGAGCAAGATCCAAAAGGGGGCAGGCGAGGAAGCCCTGAGGGGATAGGTGGAGTGCTAGCACCTGTCCAGTGCTCCATTTAGCATGGCATCCACGAAGGTTTCCAAAAGGCTAGGCAAGTCCCCTCCCTTCCACTTTGTTTCTTCTTAGTTAGGAAGAACTATATTTGTCTGATCGAGAAATCTTTAATAGACTTTAAAGCCCATTGTAACATTAACTATCTATCTAAGAAGAAAAATAGCCCTGATGCTAGTTGAAAATAGACAGACTTTAGTTAAAATGTATAAAATTTTCCAATTTATATTCATATGTTGTTCAATACTGATAGAGTATAAATATTTAATAGAAGAGCAATAAACATGTTTCATCTTTATTAGATGGGTAATAATGAAAGTGGCAGATAATGGTTGCTTTGTCAGTCGGGTCTTGAAATAATGATAGGGACAAGAAAGGGATAGATTCCAGGTGAAACCAAAGGACACGAGAAAGCAAAACTCAGAAAGCCACTGCAGTAAAACCTAAGGAGGCCCAACGCTCCTCGCAGGAAAAACAGCCAAGAGAAGAGCCGGGACGTTCATATGAAATACACACAGATGAAAGCGGTTTGTCTGGAAAAACAACAGACGAATGAATACAAATAATATAGTGGAGCATAAGTGAAAACTAAAAACAACCTAAATGCACCTCAGTGGAAGAACAGAATAACGCACAATCGTGTGTCTCCACACAGAGAATACTGGGCCGTGTCTAAGGGTAATCACAAGCCTGCAACGCATCTCATCCCATGGGTGAGCTGAAAGGACCTTATGCCACGTGAAATAAATCTATCACAAAAGCACAAACACTGTTTGAGACCACTGTTGTAAAAAGCATGAAAATATTATCACTCGGAATGAAGCATTTTTGGTGGTTCCCAGAGGCGAGAGAAGAATGGAGGGTAAATCACCGAACTGAGGACAACTTGGGTGCAGAGGAAAGATATGTAAACTAAGAGCAAGCTTGGTAAAAATGGATGGAGGAAGGAAAGGACCCTGTGAGAAATGAGTTGAAGGCAACAGGAGTAAACACTGTTATGTACATAATCTTGCAATAATGCTGATCTCTCAGTGAAGAGAAATAAGAGGAGCCCTCATGGTAGAGTGGTCACGCATGGGGCTGTGATCCACATGGCTGGCGGTTAGAAACCTCCAGCGGCTGTGCGGGTGAAAGATGGGGGTTTCTACTTCCACTGACAATTACCGTCTCAGAGACCTATAGGGCATTGCTATAGATCAGTATTGACTAGATGGGAATGGTTTGGGTTTGGCTTTGTGGTGTTAGGGGCCGTGCGCTGAGCTGTAGGCACAGCTAAGCCGTTGGAGCCCACTAGCTGTGGGAGAAGGATGAGCCTGTTGTCTTCCGTTCAGATTTTAAAGTCTTAGAAACCTAAAGGGGCAGTTTTACTCTGTCCCATAAGGTCTCAACGATTCAGAATCGATTCATTGGCAGTGAGTTTGTTTGTTTGGACCAGTAAATATATGAATAGACGCACAAGCTAAATGGGTATGAGCGGGAGATGGGAGGATATCCATGAATATGTATAGATTTAATAGAAGATATGTGGGTGCCTTTGCTGAAAATATGCATATGGATGTGGTAGAGCACACAGGGGGGGGCAGGAGTTATGAACATTTCTTAGGTGTGACAAAACATCTTGAAGGGCCGAGACTGGGGCTCTGGGGTCTCAGGACCATGGTCTCAGGGGACAGTAATGCCAGCATTTATAATCGCAAAGACAATGCTCTCCATCCTATTTGGTGGGGAGCAAGTGGAGTCTTACGAGCCTGGGAGTAATCAGCTAAGATGTAGCTACTGGTCTCTCACGATCCCAAAGAAGGAAGAGTAAAAATAACTAAAGACGCATGCATACGACTAAGCTAGTGAATTAGTGAACTACAAGGACATCAGCTCATAACCTTAAGACAAGAAAACTAGATGGTGCCTAGTTATCACTACCAACTGGGATAACATTAATAGTTACACTACAGGGTAGTTACTGTTTTGTGTTGTGGAAGAGTAGGTTCTGATTTTACAGAAACCCCATGTAGGGCAGAAACAAACATTATCTAGTGCTGAACTATCTTTACAGTTGTTGTAATGTTTGAGAACACTGTTGCAGGCACAATGTCAACCCACCTCTTTAGTGGCCATCCCTTTTTCCGCTGTCTCACTTGACTAAGCAGGGCGACCTTTTCTGGGAACTGGTCTCTCCTGCTCACACGTCCAATGTACTTGAGACAACATCTTGGCATCCTCACTTCTAAGGATCGTTCTAGATGTACTTCTTCCAAGACAGATTTGTTTGTTCTTCTGAAAGTCCATGTTAGTCTCATTATTCTTCACTAACACCATCATTCAAAAGCAAAAGTTTTCTTGTTTCTTCTTCATCATTGAATAACTTTCACATGCAGATGAGTTGATTGAAGATACCATGGTTTAATTTGGGTGCAGCTTAGTCCTCAAAGTAACATTCTTGCTGGCCAGTAAACTTACCCAATGTTTGATATCTTTACTGTTGCTTCCATGATTATTGATTGTAGATGTAAGCAAAATGAAACTTTGAGTCTGTTCTGCTTTGATCATGATGTTGTCTACTGGCCCACTGGTGAGGACTGTGGCTTTCATTAGCTTGAGTTACAATCTGTACAAGAGGTGACATAGTCTTTGATTTTCATCAGGAAATACCTAAAGTCCTCGTTTTGAGTGAGCAAGGTGGCATCATCTACATATCTCAGATTGTTAATGAGCCTTCCTCCAATCCTAATGGCCCTTTCTTCTTAATATAGTCCAGCTTCTTGGATTACTTACTCCGCATGAAGATGAATTAAGAAAGATGAAAAGATCAAACCCTGACACACACTGTTCCTAATTTTACATCACGCAGTGTCCTTGTTCTGGTTGGAAGATTGCTTTTGGTCCATGTATAGATTCCGCATAAGCACAATAAAGTGTTCAACCATACCCATAGATTTTTTATGATCCACAGAATTGAATGCTTTTGCATAGCCATTAAAACACAACTAAACGTGTTCCTAATATTCTCTTATTTCCACAAAGAGCCACCTGATGCCAGCAACAATATCCCCATGAAATGCCCTCTTCTGAATCCATCCTGAACTCCTGGCAGCTACTTGATGTACTGCTGCATCCCTTGTTGAGTGGTTTTTGTCAACATTTTATTTGTATGGGATAATGATATTGCTTGATAATTACCACATTCTTTTGGGTCACCTTTATTGGAATCGACACAAATATGCATCTCTTTTAGTCAGTTGGTCCAGTAGATGTTGTCCAAATTTCTTGGATGAATTAATGCTCCCAATGCTTCATGAGTTTGTGCAACATTTCAACCCGCACCATGTCAATTCCTGGAGCCTTACTTTTCTGTTAGTGCCTTTACTACAACTTGGACTTTTTATTTCAACACGGTTGGTTCCTGCCAACTCTTGAAATAATTGGAAGTCAACTAATTATTGTTGGTACACTGACTTTGTGCATTCCTTAAACCTTCTTTTTTTGTTGCTGTTTGGAACTAATGTCTCAAAAGAATTTAAGTCTGTTTCAGTTTTACTTTCTTCCTTTTATAACCACTTGGATCTGTGTTTAGGTCGGTTGGGTGAGGAATTTGGGGTGGTGGTAGTGGAGTGGAGATGGGGAGGGGTTTACGGTTGTGACACCTCTCTCTTTAATTCTAATTTTATTATTTTTCTCTCATCTTCATTTGATGCTTCTTGTACTGTCCAAAATTTTGCACATGAACTCCTTCAGTGTTTCAACTCAAGCCTTGATTTTTTTCTTCAATTCGCTCAGCTTGCAGTAGTCTAAGCAAGTACTTCCTTTGTGGCTTTCTAACTCCAGATCTTTGATATTTCGTTATGATACTTGGGCTGATGTTGACATTGTGGCCTCAGCTTGCTTACCTCATCATTTCTTCTGTTTGCTTTAGCCAGTATACATTCAAGAGCAAGGTTAAAACTCTTCTGACATTCACATTGGTCTTTTCTTTATTTCTTGTCTTTTTAATGATGTTTACTTTCTTCATGTATGATATTCTTTATGTCATCCTACAAATTGACACGCTCCCATAATTAGTATTCAATGCATCAAATCTTTGCTTGGGACGTTCTCTAAATTCTGGTGGGATATACTCAAGGTTATATTTGGCTTTTGTGAATTATTTTTGTGGACTTTTCAGTCTCATGTGAAATTACAGATAAGCAATTGATGGTCTCCTTCCACAGTCAGCTTCTGATCTTGTTTGGTTTGTAATATGGAGTTTTCTATCATCTCTTCCCATAATGTAGTCAAATTGATTCCTGGTGAATTCCATATATGTAGTCACTATTTATTTTGTTGAAAATATGTGTTTGCAATGAAGAAATTGTTGTCCTGAAAAAATGCTATCATGCAATATCCAGCTTCCTTTCCATTACCAGAGCCATCTTTCTCTGACTACTATTCCATCTTCTTTGTTTCCAACTTTCACATTCTGATCAGCAATAATTACCCATTCATTTTGATTGACTGTTTGATCAATTTCAGAAACAAAGAAGTTGGTAGAAGTGGAATAAGTAGGAGGAAAAAAATCTGAAACAAAGTTCAACATCATGAAAAGGCCAGGCTTACTGCTGAGTTACAGATGGGAAATATCCTGAGATCAGAGCCCTTATTCACCCTCAAACCCATCCAGTCGATGCTGGCTCATAGCGATCCTGCAGTGACCTTATCAGGCATGCTAGAACTGCCACTGAGTTTCCAAGAACCGTAATTGTTAAGGGTGGTAGAAGGCCATGCCACCAGAGCTCCAACAGCAGAACCGTCAAACATACTACAATAACTTTTTATTATTAATTAAATATTACAATCACATGGTTTATTATGAGAATGTAAAAGTGTGAGGTTCTATTTTTGTGAAAGTTTTCATATTTTGTGGGCCTCTGGCATGTAAAATAACTGGGTGTGTGTGCACACATGTGTGTAGCTAGAAATATTCTGCGGAGAGTGGTTTTTTTCAGACTAGGTTTTAGACGGGAAGACAGAGTAAGACAGTGAGGAGTAGGAGAAGCAACTTGGGAAGCAGCTATCTGCTGGAAATATACTGAGCAAAATGTGCAGGATGTAGTGTATGACCCAGCATCATAACAGGGTGGATCTTCGTTTAAGTTTTACATAAAAATTCTATGGAGAATTTTCATGGTAGGCCTTAAGAGTTTTTATTATAAACACATTTTCCTTGATATTAGAATTTTGGAAAAGTTTTTAGAAGTGCTGTATTTGCATTAAGATTGGAAATCATCTGAATCTGTCAGTCCAGAGGCTAATGGAAATCTTTGTTAGATAACATAGATGAACATAGGGTTGTGACTTAGAGGGAAAATTGACAGAAAGGAAATACATCTAAACATTCACAATGCTATGTCTGAATAGTAAAACTTTTGAGATTTAGGTATGTTTTTTCTTTATCATCATTTCCAAATTTCTATATTGAACTTGTATTATTTTATAATCAGAAAACAAATGTACATTTCAGAAAATAAGATACAGTTTTTAGAAACTCATTTTGAAAATATTTTCTCATATGCTAAAGTATAAATTCCCAAACTTATTTGTTCTAACCACCCCTTTTTAAGAAAAAAAAAAATGATCACCAGCCCCCTGGTAATTAAAAACGTTTGTACTGTAGTCCATAATCCTGGGTAAAATGTAGGCTTCTTGCTTTTGCAAAACACTTTGTGAAACACTCTAGGTTTTCATTGTAGACCACAGCCATTATCCTCAATGTAGACATTGATAATTTATTACATGTATGTGCACAACAATTTTTAGTTGTATATAGTGAGAGAAAATCTGGACGAATTATGAATTAATAGAAAAACATCTTGTTTCACTCTTTAAAAAGTATTATTGTAGCCTAAATTTCTGTTGCCCCAAAAGTCAGTTCTAAGTTATATTCTATTCGAAAAAAGAAAAATAATTTTTCTTATTTGCATTGTATCTTAACACCTGATAGTTTTATTGTACCTTGTTCATGTTGTTTGCTGCCTCCAATTATTTTCTCCCCTCTGCATTGTAGTAACCAAGCATACAGCTCTATAAATGGAACATATCTCCATAAAATTATTTTCTCAGTATAATCCTTTCTTGTTATAATTGCTGGACTACTGAAGTCCCCCTGACTCTTCAGTGATTGGCTCATTTGGTTCAAGATCAACTTATATATCACTCCCATAGCAGTTTGCATATTAAATTGTAGAGCTTTTTATTCTTTATTGTGAATGCAATTACCTTATTCATCTTTTCAACTTCACTACCCACTACATGATAGATTCCCCAATAAATAAATAAATAATATTAAACTACAAGACAAACATATGAAACTAATGAGCTTAGCCCACTACTGAAACGATTACATCTAGTTTCTTATTTGGGGATTTCATTTGCAATTTCTTTGGAATTGAAGATATAAATCAAAACCATATTGTCACATAAAAATCTGGTTTCCCTTTGTAGAGTTTTGTAGCCACACAGTTGTATTTCGTTACCTTTTAATTTCACTTATCATTGATTCATTTATCAACTATTATTGAGTACATAAAATACACATCATATCTAACCAAGGACCAGGAAAGGGGAGTAAAAGAACACCTAGTATAATCTATGTCCTCATGAACTTCACTAGCACCGCAGAGATGAGTATTAAACAATTCATTACAAATCTTACTTTATTCATGGTTATGAAAAATTCTGGGATAAAATACAGTATGCCCTAGGAGTTTAAAATAGAGGTTGAGGAAGTTACATTCTGAATAATGAATAGGAAATTAGGTTATGAAGTTAATGAAGGAAATGAAAGAAAAAGCAAATGAAGACTCTCTGTGGGTTGGGAGTTGGGAAAAAAGAGGCAAGATCATCTGTCTGAGGCCTTGACACTCTGAAAAGTTTGAAATAAAGTTGTGGCCCTGGGACAAATAATGTATTTTTAAACCACATGAAGACAGATGAATCTAATACCTGAATGTATAGAAGGGTGAATTTAATAGTGGAATTCTTCTCTACTCTATCCCTACAACAGAATAGATTTCTCCTTCTTTGTGTGCTTAAAACCTTTCACAATGGCAGACACATAGATAATACAAAAACATTTCATGAATCATTTAATGCTTTGTCAATCAGTAATTATTTTCCTAGAGAAAGCTGAGGACATTTTTATTCATTTATTCTGATGAAGGTAAGTATGGAAGTTAGATTTTATGTCAACTTCTCTTGTGTGGGGGTGGAGCCCAATTTGTCAATCAAGTTACAGCCTGATGATGCCTACTGGGATGTATGGACTTAATGAGGAATCCTGGGGAACCCTCCCCTCAATCTATGACCCTTCTTCTCTTCTGCTTTCTGGGACTTTGTGTCTATCTAAAGAGGTGACCCCATTTAACATGACAACCCTGGGAGTCAACCTGGGATCTGCTGGCACTCTGCCATGTTTCCATTGACCTTGGGTTCACACAACTCTGCCTTCATCATCCTGTGATCATCCTACATCCCTCTTCACCTTGATGCATCCTCTACCTGCAGCAACATCAGTCTGGAGAAGGATCCAGCTAGCATTGGCCTCATAGACTTAAATTGGACTGGACTGGGATGCCTACTTGATATAAAGCCCTTTATTGTCCATATATGAATGCCACTGACTTTGTTTCCTAGGAAAACCAGCATAATACAATGAGGGAATATTAACATGGAATAATTCTTTTTTTAGTTGTAATGTACTTGTTTGAATAGTTTTATTGACATATAATTCACATATTTTATATAGTTTAAATAAGAGCCATGCAATCATCACCAAAATAAATTTTAGACCATTTTCTTCATTGTTGCATCCATTTATTTAGCTCCCTACAACCCCCCTTATCTCTTACCATAATCCTAAAGAACTCTTAGTCTAGTTACTGTCTCTATAGATTTACATATCTTAGATTTCATATAAAGAAAACCACACAAAAATGACAACAAAATAACACAGACAAACCTAAATCCAACTGAAAGCAGAAAACAATAGGAACTGGAACAAACAAAACATGGGTCAAACAGGAAAACAAATAGTATGTTAAATATAGCATAGCTATATCTTCTGTCATGCACTTTTGAATACAGTCTGTCTCAGGGCAAGACTATTCACATCCTTATTCATTGGTCTGAGGAATCTCAATAGAGGACCCATATGCGGACTTTGCAAATAGTTATTGGGCTTTCACTGTTGTCCATAGCCTTCTGCAAACTGAGTGTGCAGAATTTAAACTTCAGTTGCCTCCACTGATCTTGGATTTTATTATTTATAATCCTTTGATATCACTGGCTGTTGTGCTTCTGCTGTATGGACTAGCTGTCACCTCATTTAGATGACTGCTTGCTTTAAAAGTCAAGTCTGAAAGATACCAGACCCTATTCTTTCTGATTGCCAGGCACCATCTGATGTCTTCACCACACAGTATATATATATCCCTGGCCCAATACAGAGGCATTGTTATCAGCTTGTTGAAAATAATTTAAGTAACTTCCAGGAAACATTTGGTAATTCTAATAATCTCCAAAACTCACTGCCATCAAGTCAATGCTGACTCATAATGACTTCTTAGGACAGGGCAGAACTGCCCTGTGCGTTTCCGAGATTGTAACTGCACATGGGAGTAGAATGCGCCGTCCTTCTTCTGCAGAGCAGCTAGTGGTTTTAACCTGATTATCTTTTGGATCACAGCCCAACACGCAAACATGATGCCACCAGGGCTCCTAACCCTAATAATGCTATCATTAAGCTAGCCAATGGGAAAAGAAAAATATATACATATAGGGATGCTTTAAAACAAAGGACATGGGGTGTTTACTTATACAGGCTAAGTAACTGAACACTGTTTAAGAAAGCAATGATATTAAGACACAAGACAAAAATTTCAATACCTTCATTCACTAAGGCAAAACTATACCTATAGGTCTAAGACATGACCCAAAGAGGGTATGAAGATTGAAAATATATAGCAATCTTAAGTTATCAATTATTGAACAACCTTAAAAGCTAGAGATTTTAATCAAAATTCATTGATTTAATATACATGTTTTAAATATAACATGGAATGAAGAGATGGGAATGAACATGTAACTCAAAAGCATATGTAAAGTGAGGTTTTGTAAAAGGAGCAAAGTCACATAACTAACATATAAAGAGAAACAAATTAATGTAACATACAGTTTCTTGATAATACTACATCCTTATATTTTCATGTTAGTGTAAGTCAAAAAACATTGCTAATGTCATTCCACCACATATATGCACAAGATTCTTCCTAAGAACTCATGTTTAAAGATGTCTCTACAATCAGTGGGTGACTAAGAAAAGTTCTCTCAGTAAAATAAATGAATTAGTCTCATTAGAGTACCTTGAATAAAAATAACACCTTCTGTCCCGAGGGTAAAAAACAATTTTGATGTCATGACTAATATCAATTTTTTAAACAAATTTCAAGTGGATAACTTCTCCGATTACTAAAGCTTTGCAACAAGTTCACATCACTGTTGACCTACATAAATGATCCATTTTTAGATGGATCAAGCACTTTAAGGAAGGTTCCAAAAATTCCAAAGGCAAGCTGACAGAGGAAAATCATCAACCTTCATGGATGAAGACATTGTAGCTGAAGTTCAGAAACTGGTTGGTGAATTATCATTGTCATAGCTGCCCCACAATGGGATCTCAGGTGCAAAGATCAGCTAGTAGAAATAACTAATTTTTCATCGACTTTTAAGCAAAATTAAACTAATGAAGATAATTTTTGCCATGAGAGGCGACTGAAGATGAGTCTAGATTATCAATACTATCCAGAGAGCACATTCCAATAAAACTGGTGACTTCTGAGAGGATCTGATGGGTCAGAATTGAAGGCAGAGAAATCAGCTCAGAAGGTTTCTTGGGCGTCCAAGTGGGTAATATTGCTAGATTCCTGAAGGACACAGCATAATCACTGGTACTTATTACAGAGAAGTCTTCGGATAACTGAAGACTTCATTAGTGAGAAAAAGGCCTGGAAGTTTGTACCAAGTAATCATTTTCCATCACAACAATGCTCTTGCTCAGTCTCCCCAGGTAGCAAGGACAGCCCTACAATACTATCACTGGGAGTGCTCACCTGATTTACATATAATCCTGATCTTGCCCTTTCGGAATCCTGTTTGTTCCCCATACTCAAAGGACATTAAAAAGGGACACGAGTGAGTCCCTGAGGTTGTCAAACTGTTCTTTTTGCATGGTGCAAATTGAAAAGCACAACATTCTTTGGAGAAAGTTTTGAGAGAAGGGCACACCAACCTCAGGCACTTCTGTATGAAGGATAGTTCAAGATTTTTAAATTTTGAAATTTTTGTTTAATAAATATTTCAGTGATTTTAAACAATACTTGCCTTCCTATAAGGAGCCTTTTTGAAGTAATGGTTAGCTACTAACTAAAATTTCAGAGGTTCGAACCCACACAGTGACTGAGATAGTTAAGGTTTATAAGGCTCACTTCCTGCAAGACATCCCGGAAGAGAAGCCATATGGACTTACGCGGATGCAGCCCTGGGTGCCGGAGCAGCTGTGTGGAGACCCCTGCCAGCGCTGAGAGGCTTACACACTCATTGATTCAGCTTTCCTCCTGCAGTTGACATCATAGTGTGTGTTTTATGAGATGGAGGAGGACTTTGTGGATTGGTGTCAGACATCTGGGCTAATGTCAGACTTATGGGCTTGGACATCACTGGGTTAGGATGCTTTGTTAATGCACACTTACTTTTTATATAAAATTCTCTCTTATAAACATATGAGTTTCTGTGGGTTTTTTTTCTCTAGTTTACCCAGACTTACACAGTGTCTCTGCAGAAGAAAAGAATTGATAATCTTCTTATGAAAAGATTACAGTTAAGGAAACTATTGGGAAGTTTCATTCCATCAAATTCTTCTTATAAACCCCCAGTAGAAATTACTTACATTGTGTAACTTTTGTCACTATTAAGCTAAAAAAGATAACTTGTGGATAGTTGCTGTGTAATTCAGCTCTGACTTGTGGTCACCCCAATGTGTGCTTGAACTATCCATTGCCTGTAACTGTGCTAATTTCAGGGTCTGACAGTGCCAAATTATAGTCATCCATTTGTGGCTATTGTGAAAATCCCGTTTATTGAGGGTCTCCCTTCCTTTAGTTGACACCCTCTCCCCTTTTCCAAACATGGCGTCTTTTTCCAGGGAGTGGTCTTTCCTGAAGATGAGTCGGCAGAACACTTGCTTCCCGAAAGCACTTCTAACATCAATTTGATCTTGCTTCTGGCCTTGGCATTGTGTTTGTCTGGGTAAACTAGAGAAACAAATTCATAAACACTCATATGTGTCTAAGAAATAGCTTTATATACAATTGAATATTGAGAAAACATCTCAGCCCAGTCCAGATGAAGTCCATAAGTTCAATATTAGCCCATATGTCAATACTAGTCCAGAAATTCCTCTTCAGTCTCATGCAGCCATGTAATAATGCCCAGTGCAGGAAAGATCACAGGCCAGTGGGTAGAAAGTTGTATAGATCCAGGGGTGGTGGAAGGATCTCAGCACTGACGTGGGTCTCCAAGTGACCCGTGCAGCTCCAGAGCTCTGGCTCCACCAGTGTGTCTCCATGTGGCTTGTCAACAGGAATGTCAAGCAGAGGGTGTCTGTGTGTTCCACCTCCAGCGAGCTATTTATCTCTTTAGCGCCTCTAAATGGGGTTATCACGCTGCCACCTGATTGACAGGTTAAACTCCACCCCTTCGCTTTTGTCTCAAATTGCCACCAGATAATGTAACTAGCACAGGCATCATCAATGTAATTTGATGCATTGATTCTTCTGCCTTCCTTTTTTCACTGTGCAGCTTTCAAAAGCATATGCAAAGATCATGACTTGGGCCAGATACTCCTTAAATTATTATTAGTCATTAAAGTATCATCTTTGATTTTAAAGAGGTATTTTGCAGCAGATTGGATTAATCTAGTACATTAGAATCCGCTCAAATGTTTTCTATTTTGTCTCTAGTTCTAGAAATTCTATTTATTGATATGAATATTCTCTTACATAGAATAGGTAACCTTAATAGACCAAATTGTCACTCTAAAAAGAAGATATTGTTGCCCTTACTCATACACACATCAGTATGATCTTGATTAGGGAAATGGGCTTTCTCTATGTAAATGAGATCATTAATAAAGTCATGCCAGAGTAGGGTGAGTCTTCATCTTAATTCCTTTGGATTAGTGGCGGACAGAAAACATAGAAGTTTCACTCATATGTTGCCATGTGACAGCGAGTGTAGATGTAGCTGTAAGTAGCCATGGAACCCCAAGGGTACCAAGGGAGTCTCCAGAAACTGAGAGGCATAAAATAACTATTTTATCAATATCTGCAGAAGGCATTGACATAGGCGGTGCCCTGAATCTGATGACTGGACATCAGAAATGTGTGAAAATCCATTTCCATTCTGTAATGTCACCACTTTGTGGTCTTTTGTTATGGCGGCAATAGCCAATAGATCCTTATATATATTGATTGATTCATTGATTGGCTATGTTTTATTTCTGCACCAGCTTGATCTTCTGTCACTTAATAGATTTCAAATTTTAAACACAATTAATAGAAAGTTTTCCTTTTCTTCTCCACATATTTCCACAAATCTATAAAGCCTCTTGATAATATCACAAATTTTATTGAGGATGTTAATGTCTCAAATTGACCAGGATAAAAGCATATTGCATAACATTTAGATCCACATGATTTTGCACGTTGTGCCTATTTTTAAATGTATTTATTATTTACTAAACTATTACAATTTTTTCAGTCACTTCTGTTTTACAATTAAATATGTAAACTTACGCAAGCACTAATTTTGACAACAAATTATTTTCCCATCAGCTTGAAGAAGCTCACCTGCAGCTGCTGCTCTCTAATTGTAGAGCCCCACCTTTGATGCTTGTGAATAAGGCCTTTGACCTGAAATACTGCAATGGATTGTTTTGGTTAAGATAGGAAATATTGACCTAATTCTTTGATGGATTGTGTGAAGACTTACAACAAATTAACTAACAGAAACAATCAGCAATCTGCTTCTGCTTTACTTGGGAAAAATTTATTTAGAGAATTAAAAATTTGACACAAAGAAAAGAAAATGTTTGGGGAAGTTAACTTTCTATTGTACCTCCATTAAAAAATCATATTTAATTGTGAAAATTTTAAGTTTAAATTGTATATACTAGGTCTCTTAGACCAGGTTCTCCAGAGAAGCAAAGTCTGTCAAGCTTCTCTCCCTTACTCTCTTGCTTACTGCCAGCTCATAGGAACCTGTAGGACAGGTCAGAACTGCCTCTGTGAGTTTGCAAGACTGGAACTCTTTACAAGGTTAGAAAGCTGGTGGTATTGAACCGCTGGCAGTTTTGAACTGCTGACCTTGCAGTTAGGAGCCCAATATGACTTCTACACCACCAGGTGT
>NW_022107431.1:70179091-70180410 GCF_000313985.2 Echinops telfairi
TATCCAGCCTATCTTATCTAGATAGACCTGCAGAGATAATAATATGCACATAAAAACTCAACATCACCAAACAAAGTGACACAGAAAAACAAAGCAACGACAGCAGTAACAACAACAAAAAAGCCAATGACATACAAAATCTAAAAGAAGAAGAAAAAAGAAGGAAAAGCCTGTAAATAGTTCAAGGTTTGTTTGTTGACCTTTACGAGTGTTTTCGGACTACTCGGATGGGTGCCATGCCTTGGCCCCAAAGTCTATTTTTTATACTCCCTCGGGACTTCCTTGTTCTGCTCCCACTTGCTGTTCTATTGCCCGCCTTTAGTGTTTTGCCTCGGTGTGGTGGAGTCAGCTCGGTCATACATCCCACACTGTGTCTCCAGTGTTTGCCAGGTAGGGTTGTGGGCCAGTGCAGGATGTCGCATCTCATAGTGGGGCTGGCCATATGGTCCTCTCTGTGCATTGGCTGCTCTGAGCAGGGCTATTGTCCTCAGGGCTTGGTGGGCCACGGTGTGCTCCATTCCTTTCCTCACCCTTCATTTGCTTCTGCTTCTGTCTGGGTATGGTAGGTCGGTTCCTCTCCCTCACTAGAAAGTCTATTGTCATTCTCTGTGGCACACCCTTCTATGGTGGGGGTCAGCATGATTTTGGTTGGGGCTGGGTATATAGTCCAGTCTTTTTATGGATTCCTCCATGTGTTACGTTGCCCTCCTGGTTTGGCAAGTCATGGTGGCGTCTATATGCACATTCCGATTCTGTGTGGACACAACCAATACTCTTCTCCTGGGTGGATTAATGCCCTGTCGTCCCCCCCCCTTTTGATCATCGCAGTTTCTCCCCACCCCAGTTCTCTCTCCCCTTACCCTTTTCCCCTTCTTTATGTTGGACTCACATGTACCTCTCTGGCTGTGGTCTGCCCTCCCCCTGACTACCTGTGTTTCCACCTGTTTATTGTGAGATAAGTGTCTATTTTTCTATTTCAATCTGCTCTGCTGATTGTACTTACCTCAGGGGACTCATGTTATACCTCTCCTATCGAGATTGACTTACCTCGCTTAACATGATTCCTTCCAACTCATCCCATGAAACGATGTGTTTCATGTGATCGTCCGTGCTTTTCAGTGCTGCATAGTACTCCATTATGTGAATGTGCCAGAGTTTACTAATCCACTCATCTATCGATGGAAGCTAAGGCTGTTTCCAAGTCTTTGCAATTGTGGATTGCACCGCAATAAACATTGCAGTGCAGACGCCTAGTCATATTTTATTTGTTATCTCTTTTGGGTATATGCCCAGTAGAGGGATGACTGGGTCATAAGGTA
>NW_022107431.1:70181642-70183744 GCF_000313985.2 Echinops telfairi
GGAGAAACATGGGGCCATTTGCACCGTGAAGTTTTAGTCTCAGAAACCCAAGTAGCAATTCTACTCATTGGATGCCTCCTAGGGACTTAATATTGGACTGAGTTAGGAGTCAAGCATGGGTATATTTCTATAATACCTTTGAGAATCTCATTACCTAATTGAAAGCATTAAACTGAATTCTTTGTTGCTTTGGTTTGAATGTTCTGCTTTTCATGTCTCCTAGAGTAAATTGCCTGAAATTTCTTTGGAAATGTACTCTCATCACTCAAGAATACACCAACAACAATCAGTATTTTACTTCATTAAAAAGTGATGTATCCAAACTTCAAAATTTACTGTTACAGGGGTTTTTTTGTTATTTGTTTTCTAAGTAATCACTAATGCAGAAAGTGAGTTAAAAAGACAAGTTCCAAAATAAAGCACCAATGAAAATATAATGTTTATTCATGAGTAATTTAGTTTCAATGTTTTAGGAAAATATAGGCATTCTCACCATCTGAACGTTTTAATAAAGCACATACTAGAGAAATGCTACTCAAAACAATGATATGAAATTATCTTACCCCAGAAATAGTAAAGTTCAATAAGATAAGAAACCACAAATGCTGGTGAAAGTGTATAGAAATTGGAACTGTCATGCACTGCTTGTGAGATTGTTATATAGTACCAACACTGCGGAAAACAGATTGGCACTTTCTTGAAATGTACATCCATGTTCACTGCAGTGCATTCACCATAAAGTTATAGGAATAAGTGTCCATCAACAAATGAATAGCTAAGCAAACTATTGTGCATACACACAATGGAATATTAGGCAATGATAAAGAAAAAAACAACAAAAGTACATTAAATTGTGATGAACCTGGAGGATATTATGCTGAATAAAATGTTAACCACAAAAGTACAAGTATTTTATGAGTACACTGTTAAAACAGTCAAGGAAAAGTTTACCTAGGCTTTTCTATCACTCACATAATTCTCAATTTTTTCATGTAGGTTCCAGTATCATCGGAATGGGCCCACAGGACCTGCAGGCAATATTCACGGTTAGATGGCTTATTAAGGAAGTTAACAGGTTACAATGCAGGTGAATAGAAATGCTCAGGATATAGTTGTTCCTTCAGGACATGTGACATAGTACTTTTAGGGCTGTTCATAAATCTCCAAAAGGGCATGCCATTCCACTTCAATCCTCAACTCAAAGCCACTTAGCTTTAACTCTGTGGATCAGCAAATTCAGCTCCTTGAATTAAGTGCTCAGAGGCACCTCCGCCACTAAACCTCAACCTGAAGATGCACTGCTCCAGGCCACATCACCGAGCTAGCTTCCCCAATCAAGTACCCAGAAGCACTCCACTCCACAAGTGCTGCCCCAAACTCTTAGCTAACATCTGTGCACTGGGAAGTCCACTACTCTATGTGATGCAGTGGTTCCTGGTTCTGCTTCTGACACTCTGCAAATCATCGAATGTCACAGTTTCTTCTGGAGCAAGGAGATTCACGGCACAGGAATCCCATGGTCTCCTAGCTCTTGCTGGTAATAAGGCCAGCACCTCCTGCCTCTGAGAGAGCTCACTTCATATGCAACAGGATGGCAATCTCAGTGAATCTTGTTAACAAGCACTCACAGCTGAATCCCCACCTTCTTATATCCAGACCCATTAGGCAAAGGTTGTTTGGTGAGACTTAATAGACTGTGTCTAGAAGAGCCAAATTAAGAAATTCACTTCCCAGGAACAGAAAGAAAACATAAATTTGATGGTTACCAGGGATGTGAAGAGAGGAAAGGGAAAATCACTAACAGGTGATGGATGCACATTAATTTGGATAAAGGGAAAGGCAATATTCACTAAAGAGATGACTAGCCCATTATCATAAAAAAGTTAAAGACTATGAGAAATGCATAATAGTTAGAGACAACAAAGATAAAATTACATGCAGAATCCTACATTATTACAAATAACAAACATTACAAATGGATACATAGACAAGTTAAACAGGTAACTGAAATTTTAACAGGCACTACTTCTCCATGCTGGAGACACATTCAGTCTTACGACAGAGCAAATAAAGAGTTCATGTATATAAACTTCTTAGCCATA
>NW_022107431.1:70184358-70186189 GCF_000313985.2 Echinops telfairi
ATTTGGAAAACCCTGGGTTTAAGACATTGTAGACTTCTGTAGACTGCTGGAGAACAGTTGGATCTATTTCATATTCTAATATGCATCACAGAATGATTCGCGATGGCACAGCAGTGAAAGCAGTCTTTTGCTAAGCCATCAGCAAGTCCGTGTGAGAAATCTGTAGCATCAGACTCCACAATTTACGGCTCCCTATGAGTAGACATCAGCCTGATGATGTCATTGGGTATGGGTATGTCACATATCACAATGAGTGAATAGTATATGTAATTTGCTCAAATTATAAATTTAACTTCTAAAAGGAAGTGAGTGGTACCCTTAGATGGGGAAATGGAGAGAGCTGAATGATGGGACGGCTGATCAAGATGAGCATGGGGTTAAAGTAGCTGCAAAGCATAGTGTTAGAAGCAGTGTAACTTGGGATGTACAAAATATAATTATAAGAAAATTAGAAGTTGTCAAAATGACGGGGGCACATAAAGCTGGATAGTGTAGGTGTCAGGGATCTAAAATGGGCTGGCATTGGCAATCGTGAAGCAGAAAGCACGTAGTTTGCTGTGCCAGGAACGACAGACTCAAGAGGAATGGGGTACCATCCTTTGATCAAAGAATATTTAAAGATCTTTCTTGAAGGACAATGCTGTCTGTGATAGGATATCTATCTATTCAAATACAAGGAAATCTGGTCAATAAAATTATTATTTATATTTAAGCACCAATGAAGCCAGTGATGCAAAAATTGAAAAATGTTATCAACAGTTTTAGTCTAAAATTGATAAAATATTCAACCAAGATGAATTGATCATTATTGATAATTGAAATGCAAAAGTTAGAAACAAAGAGGAAGAAACAGTAGTTGGAAAATATGGACTTGGTGATAGAAATGCAGTTGGAAATCACGACAGAATTTGAAAACAAGATCAAGGGGTAGCTGTGCAAACAGAACAAGCTGTCTGCATGGATTAAGATAAGGAAAGGTGTGAGCCAGGGTTGTATCCTCTCACCATACTGACTTAATTTGTATGCTGAGCAAATCATCGGAGAAACCGGATTATATGAGAAAGAATGTGACGTCAGGATGGGAGGCAGGCTTATTAGCAACCTGAGATATGCAGATGACACAACTTTGCTTGCTGAAAGTGAGGAGGACTTGAGGCTATTACTGGTGAAGACCAAGGAATTCAGCCTCCAGTATAGATTATGACTCAGGATTAAGAAAACCAGAATCCCCACAACTACACCAATAGGGATATGATAAATGTAGAAAAGATTGACATTTTCATGGGTTTCTGTTGCTTAAATCCACAATCCATGCTCATGAAAGCAGCCGTCAAGAGATCACAGGACACACTGTATGGGTAAGTCTGCTGCAGAAGACCTCCTTAAAGTGGTGGACAGCAAGGATATGACCTTAAGGACCAGAGCGTTCCTGGCCCAAACTATGGCATTTTCAATGGCCTCATATGCATGTGACAGGTGAACCTTGAAAAGGAAGACCGAAAGAGGAATGAATGCATTTGCACTATGGCTCTGCTGAAGAATATTGTTATAACATGAACTGCCTAGAGAATAAGTATGTCTGGGAACAAGTCCAGTCAGAATGCTCTTTAGAGGCAAGGATATTTCATCCCACATACCTTGGATGTATTGTCTGGGGAGACCAGGCCGTGGAGAAGGACATCAGACTTGATAAAGTAGCGGGACCGCATAAAAGAAGATCTTCAACAAGATGGATTGGCAAAGTGGCAGCATGAGTTGATATAAACATAAAAGCAACTCTGAGAATATCACAGAACTGGGGTAGCAATTACTCAGAATCTACTTGATGCAA
>NW_022107431.1:70187008-70202163 GCF_000313985.2 Echinops telfairi
ACTAGTCACTGATGATAATATAGCTGGTAAATAAAAGAGACATGCTATTGCCCTGTACCTCCATTGCAATGGCTACGCAGAACTCATAGACACAATTAATGATTAAAGTGTCTACTAAGGAAGTTAATAAGTTGTAATGCCAGTGATGAATGCTCAGAGTAGAGTTGTTTATCAGGACATGTTACAATTTTTTTTCATGTCTACTAATAATTTTCCCAAAGGCTACATCATGCTGCTGTAAACCTCAGTCTGAAGGCAGTCAGCCCAAGTTCCATGGGTTGGCATCCCCAGCACCTTGAATGAAGCATACTCCACCTTAATTGGTGTGGCACACCACCTCAGTCAGCCTCAGCCTGAAGACACTCAGCTCTACCTCCCCGGGTCAGTAATCCCTGATTCCCAGATTTAATGCCAGAGCCACTTCACTCTACTCACTAGCATCCTGCACAAAACCCCTTAGCTGTACTTGCTCCTTGGGTTGGATGCCTGCCACTCTATTCTGTGCTCTGGCTTTTGGTTCTGCTGCTGCTCTCCTGGAGTGAATAGCTGTTTTCTGGATCCAAGAGGCTCACTGAACAGGAATTTCAGGTCCAGAGGACATCCTCCACTCCTGGCTCTTGCTGGTAATGAGATCCCTCCTCCTGCTTCTCAGAGGGCTTATGCAGGGGGATGTTAGTCCAAGCAATCCTGTTCAGGATTACTCAGGAGTAAATCCTATCCATACCACCACCCCCCACCTTCTTACCAGGTCTTTTTATACAGGAAAATGTTGTTTGTTGGGAATTAGAGACTTTGGCTAAAAGAACCATATTAAATAATCCACTGGCCCTGCAATGACTGTACTTGAATTTCAGAGATAGGAAGATCATGTTTGAAGAGTCAAACATTGAGGACAATGTATGTGTTTGCTTATGGTAATCCTGGCTTTTAACTTTTATTATAGACTCTTCATGGTAAAATGAATAATAACATGCCCTTTTATTCTCAAAGTTTTTCATGTGGGAAAAGTCATATGACTATCCCCAAAACGTTTAAACTCATGACTTTGAAGGTGGTACATTATCTGGTATTGACAGTCTCCAAATGAGACAGTCTGTGGAGCTGTATTAATAATGTGCAATGACACAGAGAGCAGTTTGCAATGAGGAGACAGAGAACGAAGCAGCCCTGGTATCATTCTGCTTGAGGAGTCATCAAGAACGACGATTAAAAAGAAGGTTACTCAGGTTCATTAAATGAAGGATTTTAAATCTGGAGATACTGGTTTAAATTTTTTTTGTTTTAATAGAGAAATGATGACTAAGTCCCCGAGGCTCTCTTCCTAAAATTCATCCTTCAAAATAAATTTCCAGATGTCCTTTTGCCTATCAATTATTACTATTATTTGAGAGTAAATACTATATTATGTGTGATTGAATCATGGATTTTCTTTCTAAATTATTTCATTACTGATCTCCACTAGTAGAGATTGGAGTGTTTAGATAGAAACGATAAGTTTATTACTCATTATCATACCCATATCACTAACAAAGCTACCATCGAATAAAATGTAGAGACATAGAAAACAATGGGGGAGAAAAGAAAGAGAGACAACTTGGCTCAAGTAAAGTAGATGCATTGAGTAAGCAAAATACATAACATCCTGTGTTAGTCTGAGCACTTTAGAGAAACAAATCCACAGAAACTCATGTATTAGAGAGAGTTTTATATAAAGGTTAAGTTCACATCAAGAAAACATCCCAACCCAGTGCTGCCCAAGCCCACAAGTCCAACATTAACCCATATGTCCGACATCAATCCACAAGGTCCTCCTCCATCTCACAAAACACAAACAGTGACACCGACTACATGAGGAAAGCCCAATCAGTGAACGTGTAAGCATCTCAGTGCTGGCAGGAGTCTCCACACGGCTGCTCCAACACCCAGGGTTGCAACGGGGTAGGTCCATATGGCGTCTCCTTAGGGATGTCTTGCAGACAGTGAGGCTTGCCAGCTGAAGCAGGGTATTGGCTAAGGCAGCTGCACCCTGGTCCGACCATCACAAAGCAAGAGAACTAGGGATGTCTTGCAGACAGTGAGGCTTGCCAACTGAAGCAGGGTACTGGCTAAGGCAGCTGCACCCTGGTCCAACCATCAGAGTCAGAGACTGAACTAAAAAGGTGAGGCTCACTGAACCATTTAACCCTCCGCCCTTCAATTTACCCCAAATGTGTTTATCAGCTAGGTTGGCACAATAAACTAGCTACTTCAATCCACCCCTTGCCAACTTGGCACGTGTACATAATTCTTTAGTCTCACAATTGCAGTTAAGTAACACCTACACCTTAATCCTATAATCCTGTGAATATGTTCCCCCACCTATGAAAGTTTGTAAGCCAACCACTTCACAATTTTATCCTCCCGATTTGGGGTGTCCAATTTCTATACTGCCCACTTACAACAACCCAGTGCTCTGAGGAGACAATCACATTTTCAACATGAAGAATCTTCATTCCAGTTGGAACCTTGTGAAGTCTGCATCCATAAGCAAAGTCAAATCAGAACAGGCCATCCATGAAGTCAGCAGCAATATGCACCAATTCACAGGCTCAAAATTCTCCATCTGGTCAGGTTCTGGTCAACTCAATGTGGGCTGCCTCACTCAGCCTCACCAGGGTGCCCATTGGTCACATTACCTTTAGACCATAGGCTCACACCAATACTCAACAAGCCTAGCCCCCTCGTGCTGGGTCATGAATTTTGACCAGTCAACCAGCTCTGGATGGCCAGGGGGCCCCAAATTCCCACACCTAGCCCCCCCTATGGACTGGCTTCCTAGGGGGAAAGATCATGGAAGCCCTGAGTGGGCCCTGCTAATGTCCTATCAAGAATGCATGAGTTCCTTCAGCAGGTATTTGTGGGGTACGGTGCTATTCCTGGGGACACAACCTCAGGACAGGGCCTGGCGCCTGGCTGGCAGCACGAGAAGCTGGTGAGCTCACCCCAGGGGAAGCTGCAGCTGTGACTCTGCAGATCCACCCCTCTTTACACCCACCTCTTCATTCCCTGCTGCACCCCAGCTCTAGCCCCTCACCAGCGAGGCTCCCCTACAAATATTACTGAGGTGGAGGGTGCATGAATCTTCGTTGGGTTAATTTCCCAACCTCTTGTATGCAAATGTTGTACCAATGAATCTGGAGTCTTTGATATATCCTCCTTAGTGGGTCCAATCAGCATAATGTCATTAATATAATGGACCAGTGTGACATTTTGTGGAATAGACAGGCGATCAAGGTCCCTTCGGACTAAATTATGGCACAGGGCAGAAGAGTTGATGTATCCCTGGAGGAGAATTGTGAAAGTGTATTTTTGCCCCTGCCAGCTGAAGGCAAACTGTTCTGGTGGTCCTTCAAGACTGATATTGAGAAGGCATTAGCCAGATCAATAGCTGCATACCAAGTACCAGGAGAAGTATTAATTTGCTCAAGCAATGAAATCACATGTGGAACGGCAGCTGCAATTGGAGTCACTACCTGGCTAAGTTACAATAACCCACTGTCATTCTCCAGGATCCATCTGTCTTCTTTACAGGCCAAATAGGTGAGTTAAATGGGGATGTGGTAGGACTCACCACCCCCTGAATCTTTCAAGTCTTTGATGGTGGCACTGATGTCTGCAATCCCTTCAGGATTGCGGTACTGCTTTTGGTTTACTATTTTCCTAGGCAATGGCAGTTCTAATGGTGTCCACTTGGCCTTTTCTACCATGATAGCCCTTATTCCACATTTCAGGGATCCAATATGGTGGTTCTGCCAGTTACTAAGTGTGTCTATTCCAATGATGCATTTTGGAACTGGGGAACTAACCACAGGGTGGTTCTGGGTACCCACTGGACCCATAGTGAGGCATACCTAAGCTAAAACTCCATTGATAACTTGGCCTCCATAAGCCCCCACTCTGACTGATGGGCCTTCCAAACACTTTGGGTCTCCTGGAACTAGTGTTAGTTCCAAGCCAGTGTTCAGTAATCCCTGAAAAGTTTGATTATTTCCTTTTCCCCAGTGGACAGTTACTCTTGTGAAAGGCTGCAGGGCCCTTTGGGGAAAGCTAGAAGAAAGACTAACAGTATAGACCTTCAGTGATGTAGCAGGGTCCTCCTTCAAAAGGACCCGGCTTTCCCTTCATTCAAGGAGTTGTGGGTCTGTAAACCGGCTCAGGTCTGGGAATTGATACAGCCATACCACCCTGAACACACTCAATCTCGTCAGATCTCGGAAGCTAAGCAGGGTCAGGCCTGGTTAGTATTTGTATGGAAGATCACCTGGGAATACCGGATGCTTTGGCTTTTTAATGTGTTATTCTGGGTACTTTGGAGAAACAAATCCACAGAAACCCTTATGTATAAGAGAGAGTTTTATATAAAGGTCAAATGCACATCAAGAAAACATCTGAACCCAGTCCTGCCCTAGCCCACACATCCAACATTAATCCATATGTCTGACACCAACCCACAAAGTGCTCCTCCATTTCACAAAACACACACAATGACGCTGACTGCAGGAGAAAAGCCGAATCAGTGAACATGTAAGCATCTCAACACTGGCAGTGGTCTCCACATGGCTGCTTAAGCGTCTCAGTGCTGGTGGGAGTCTCCACACGGCTGCTCCAACACCCAGGGTTGCAACGGGGTAGGTCCATATGGCGTCTCCTTAGGGATGTCTTGCAGACAGTGAGGCTTGCCAGCTGAAGCAGGGTATTGGCTAAGGCAGCTGCACCCTGGTCCGACCATCACAAAGCCAGAGAACAGAGAACTAGAAAGGTGAGGCTCACTGAGCCATTTATCCCTCCGCCCTTCAATTAACCCTACATGTGTTTATTGGCCAGTTTGGCACCATAAACTACCTCACATCCTGTCCAAATTCCAAGGTTCTTTCACTTAGTTGGAGTGGTATAAATTTTTTCCATGTGAAACATAATGTATATTGTTTATGATTCAAGGAATTTAAGTTAAGGGGTAAACGCCACACTCATGCTTCATTTCCTATCACAGTGACCTGAAAGCTCTATATTGAGATAATGGAGTTAAATATGAAAGGAACCTGGACCCCTGAATCATCATTTCTGAGTTACCCTGGAAATTCTTGGAATTTGCCACAAAACAACTTATTTTTACTAATGTATAACAAGGGAACAATATTTTTATAGGGGAAAATATATATAACGTACATGACAATTGAGCCATCATGATTCCTATTGTTTTTAATTCAAAATTTGTGATGACATTGCACATTTCAGATAATTTAATCTGAAAGTATTAGCCATCTGAAAAGTTATGAAGGAGTATGTGCTAATAATATATACCTACCCCTGAGTCTTTAATATGCCTTTAATTGACACGCTGACTTTTGAATTATAAGGTCAGCAATTCAAACCAACTAACTGAGGAAGAACGATGAAGTCCCGTAAACATTTACAGGCTTGAGATACAAGAGGGTTATTTCCACTCTGTTCTATAAGGTCCCTCTAAATTCGAATCATCTCAAGGGCAGTGATATACACAAGGATGGATATCCAGTGAGCCATACACTTGGAGTAGTTCGAGATGTCTATCTTAATATTTATCAAGCAAATACATATTCTGACATTTTTCCCCAGAGTACTTAAAATGATACATCCTCCTTACCTTAACAATTAAGTCTGCTTTTGTAAACAGAGAAATTCCCAGGTTTGAGTCTCAAAAGATTATGGGTTCAGGGATTTATTGTCCACCTGGAACTTGTTTTCATTGAATAAATCACACAATTTCCAGCTTTGCAGTACCTCCTTACATTTTCATGTCTCTTAGAGAAGCTGATGCTTGGGAGAATAACTGATTACAGATTCTCTGCAGTCCTAAAATCAAAAAACAACATGGTCTTCTCTGCCCCCATTCTCAAAGATTAATTTTAAAAATTAATCTGGAAGAGGAAATCATTGTGGTAGTGATAGGAAAGAGGAGGTGACAAGGAGAAAAAATCTTATTTGGAGACTCCAAAGAGATCCCTTTGGGAAATGTCAGAATCATTAATTAAATCGACATATCACCTGTCCACTGAATCCTTTGGTTATGCTTTGCAGTCACGTGATTCTGAAGAGTGGTAGCAGATCCAGACCAACTGCATGGTAGAAACCAATGGGTGACACTTCAAGAAGGCCAGAGGGCCAATTGAACAGCATCTTCCACCATGCTGTTTGCAGCTATGTATTTTATCTCCATTGCATTTTGTCCTAGTAAAACTAATAAATCTCTTCTTTTAGAGAAAGTATGTGGATTGCTACAGGAGCGAATAAACCCACATGTTTTGAAAGGATATAAATAGGTTAGGATCTAAGACATAGTAAGGAAAAAATGCCCATGCTTGGGACTGAGACTCCCCAATGGGTCCTAAATGGGCACATATTTAAAGAGATCCAATATGCTACTTATGAATTGAGTGACGTTTCTATGGAATACAATCTTCGCATTCATCATAGGCTCTTCGTTCATTTCGCTTCAGGTTAGCAGCTCTTCCCCAACCCCCTTCTCAGTCTTCCTAGGTCTCTCATGACATAAAGAAAAGTAATTACATGGCAAATCAATTATCATCAACCAGTGATAAAAAAAATGCCTTTACTTATGGCCATTGAGTCAATTCTGACTCATATGAAAAATTCCTTAGCGTTCCACTAAAATTTACAATTTGTAAATGATATTGTTAGCATTTATTCACAAAACTTAACATAGTTGTATGAATCTGCCACCCAGGTTCCATAAATGTAGTACACGGTATTTCCAGTATCATTCAGTTAACACTGGTAGTTGATCTTAGTGTTTATGCAATATGAATTATGAGAGACTTGGGAATAGAAATTATTGCTTATTTTCCCAAGTACAGTAATATCTTAAGTGACAAAATAATCATTTATTAAATATTTGCACAATAATGTTCATATCTAGACATTGGTTCTTTCTAATTATCGGTGAGATTTGTATGGCTGTTTGTCTAGATATCTTTTGTTATATTCTATATTCTAGTAAAATATGTGAAAGGAAGAATTCAGCACTTTCCTACATGTAACAACAGATATATCTATTAGTCTTTAATATCTGCAATTTATAATTGAGCATTTCCTATTTGCCAGTCCAACAATGACTAATTTTATTATTCTGGATTACACTATTTTCATCCATCTAAATGTACACTGAGAAGGTAACTAGCACCCACTGATCTGTAAATACAACCTAAGTACACTGGATATCATGACATTTCTAACATATTGACTAATTTGTATTATAACTACATTTTACAGATTGAAAAGCAAACCTAGAAAAAAGTTTTCATCTGCTCCCATTAACAAAGATAGTGCTATAAGAAGAGTTAAAATTTAAACTTACTTATTTTTGACCCAAAAGACTGAAGATTGTCTTGAATTAAGGAGTAAATTGTGTTTCTAGAAAGATATGTTGAAGTCCTAACTTCTGGTGCCTCTAAATGTGACATTGTTTGGAAATAGGGTCTTTGAAGACACTCTCAGTTGATATGAGATCATGTTAGGAAAGGGTAGGATCATCCTGGTATCGAGAGAAAGACAGAGAGCCTTCTCAAAAAGCTAGATATGAAAGACATATTTTTAACATGATCAATGTTTATCAGAAACCAATGCTGAATAACCTTTGAATGATAAAATAGTGGAAAATTTACAATAATATTAGAAACAGTTCTAGGATGACTTCCATAGTCATCACCAGTCAACACTTGCATGGAAGATGGAACTGACCTTCAATGACTGTAACAACAACCCCAGCTACAAAGGATGCAATTAGAAACACAAAGAAGACAAAAGACTGTCATGACTGGCATCCTTGGCAGAGTCTGGGGAAATTACACTTAAACACTAATCTGCTGTACATATCCAAGGAATGTATGTGTAGCTAATACATGATTTGAATTTTTAAAAATTAAATAATTTTGTTAAAGCATTTTTATACAATCACCCTCAATTTAAAACAGAATTCTCTGTTAACTGACTTCATAATGACACATATGTGTTTTCCTTTAAATAGAAATTACTTGAAGAAAGATGAGGAAAACTCACTGATAATGAAAGATGTGTTTTCAAATCTAAAGTACATTCCTAAAGGATTAAGACAATTGTAAACAATCCTTGAATTATTTTCTATTGAATATGTTCAATACACTGACTTTGATGTAATTTATCATTTTCTAAAGTTCTGAATTTTAACCTGAAAAAGTGACTTAATTATTATGATACTGAAATAGTTATATGCTCATAAAAATTACAAAAGAGTTTCTATATTTTTCTTGCCCCCTTCTACAAATAGTTAAGCCTTACTACTTTGAAGACCAAATTTATTAGATGTCTATCTTGTTATCCCCCAGCCTCTTAATCTTAAATCCCATCTAGATTCAAGTTCTTTCTCCAGTTTAGTAGTTACAAGGAATCTAATGACTGAAAAATTTAGGCTGAAAAATAAATAACATTTAAAGAAAACACTCCTAAGAATAGTAATTCTGCAATTTAAAATAAATGATGTTAGTAATGATAGCAGACTATCCAGAAAAGGCTAAGAAGATCCATAGATGAGTTTGAAACACTCACAAAATGATTGGGTGGGACCATGCATAGTGTGTGTGAAACTCTAACGTGGGGATTGGTCTATTTTGCCATCCCCCTGAGTATAAAAAAGCCATCTCAAAAGCTGAAAGGGGAAATTTTCCAAACATCAAGAAAGAAGTGTCAAATGTAGAGCCATTCCTGTACTAAACCATTCTGATCCAGAAGACAAAGAGCTGTGGCAGCCTCTGGAGCAGTAACTGCATCAAGAGCACCTAACGAAAGTTTGTCTTCCTAACTAGTAGAGCTAAGTTTGCCAACCCACATAGCTAAAGGCAAGTGCACATTTGAGGTGAGGCACAGTGGAGGCCCCTTTGGGCATTTATCAGTAGCATTTTAAGAGCTCTGTCATTGTAATTGTTTCCTGATTAGGGTACAGGCCAGGTGGCCACATGACTGAGGAGTAAACAGCAAAAAGAGAGGCATGCATGTCCTGAAAACTGTGCTTTCTGATCCTGAATTTAAATTCCCTAACAAATCCTATAATCACGAGTATTGTCTGAGGTCTTTGTGCCATGGCAAGGCTTTACCCAACACAGCAGAGAAGTAATGTGCCATGGGAGGGACTGCTGATGTCAGAATAAGGTAAAAAAGGTTGGGGGATGGAGGCATGTGAGGACTCTGTCTCATAGGCATTGGCTTTGGGTCGATGTTGAGTTGGTTTCTCCTTCCCTCTTGTGTAATCATAGAAGGTCAGATGCACTTTTACACCATTCTTACTAGCTTTGTTACTGCATATACAAGTGCAAGATCAGCAACATATCTAATATGTGAAATGTTGGAGTTTTTGTGGCTTCAATATTAATACCTTATTTTCTATCTGGCCTCTCAGCAAATTGAGAGATAAGAGCCGGAAGATAAGAAAAGGTTAAAACAAAAACAAAATAAATGGCCATTGTGGTACTTACATAATCTGGTGTCAACTTGAGACTATTAAGAGTGAAGACATGGAGTTAAGTCTGTCAATCAGGTCACAGATGGATGACCTCTTTGGAGGCACTACAGAGATAAATAGCTCACTGGAGGCCAGATACATTGACTCCCTGTGAGACATTCCTATTGACAAGACACATGGAGCTACTTACTGTAGAGCCCTGGAGCTGGAGGAGCCATGTGCAGATGCCTGCCAGTGCTGAGATGCTTCCCCACTGCCACTGGACCCGCTGACCTGTGATCTTCTTGCATTTGGCATCATTGCATGTGTTGCCTGAGTCTGAAGAGAATTTGTAGATTGATAACACACATATGGGCTAATATCAGATTTATGGACTTAATCTTTATTGGACTGGGATGTTTTCTCAATATACAATTACTCTTTAGATAAAGCTCTTTCTTGTACCCATATGGATGTCTATGAATTTTGTTTCTCTAGTCTGCCTGGACTAACACGACCGTTACAGGTAAAGTTGATGTTAAAGAATATGAGTTATATAAGAGTATGTGTAGCATTATTGAGCATCCTAATACTGAATATCAGAAACACTCTAATTAGGCTGGTACCATACTTCCAATGTCTCAACCATCTCCACTCTTGCTCCATGAGGCACACTGCACAGGTTTGGGTCTTACCTGCTGAAGCAGCTTAGTGTGTCCTGTCACAAACTTTGTAATTAACTGATTTCCAGTGAAATGGAAGAGAGGAAAGTGCATGGTCATTTTTTCTTATGAAGTTTTTGTTATTAGATGATACCTTCAGACTCACAGTGACCCAATGCAAAACATAAATGAAACACTGCCCCATTCTGGGCAACCCTCACAGCCATTCATAAGTTTGAACCTAGTGTTGCAGTCCCTGGGTCAATGCTTATCATGGAGTGTTTTCCATATGCTTGCTGACCTCCACTTGACCAAACGTAATGTCCTTTTCCAAGGCCATGTCTATCCTGATAACATGTTTGAGGTACATGGAATGAAGTCCTGCCATTGTCACCTCAAAGGAGCGTTCTGACTGTACTCTTACACAGATTTGTCCATTCCTCTTGTTCATGGCACATTCGTTACCAACACCATGATTCACAGATATCAACTCTTCTCCGGTCTTTCTTTATTCATTCTACGTACATATGAGTCCATTGAAAATACCATGAGTTGGGCTATGCATACCTTAACCTTCAAAATGACAGCTTTGCTTTTTAACACTTAAAAAGGAGATATTTTGCATTACATTTACCCAGTGCAATGCATCATTTTGCTTCTTGACTGCTGCTTCTATGGGCATTGATAGTAAATTCAAGTAAAATTAAGTCCTTGGAACCTTTAATCTTTTCTCTGTTTATCATGATGTTGTTTATTGGTCTCCTTGTGAGCAATTTTTTTTCTTTATGCTGAAGTGCAAATCATGTTTAAGGCTATATCTCCTCATCTTCATCACTAATTTCTTCAAGTTCTCTTCACTTTAAATAAGTAGAAAAGTGTCATCTGCATATTGAAGGTTAATGAGACTTTCTCCAATCCTGATGCCAGGTTTTTTGTCATAAAATGTAGCTTCTTGAATTATTTACTCATCATGTAGATTGAATATATATAGTGAATGGATACATGTTCTGCCCATACCTTTTATCATTTGAAACCACACAACATTCTATTGGAACGTCTGCCTCTTGGTCTATACCAGTTTGCAAGAGCACAATTAAGTGTTCAGGAATTTCCATTCTTCACAAAGTTATGCACAACTTGTTACAATACATAGTATTGTAACATACTAAGATAGTCCAATTGCCTTTGCTAACCAACAAAACATATATATGCGTTGTTTGGACATTCGATGCTTTCAGATCCCTCTAATGTGAGCAATGGAAATCCCCCTCTATGTACTGCTGCAACTTTTTAAAATGGTCTTCAGTAAAACTTTACCCGCATTCAGTATCTGTCAGGGGTAAGTAACTTGATAGCACAGTGGATTATGTGTTGGACTGAAAGGTCAGCAGATAGAACCCAACATTGAAAGATGGAGGTTTCTGCTCTCATAAACTTATACAGCCTTGGAAATCCAAAGTTCTACTGTGTGCAATTGGATCTCTGAGTCAGAATTGACTATATGGCAGTAAGTTTTGTTTTGGTTTGGTGATGTTAATAATTTTGCTTGAAAATATATCTTCATTCAGCAAATGCCATCTGTAGACAATTGGACAAAAGGGTCACAAGGAAAGGATGAGGCCACAAGGGTCACAAGGGTCACAAGGAAGAGCTGCAGTAGAGCACTGACAACACACACAACATTCCTTTAGTTCTTTATTGTTTCCTATCCCCAGTTCTACCTTACAAACCCAGCTAGACCAGAACATGTACACTGGTACAGATAAAAGCTCTTGAAACAAGATCCAGGACAGATAAATCCCTCAGGGACAGTGATGCAAGTAGCAAAACCATGAGATTAGGGAGAAGGTGGGAGGATAAGGGTGAGAAAAGATAAATTGATCACAATGATTGACGTACAACCCCTGCACACAACCCCATTTCCCAGGGGGATGAGCAATAGAAACGTGGGTGAAGGGTAGACAGCAGATGGTGTAAAATAAGAAAATAAAAATAATTTATAAATTAACAAGGGTTAATGAGGGCGGGAGGGTGGTGGAGAGAGGAGAAAAAAGAGCAGCTGATATCAAGGACTAAAGTAGAAAGAAAATGTTTTGGAAATGATAATGACAACATATGTACAAATGTGCTTGATACAATTGATGTATGGATTGTTATAAGAGCTAAAAGAGCCCTCCAAAAATGATTTATTAAAATTTTAAGAAAACTGAAGAAACTGTTCCAAAACTGATGTGGTGATGATTGTACAACTCTTCTGTTGTGATTGAACTATTGAATTGCACGATATGTGAATTATATGCCAATAAAACTGTTGGGGAAAAAAGAATATGCAAAATAGATATATATGTTTTGCCTAATAATAAAGTTAATATAATTATTAAAAAAGAAAAGAGAAAATATCTCTATTTAGTTGGATAATCTTTCTTTGGAATGGACATGAATATGAATCTCTTCCAGTCAGTTAGTAGTTATTTAAGATAATTTATTTCCTCTCCAGGGAAAAAGTGAGCAAGAGAGTGGGGAGAGACTAGACATTTTTAGAGAAAATTAATCCAACTCCCTGGCTGTGTTAATCTGTGTTGACTAGAGAAACAAATCCAGAGGCACTCATATGAGTGTAACAGAGAACTTTATATCATAGACTAATTGTATATTAAGAAAACAACTCAGCCCAGTCCAGATCAAGTCCGTATGCCTGATATTAGTCCATATGTCTGCTTCCAGTCTATAAATTCCTCTTCAGACTCATGCAGCCAGGCAATAATGCTGAATGTAGGAAGATCACAGGCCAGTGGGTGGAAAGTCTTGTGGATCCAGTGGCAGTCAAAGCACCTCCACCCTGGCAAGGGTCTCCAAATGGCGCATCCAGCTCCAGGGCTCTGGCTCCATCGGTGTAAGTCCATGTGGTTTGACAACACAAATGTGCAGCAGGGAGTGTGGGTCTGCCCTCCAGTGAGCTATTTACCTCCATATTGTCTCCAAATGAGGTCATCTAGCTATGACATGATTGACAAGCTAAACTCCACCCCTTCATTCTTAAGAGTCTCAACTTGACACCAGATTATATAACTACTACATTGCCTATGAGCCAATTCTAAAGGAAAAGAGTAACATTGCCCCTTAGGGTTTCTGAGTTTGTAACTATTTATAGAATTAGACTGCATATCCTTTTGGTTAGCAGCCTAACACAGAACTGTACCATTTCAAAACCCAAACTCAGTAGCATTGAGTGAATTCTGACACAAAGCAACCCTATGAAATGTTTCCAAGACTTTGCCTATCTATATGGACCTAGACCTCATCTTTTCCTTGCAAATCCTCTGGTAGGTTTGAATATCTGGCCTTTCAGTTCACAATCTGTTGATTACCTGATATTGACACCAGCTAGGGCACCCTCCTGTATCATTAGAGCTCCTTGAAATTAATAAAGAAAAAAAAAAAACTAATCCAAACTAATTATCATCAAGTCGATGCTAACTTATAGGGATCCTAGAAGACATGATAAAACTGGCCCCATTAGCTTACGAGACTGTAAATCTTTATGGGAATATGCTGGTGGTTTTGAACTGCTAAAGTACCACTACGCCTCCAGGAAAGTCATGTAAGTCTTATTTACTTTACAGAGAGTTCCCTGGGTGATGTAAACGGTTGATCAATTGCTAACTGAAAGCTTGGCGTCTCAAGGCCAATTAGTCTTGAAAATAGTCTTAGTGATCTACTCCCTAAATATCTGCCACTGAAAACCCTACATAACACAGTTCTAATTACACACTTGGTGTCTCCAGGAATTATGTAGCCAACTCCATGACAACCAGTTATTGGAAATATAAGGAATTGCTGTTGCTATTGTTGTTACATGATTTCAAGTCCGTTCTAACTCTGTACAACAAGTCTGAGTTTAATACATTGATGAGGTTTATCCATTTATCTTATTCTGTTTTAGGAAAGTCATGACCCTCAGGGAAAAGAACAATAGGCTCTCAATAAAGTCTTGGCCCCAACTTCCTGAATCCATTGCTATGGACAACTATGGCTCTCATTGGTGTTCTTTTCGGAAACCAGATTGGGAAAACATAAATGTTGTCCACCAAAAGGCTTTAAATGAACTAAATAGTATAATAAATCAACTACAAGCTACTCCATACTCAGAGTTGAAATTATTTGTTTGCTATATTTTCTATCCAAAAGTATGTCTATCTTACATTCTAATTATAGTTCGCTCTAGTTCTTCAACAGGAAAATACTGTCATGGAATTGATTGTGACTCATAAAGACTGTCGACGGGATTTCTGAGATTGTAAACCTTTATGGGGCAGCCAGCCTCATCTTTGTCATATGGTCAGCTGGTGGGTTTGGACAGCTGAATCTAATAATATCATAGAGGTATTCAAATAATTACATGGGGGCCAACCATTCCAATAATATAATGTCAGAAAAAGAAAGAAGCTATTTATTTGAATAAGTACTTTTCCCCCAGCATATATTTCCAGAATGTTAAGCTGAAACACAAACAAGAATAAAACACAACTTTTGGCACAAATTATTTTAAAGACCCATGTAAACAAACATACAAAATAAATATTATTTTCTTCTGAAGTAAAATCCAATATATTAAACACATACACATGCAGCAACAACTTCATCATTACAAGTGCTCCTCACTTTTAGTAAGCAAATTGGTATCATCTGCATATCACAGATTGTTAAAAAGCTTGCTCCTAGCCTAAAGAGGCAGTCTTCACATAAACCAATTTCTTTGATTATTTGCTCAGCATACATTTTGAATAAGTATGTTGAGAGGAAATAATGCTCATGCACACCATTTCTGATCACAAACTCTGGATTCTGCCCTTTTCCTGTTTGTGTAATTCTTTCTTGATCCATGTACAGGTTCTGCATTAGTACAATGTAGTGCTCTGGGCTTCCCATTCTTCTCAAGGCTATTCATAATTTATGATAGTCTACGCATCCAAAATGATTTGGCA
>NW_022107431.1:70203048-70233926 GCF_000313985.2 Echinops telfairi
AGAATTGACTCAATGGAAGTGAGTTTGTTTTTGGAATCTTGTCTCTTTAGCATTATAGATAATTCAGTGCAAAATGGAGCTATAAACAAAGGTATAAACTCAAACTCATTACTATTAAGTCAATTCTGACCCACAGACCCGCTGGGACAGTAAAATTGCCCCTGTGGGTTTCAGAGACTGTAAATCTTTACAATAGTAGAAAGCCTCAACTTTTTTTCCATAGAACAGAGGGTGCTTTCAAGGTGCTGACCCACAGCTTCCAGTGTAATATATAACACACTATGCTACAATGGCTCCTCAACCAATGGTGTAGGATTTACAAGACATCACAAAATGAAGGACCCAGTCAAGAAGGGCCATATTAAATAATTGATTACATCACAACTGGTAGCAATCTGACAAAGGACATGCTCTTACAAAGGAACCCCCAAACCAAATCAAATCCCCTGCCATTGAGTTATTCTGACTCATAGCAACTCTATGTAAGAGTTCTGAGACTATACAGCATTAAGAGCGCGTATAACCTCATTGTTCTCCCTTAGAGTGGCTAGTGAGTTTGAACTGTCAATTTTGTTGTTAGTAGTCCAATGCCTAACCCACTAGACTACTGTGAATGATAACCATAAACGAAACCATACAACTCACTAATACCAAGTCAATTCTGACTTATGCTGACCCCAGAGGACAGAGCGGAATGGCCCCCAGGGGTTTCTGAGACTAACGCTTTATGGGTACAAAAAGTCTCATCTTTCTCCTGTGGAACCACTGGTGTTCTCGTACTGCTGACCCTATGTTTAGCCACCGAGCATGTAACCACTTTGCCACCAAAAAAGGCAAAACTAAACTCACTGCCACTGAGTTGATGCTTACCCATAGTGACCCTATGGGACAGGGTAGTACTTCCTATGGGAATCTGCAAGACCGTACCTCCTTACTGGTTTCAAACTACTGACTTTGAGTAAGTGGCTCAATGAATAATCAGTATGCTACCAGGTTAGTAAAATTCCCAGAGAAAAATGATATAACAGAATGGTATGTTGGTGGCTAACATTTGAAAAAATGGTATGTTGGTGGCTAACATTTGAAAAAATGATTCATTTTTTAAAAGTTCATGTTCAGCCTCATTTTATCAGAAATATTAGATTCATTTTTTAAAGAAGTTCATGTTCAGCCACAACAACAATAATAAACACTCCAGACAGATACATGACTAATGTGTTCTTCATTCCTTCCAGGCCTCTGTGGACAAGGTAGGAATTTTGTTGCTATACTTAAATTTTACCCAATGTTGGACATACTTATCTTACCTCTTTGAAGGTGAACATTAAGAGTCCTTGAGACTTTAGATTGCGTGCCTACTAGTAATTTAAGGATATAACATTTTTCTTCTTTAGTAATTATGTCATTTTTTTTTTTTATCAAAACCATTTCATCCTGCAACTCAAAAAATGCTCTGGAGGAGGTCACTAACTAAGTATTTAAAAGTGTGCTATTATGGTTATCATCACCATTATCAACACTCATTAGAGCTTTTCATCTTCAAAGTGTTTTGTCGGCATTAGTAACCCTCTTCCCTCACACCTCCTGTCCACCTTGCCTCTTTCTCTCAAGAACTGTGATGGATTTTTAACTCCATGTGACCTTTGGATTTTTGTAAAGCACAGTCATTGATGACGACTACCCTTTTGGGGTCAATCTTATCTGGTGGTAAGGAGGAA
Source organism: Echinops telfairi (assembly GCF_000313985.2). Classification (NCBI taxonomy): domain Eukaryota; kingdom Metazoa; phylum Chordata; class Mammalia; order Afrosoricida; family Tenrecidae; genus Echinops; species Echinops telfairi. The sequence continues at coordinate 70,204,767 of NW_022107431.1, forward strand.
CATGTGCCTTGAGGTTCAAAATTAATAAGAAATAAAATGCTTGCCAAGTGGAATTCATGAACTCTTTTGAATCATCTTGCTTTATTCACCTCTTTGCTCACCCCTACTTCAGGTCTTTAAAGTAATGCAAACATGCCCACGGTACTTCAACATGTGGGGTTGCGCAAAACGATAAGTTAGCTACTGTGCTCCAGCCCACACTTTAAATTGCTGAGAGAAAACTGAAAAACAAAATAAAATCTAAGACCTGGAAGAAAGAGGTAAAAACATTCAGAGGGGCATATAAGTTAATTCTCAAAATTATTTGTGATGATGGGTCCAAAGGAAAAGTGGCATGAGCTCAGCCCGCTAGGCCTGGTCTTTGGTCCTTCTTCAGTGCCGTTCGTTCTCCGAAGGTTGATGCATAAAGAAGGCTTAATTTTCAATAAAGACACAGAAAATTTAAGCCTCAAACATGCATTCTAGTCAGTTAATTAACTAAAATTGTATATGCTGAAAATGAGTATGTAAGAAAATGCTGAAGAGGCATCCCTGAAAGAAAAACAGGGTTTTTAAATTTTTCTTTTGTTATGAAAGTCACAAATTCAGATTCTCACTTATTAAGTAGTTAGAGCATGGACAGCAAACTTGTCAGGAAATCAAACCTTCTTCCAGGGGACAAACGGAAGGACAGGGAGGAAAAGAAAATGAAAATAGTAAAGGTGTGCTGAAGAGTATTTCTATGGGTGGTGTTTTAACATAAACGATGACTCCAGAGCTAAAGCAAAAGGCTTCTGCTCTTTACAGGTTTGGCTGCTCCGCTTTTAATATTTGTAGCCCTAACTGATTGCTATCTATGTCCATAACTATGATTACAAAGGCTTGAAAGTAAAATTCTGGAGATTATCTGCTTTTCACTCTCTTGGCCCCATTCCCTAACTGTGAGAGAATCAGTCTGCAGTAATGAAAGTGTGTGGTTCCCCTTTTACAAAAAGAAAATAAATAAATAAATAAATAGGGAATGGTGCTTTCTTCGTTAACTGCTTTAATCTTGAATAGATTGGGGTGGGGGGGCATGTAAAGTGTTTGCCTTGTGGAGGGGGTGGACAAATATTCAACATTCGAATTGTTTGTTCAACCCTTCAGCAATGATTAAAGTTTGGCAAATGGCAGCCCTAACAAAAAGTGAACTTGTGATGAAGTATTATAATGCTTCAAAGAACACTCACAACTATAGATTGTTGAATCCTTTGTTTTGTTTCCAGTGTCTTTTTTTTTTTTTAATTTTCCATCCAAGTGAAAGTATTCAGCCTTTGTTAAAGTCACTTTGTAAAAACTTATTGCAAGTTAATCAGTTCCATATTCCTAATTGTTTTCTCAAAGAAGTTAAGGATTATTAATTTGGTGCAAGTTTTAAAATGTTTGGCACAGGAGTTTCTCGGGAATACTTTGGTGAGATTTGCTGGAACCATGTGTTATAAACTATACACTACTCTCCACACTGCTAGAATAACAAGATCCAATGTTTGTAAGCCTAATTGCTCTGTGGGGATCAAAGACATGTAACTAACTCACACTAGGTTCTGTGATCAGAAAGAAATTATCTTTATCCCCCACCACCGCCCTGCAAAAAGCTGTTATGTGGCAAAACATATGATGATGACCAACATTTGAGCCAGAAAAAAAATCATTGAATGCCAGAAAAATGATTATTGATTCCTAGTCCCTTTTACCCAATGGATGACAGGAAATGTATAATAGGCATAAAAGTATATAACACATATTTATGTTGATTACTCTAATCACCGGGTATATACGTGTTATTGAACTTTCTAAAAGGATTAGTTTTAGATTAACTTCTTTTCCCAAACTTAATCACTAAGGAGAAAAAAGAAAGAACGACTTCTTTGGCTCAGCTTTACACACATCTGGGCTCCTGAAGGAACTCATTGGCATGACCTTGGCTTTTCGTATGTTTTTTCTTAAAGTGTAATTTCACAGATTTGAAAAACACCTTGGTGAAAACCATGTTGTAGAAAGAATTTTTGAGATACTGAAAGATGAGAATGATTTTATTTCCTAAAAGCTATTCATTGAAGTACCAGTACTTGCTTAATATCTCACTTGAGAGTGGATTCTCTTTCCCTGTTGGACAAAGATTCCCAGAACGGTCCAGACAATGACCTCAAATAGCTGCATTCCATTCTAATAGGATGTGTTCTAAAAGAGGAAGAGTCTTCAACTCTAGAAATCGACGACGTAGTCTATTTAGTCCAAGGGCATCTAGATAACGACAGTGGACATTTATGCAGCACTCGGCAAGTGTCAGACATCAACTTAAAAACTTCACAGACGTTATCCACTTTTACCCTCAGAGCAAGCCAAAGAGGTGGAACTGTAATTACCCTCACATTACAGATGAGGAAACCAGCGTCACAGTGGGTTTAAGTGAAATACTATCAGCAAAACAGCAGGACTTCAGCATCCCTTTTCTTGATCATAATCTCACAGTCATGTAAAAAAAACACACTTTTTTATTCATTTTTATCAGTTATATGTTTGCAAATTCAACTTTATCTAAATTGTTGTTTTTCAATTGTTTCTGAATTCAACTTTAACTAAATTGTTGTTTTTCTGTCAATGAATGGCTTTGTTTTCTCGCAGAGCAACATCATGGAGTCTGTGTAAAGCAGAATAGAAGTGACATATTGAAGGATAGAAAATAGCCACTGGGACTGACAATAAGGAAAGATTTATTTGTGTACAGTTAGCACAGTAACTAAAAGTTACGAAATCACAATTGCCTAAAAGACAATCAAGGGAGTCAAAGGCAGGCTATCTCTCCAGGAGGGCATTTCGGAAGGATACTTGGGTAACACATAGGAGAGATTACATGACTGGTTAAAAGTACAAGCTCCTGCGTTTATTCCAAGATGGTCATAGGACAGTTGCAGGGCAGGTTTTTATAGGTAACCAGTGGTAAAACTTGCATTATCAATCATGCCTGTTTGGGAGGATCCATTGCAAGGGAGGATCCATCAGGACCCTCTGGTACAGCGCCATCACTTCTTGCATCTGTTTGGCCATAGTAGAGAAATCCTCTGAAAATAGACTGATATCCTGGGTTTGCTGTTCTTCATGAACAGAACGTGTCTACAGGTAGGCAAATGATCAGTTCACCATCAAGGACAGGGGAACTGCTGTTAGAAAAGAATGCTTTTATATTTCAACATAAATTCTAGACTCATATCAAGACCTAAAAAAGGAGCTAATTGCCATTTCACACTGCTTTACTTACACGCACGTGCCTCTGATTTTAAGCACCCATACAATTTACATACCTATTCTTCTCAGTCTGTCATAGGCCGATTAGTAACATTTACTACCTTGGTACACTCCTGTAGCACAAAGTGCTCTCCAGCTCAGACTGACTATCATATGTTTAAATGATTTTGCACAATGAAAAGCACTGTAAAACCAATCAAAACTACATTCCCTTCTTTCCCAGGCTTGCTGAGAACTTGCTGCAAAATCCCAACTGGCCCACATTGAAAAGCCACTTCTTCTAAGTCTAGGGTGCTGTCTGTCTTTGAACTGGGAGAAGTGACCAGTGGTGGCAGGGCCTCGCTTTACCCATCACCTCCTACTCAGCTCTCCAGGTGGCCAACAACACCAGAGGGTCACCTGACTATGTCACCCCCTCTCCAGACCCCTTCAGTGTTACCCACAAGACCTATCCCACTGCCTTCACATCTCCCTAAAAAACGAGCCTTCTTCCAACCCTTATATTCCTTTTGGAGTCTTTTCTGGCAAACGGCCTTGATACCCAGCCATACTAACCAATTATACCCAGCATCTCTAGTCCGACTTTCTCTCCTAGCTCCTGAATAGCAGTGCAAAGGGCAATAGGTGTCTTGATGATTAGAATCTCCACTATCCACCACATCACTGCTGATTAGAACAAGGGAATTCATTGCTGATGGCACCTCGATCTTGGTTGAAAACAGAGACTACCAGAAAGATGTGTATTTGTATTTTATTGGCTACCTTAAGGCATCACCTAGGAAGGGGGAAAAGTCATAACAAACTATGGAGAGACTTTAGAAAAGTGAGAATTCCACATAACTTCATTGTGCTCATGCAGAACCTATACATAGATCAAGTTGTGTGAACAAAACAAGGAAATATTGCATGGTTTAAACACAGGAAAGGTGTGCTTCAGAGTTATATCATACTATTCAATCAACCTGCTTAATAAATCATCAGAGAATTTGGATTATATGAAGAAGAATGTGGCATCAGGATCAGAGGATGATTAACAACCTGAGAGCTGTAAATCACATAGTCTTATTTGGTCAAAGTGTGGAGGGCTTGAAGCACTTGCTGATGAAGATCAAAGTTGCAGCCTCGGTATGGATTACAACTCCATCCAAGGAAAACCAAATTCCTCACAACTGAACCAATAGGTAACTTCAGTATAAATAATGAAGAGATTGAAGTGGTCTAGGATTATTACTTGCTTGGATCCACAATCAATGCTCATGGAAGCAGCATTCAAGAGATCAAATGGCACATCTCATTGGGTCAATATGCTGTTAAGGACCTCTTTAAAGTGTTGAAAAGTCAACTTATTATTTGAAAACTGAGGTGTGATTGACCCAAGCCAAATTATTCTCCATTGCTTCATATGCATGTGAAAGTTGGATATTGAATAAGAAAGGCTGAAGAATAATCAATGTTTTGAATTGTGGTGCTGGTGAAGAATATTAAATGTACCATGGACTGTCAAAAGAACAAATAGTTCTTGGAAGAAGTACAGCCAGAGTGCTCCTTAGAGGATAGAGAGATTTTGAATCACATATTTTGTACCTGTTGTCGGAGAGACCAGTCCTGGGGAAGGAGATGATGCTTGCTAGAGAAGCAGCTGTGAAGAAGAAGGCTCTAGACAAAATGCATTGACAAAGTGGCTGCAAAAATGGGCTCAAACGTAAGCACAATTGTGAAGATGGCATAGGACCAGGCGTCCTTCTGTTGTTCACAGGGTCCCTATGAATGGAACTGAGTCAATGGCACCTAACAAGAGGACCCCTGGGTCCACCATTTTTATCTCTGCCTGGAATCCCCAGTGTCAGCCATTTGTTATTACTAACTAGAAGCCCCCACCCCCGTATCAATCGATCATGCACTGTGTGGCAAACTTTGGCTCTCAAGCCTTATGGGGTTTTATTGATATGTATATGTGACTCTGAAGTGAAATGAAAACACAACTATCAGGGTTTCAGTTTTAGAATTTTTAAAGGATATTATTTGGATGTTGTTAATTTCATTAATTTGTAAAAGATATGTGTATGGGTTTTAAATAACTTTTAAATTATGAAGGACGGGACTGGCTCTTCTGTCTCAAAAGTTCACTAACCCCCATTCTCTAGTGTCAGCCTCCAGGTCTGTTGCATAGTAGGAGCTTAATCAGTTAGCATTGCCTGAGAAAAACAAAACAATAGCAGCAACAAGAAAACATTCCATTCAAAGGAATCCCTGATGGGTCAGCTAATAGACACGAACTACATTACCAAGCAGGAGGGTATGTGTCTTCTCTTATTATTCAAAACATGCAACTTTCATGATGTGCTTTCTTAAAACATCTCTTCCACAAATTCATTTGCTAACTTTAACCCATCTAAAAAGAAAAATAAATCATTTTGTTACTTCATAATAATTTATAAATGGATTGATATACCTCTTACCTGCTTACTAATTCATTTTAAATGATCACTTAGTAAAGAGAGAATATTAATATTTCCCTAAAGGTAATATACTAAAAAAATACACAAACCTATAAATAAACATAGAAGTGATTATAGTATAATTTGTAAGTAACCAAAACTCTTTGCTAAAGCAGATTCCAACTTCTACAGTATCTTTGTTAACAGAGCTTGTGCTTTGAATTATACTTAAAATAAAACTCATTTTGTAAAAACTCAGAATCTTACTTAATTCCAACTGGCAATTTGACCCTGTAGCATTCGTCTGTCTTGGTGGCATTTCGCTCTCCTGTGCGTAGTTTCTTTAGTCATTTCCCATTTCTCTTCAGGCCCTTAATATATTAAGTGAATCCATTTCACATCTGTTCCATTGTAAATATTCAGGATGAGGACATCTCCTTTAACTTGTCAGACTACCAATAGGTACTTCTAAATGTTTAATAAAATGCTATTGATGATGATTATAAAGACAACAAAAATGACAGTGATAAATCTAAGTTTGAGACTTTAAATCCCTAGTTTTATGCTACAAATTTAAAGAGGATATTGAAGATTTAAAAGTAATACAGAATCTAAAAACCATAAAAACCAATTACATGGTCATTTTTATCCTTCCAATTTAGTTTATTTATATATATAATTAGCATTTTTATTATACATATAACCAGCTATTTTAACTCCCTCTTTCCCTATATTTTTACAGGTAAAATATCTGTCTTTTACCATAGTTTTAAAATAGAGCACTTATTTCAGAGTTACTTTAGATACAAATCCTTTTACTACTACTGTATAACTATTGGAACCATGGTTATTCAAATCTTGAGATCCCTAAAACAATATATACGCTACAGCTCATCATTTCCAATAGGCTGTATTTATTTGGGAAGCATTATTGATTTTAAAAGGCCCGGCTCTTGGAATTCTTTGTCTTAAGATCCTTTGCAATTTTTCTTTTCAAAAGGCTTCAATATGGAGACCGAGTAAAGAGGATTACCTAATGTCGATTGCCAAAGTGAAAAACTAATTGAATCATTAACTCACTATTCAGATTCAAATATCTTCATTCCAAACTGCATTCACTATTTACACTTCTGCTTTGCTCTTCTGCCTGACTCTTTTCTTCTCCCTTAATAGTAAAACTTCTTAGCCTTCTTCCTAACCCTGAAAAGGTCATGTGAAAATGCACATCCAGCATGTCAGTGAAAGTCATGACTGGGCAGAGGGAACGCCCAGAGGATTTTTGCTTAGAAATCTGAAATCTTACATTCAAGCGAGTGCTTAAAGATCTTGGCAATTGATTAATTTACTTAAATTGACACATCTTTTGAAAATTTGGGTTTAGTAGCTTTGCATCACTTTATAAATTGTATCAGATCATCAAATTCCTATTCTAAAAAACTATTTTGAATGCACAATTACAGATTCCCTGAAAATTTGAATTTGATAATAGCTTCTTCTTATGATAAAAATTCTTCAGGTCTAATATGACATCTTAAAAATTGCAGAATAATTTAATATGCATATTAAATATAAATTTTAAAACCCAGATTCACTGCCATAGAATCACTTCCAACTCAAGGCAACGCTGTAAGACAGAGGGGACGTGCCCTTTGGGTTCCTGAGGCTGCAACTCTCCACCTGTGCAGAAAACTCCATCTTTCTCCCTCAGAGCAGCAAGCTGGGGGTTTGCAACTCTAACCCAAGGTGTAACCTGTTGCACCACCAGGGCTTCTGCTGAAACACATACAGAGTACAGTCTAAACAGGCAGGTGTGTTAAACATGGCGGTTTAGATACACTTGTGGGAGGTGGGTGTGCAGGAAGCTATTTAACTACTGACACTTTGCAGGTAGTTATTTTCTATTGTGCCATCCTCAAACGTTATGTTACTGAATCACTGGCAAATTTTAATCTTAAAAACTAAAGTAATAATATTAACAATATTATCTTTAGTGATATATCAAGTATCTTGTAAATATGTACATATGTTTAAATTTAGGTTCACTGAGTGAGACACATAGATGGATACTAATTTATATTGATGACAGAATACAACATTTATTTGACTAGAAATAATTTATTAACTAAAAGAAGAATTCATGGGCTTCTTCAAATAAGCAATTTTCTCCTTGATCACTACTAGATTAATTCCATTTTAGTTCATTCATCTTCACAATAGGGAGTTATAAAACAAACATTATGAGCAATTACTGAGATTTGATTTTACACCCTGAATGGAAATGGTTAGTCCTGAACTTACATTTAAAATAAAACTTAACTCTAAGCAAGATTTAGTCATTTGAAGATTTAAAAAGAGAGGAAAATGCTTTCTTCAGTAAGAGTATGGCCAGTAGAAATTAGCTACAAATTACATGAAAAGGCAATGCCTGGCTGAGTGCCTGGTCTATAGCTCAGGTCACAAGAATTACACTTATTAGCTGAATTGGGATGAGACCAAGACTTTAGCACGCCTAGTCCCTTTCCACACTTCCTGTTTCCTCCTGTAAAAATCTCCAGCATGTCCTCTTACATGCCTTCAGTCATCAGACTCAACTCTGCGATTTCCAACGTGGGAGCAGAGAAGGGAATATCAGACGACTGCACTGCAATATTATAATAGAATTTAGACTTTCCACGCAAACTCTGCCTTCACATTAATATTTGAACTACATATAGCCATTTGTTTTCTTCTGTTTTTTGATTAATCTCCAGAGGCCGCATTCCTACCTGGAAATCAGCACCAAAATAACAATGTATAGAATTAAGGTACTTTTCTTGTGTTTAATGAAGGAAAACTCCAAATCAGTACCATGGCAATCTATCACATCAGCAAGGATGAAGACGCGTTTGCAGGTCGCAGCAAAAGACAGGAAATGCAAAGCTGCCTCAGCTTCCCCTTCCACACCTCGACCCCCGTGAAATAAATGAAGAGTAAGATTTTTTGAAAGTTCAGACCAAAAAAAAAAGTATAGTGTTTTGCTCTAAACTTTCTTCTCTAATTCAGTGCTCTACCCTAAAAACCTAAGAAAATAAAACAACACAAAACATTTTCAACATAGCAGCCAACCCCAAGAAGAGAGACACATCTTCCCCCGCAAGACATTGCGTTACTCCCACCCCAAAGGTAGCCCCGAAATGGAGAAGGTGGGCTGAGACCAAGCAGAAAGGACCCAAGAGTTTAATGTCAAATGTTACAACTTTCTTTTTGAAGGGGGATCTGGGACTCGGACTGCCTGCAGGAAGGCAGGCTCTCAAAGTCTGGGCTCCCTGATGGGGACCCAAGGGGGGGGGGGGGGCGCGGACAGCAACGTGGATTTCCCACCTTCCCACCCTCTTGACCCAGGCGGATGTCTTAAGCACTCTATTTTAAGGGTTCAAAGGCCACACTATTACTTGTTTGCATTTCCCAGGGCACATGTAAACGTCAGAAGCAATGACTTGCAGCCCCTTTAATCTCGTGACAGCGTTAGCGTCCTGGGTTGGCTGAACTTCAAGAAAAGTGATGACCGCGGGGGCGTTCTGCAAACTGCAGCGCGGACTTGGGTACCAGGCGAAGGAGGGAGGGCTCCCTTTAGAAGGCACAGCTGAAATGATTTGCTAAACACTTAAGATGCCCACGTATATCACCTTCCACCCAGGGCAGCTTTGGAAGCATGATTTACAATGCATTTCTTTTACCATTTTACTTTTTTTTTTTTTTTTTTGCGGCGCCCCACCCCCGTTAGGCTGTGTTAACAGCGGCTCTCACTTGAGAATGGCTCCTCTGATAAGGAATCTTAGATTTGCACAATGAGAGCGCTGCAGGGCGGGTTTCCCGGGGTCTCCTGGTTTGAAGCTGCGATTTGGAAGCTGCTTTTCTGCCTGCGGTGTCTCTCGGAGACCCCAGCCCTGAGCGCTGAAGCCGGTCCCCGCCCGGCCCCTAGGCCTGGATCTAGACCCCAGCCAGTTTTCCAGTCTTGGAAAAAATGCCAAAAACTGCTTGCAGTGAGTTTTTTATTCCACACAAATAAAACCATTCGTCTTTTACCCCAAAACTGTTTTACCAGTAAAGTTCATGTTAACAATTACCAATAATAAAGGTACTTTTAAAACCTATCTTCTTAAATGGCCATTTACTTAACAACAACAACATATATTTTTATAGCAGGAGAGTGGGTTTCAAGGAAAATGTCCTTTCCTTCAGTTGACTGTATCTGTACTCAAAGCCCATTCAGATACCAAGCTCTCATCATTCTAGTTTAATTGATGCCTGAATTAATTCCTAAAAGTAACCACCCTGTATTCAGTGACTGAAATCTACCCATAAACTGCAAAACGACACCCAAACCAACTGATTTTTTTTTTATCTGAAACCCACAGTACTTTGAACCAGTCTTTAGTTTTCTCAAAATTAATGAATTTCATTGAACAAAATGCCAGGAATTCCTTAAATTTTCAGGAAAAAAAAAAGAGCCCATGATAAACTAGAGGAGAAGCCACAGTCCCATTTCTGCGCTTCCTGTTGGGGTCCGGCATGGCATCTCCTGTACTGGGGAAGGAAGACCAAGCAACATCGGGTCTCCTTTCCCTTCTCTCCAGCTCCTGTCTGCTCTTTTTCTCTCCGAAGGGTCTATCTAGGCTTTGATTCAAAAGACATTTAAGGAAAGTTAAACTAGATGAAACATAATAAAATAAACTTGATTTAAGTAGTGACAAAGGCAGGACCTTCTCCTCTGGTAGAGAGTTGCAGACTCGGAAACTCACAGAGGCAGTTCTGTCCTGTCCTATAGGGTCACCATGAGTCGGGATGGCAATGAGTTTGGTTTTGGGTTTAGATATATAAATAAATTTAACCAAGAAGGAGGAGAATCAGAAGCTAAAAGTGATAATACTATAAAACGTGTACCATAGTCCAACACAATTGCTAAAGGTTGGCTGTGAATAGATTTCAAGTTTGCTAGGAGCAAGGTGTAAAGAAATTGTTTTTAAGGAAAAGCAAAACCAAATACATGGGGGAAGCACAGAGATTATGAGTAACAGAATGCATAACACTCCTTTCAATATATAATCAGGATTTTAAGACCATGAAATAAATGTTGCATTCTCCATACTCTCAAAGTAAGAAGAACTTTATGTACGTATTTGTTGCACGTGTCTTCTCTTCAGTTTCACAGCTTCCCAATGTACAGGTTGGCCAACATTCTTTCAACTGGCTAAGTTTAGGAATAGTTAAATCAATAAATGTTTAATACAGATTTTATAAAATCTTCAATATTATGTCCTTCTCTTGAGCTTTTGTTATATGGAGAACACTGAATGAAATATAATACTTCTGCAAATCTCTGGACTAATGCTAGTCTGTGCACAATATTACAGATTCTTATTATTTAACATTGAGAAGTATTTCAGGAGATATCATCTTGATCCTGGCCTTGTTGAAATGTTGGTGAATCTTTCTTAGAAAAAGGACAGGTTGACAATCCAGTCAGGGTGCATTCAGTACAGCACAGAAGAAACATACAACTCTAGTTCTTTAATGCTTTCTCCCCTCCACCCTCATGACCCCAATTCTACCTTACAAACCTGGCTAGACCAGCACATGTATATGGGTACAAATAAGAGCTGGAAACACAGGGAATCCAGGACAGATAAACCCCTCTGGACCAATAATGAGAGTAGCCATACCAAGAGGGTAAGGGTAAGGTGGGGGGAGAAAGAGGGAACCAAGGACAATAATCTACATATAACCCCCTCCCAAGGAGACAGGGAACAGAAAAGTGGGTGAAGGAAGATATCGGTCAGTGTAAGACATGACAAAACAAAACCATAAATTATCAAGGGTTCATGAGGGAGGGAGGGTGGGGAAGCGAGGGAAAGAAATGAGGAGCTGACACCACCAAGGGCTCAAGTGAAAGCAAATGTTTTGAGAATGATGATGGCAACACATGTACAAATGTGCTTGACACAATAGGTGGATGTATAGATTGTGATAAGAGCTCTACGAGTCCCCAATAAAAGGATAAAAAAGAAAAGGACAAGTTTGTCCACTGTTTTTAATCGAGTTTATCAGTAAATAAAGGCACACACAAACATATACACACATGAGACAGAGAGAGAGGGAGAGAGAATGAGAGAGGGAGGGAAAACCCAAACATGACATGGTTTTTGCATAAAAAAATAGCATGAGGGTATTTGATATCTGTATAGGGTATTTTAATAAATTTTGAGTAGCATTTGAATGTTTGAAATAAAACTTGCCTTATAAAATACGTTCACGGAAAATTCTCTATAAATTTGCCTTCTAGTTTCTGAAACATATTTATTTATTTTTCTACTCAATGCAATTTCCTAAGTAAAATGAGCTTTTCTTGGTTAGATGTTTTTATTTTTTGCATGTTTGGCTTCCAAAATAAATATTAGCATAACTTAAATGCTATAAGTATTGATTTAAAATTTATATCTAAAGCAAATATGATACAAGCTCTACACAGATACGTATTAGATTTCTCTGAAATCCATTTATCTAACACCTAATCCAGTATTTGTTTTATTATTAAAAGTCATTAGTGATCCAACATTTTTTAAATTAAAAGGCAGAACTAATATAAAAACCCTCCTTAGAATTCATAGGTTCTAGAAAGTTATCAAAATCTGTGTAGGAAGTAATATAAATGTTGAGATATAACCTTGAAAGAAGAGTGCTTGTTAAAGAATTCTGAAAGCATTGTTTTCTTAGTCCTTTATATACAGTAAAGGCATTAGGAGGAGGGGAAATCCAAAACAAAACGGTAAAGTATACCTGTGAATATGTGCAAGAAAAGAGACACTGAAAAATAGATGTTATTTATCTCATGAGCATTTAAACAAGTAAAGACTGATAACACGGTGGTAACTGGAAAACCACTAACGGTGCATGAAGAATGCTTCATTTAGGAGTCGCTGTATGATCCGTACTATTGGGTAAGCACTCACTGCTAGCCAAGACTGGCACTTCTACCCACTCAGGCCTAGAGTCTGCTTCTGACTGTCACAGCCTTGTCAACCCTATGGAGCACCCTAGTTCCCACCCAACTTTTGGTGACACAGCTCTGTGTTATTGACAACCAGTACTTTAGACTGAAGCCTTTGAATTGCACAATATCTGCCACAGCCCAGTCACATCAAAAGGATTACACTTAGAACTCACACTAAGCAAATGGGACTTTACCGTAAACACACCTGGATTTCAGTTAAAAGAACTGAAATATTCCTTTGGGCTTATGGCTGAGATGTTCTAAAGGAGCATATGACGACTATCTCAAGGTTATGGGTTTAGATGCCATTGGACTTTGGTGCAAATATTTTGCTTTCAGGCTACCCAATAAGTGGAAACTCAAGACAACCTTATGTTTTCTGGTTTCACACTCTCTTTGCTATTTATTTTTTTTTTGGCAAAACATATTTTATTTATTTATTACATGTATTCAGAAACGCATTGAGAATTCTTTATATGTACAATGTATGTTTATGTACCTTGCATAACCATATGAGTCCATATTGTCATTACCTGAGTTTACTCTGATACCTTGCACTGAATGGAATGAGCCAGGGATCTCTCTTTGCTATTTTGTGACATGGTTTATTTCAGCAGGAATAGTTCTACCTTCGTGAATGAGCATTATTGAAATTTTTGCTCTATTGTCAATTTTCACCATTTGAGCAAATAGTCACTTGAGTTCTTAATGTACACAAATCAAAAACCATTGTATTTTCATCTATAAAACTATCCTTTGCTCAACAGTGTTTTCAATTCTGTACCATTGGCTAAATTAATGACACTTTCAATAGAATTGCCATATGCTCTGTGGGGATGATTTATAATGGTCTCCAATAAAATTAAAATGATGTCTCTAAATTGAACCAGGGGTATATAAACCACAAATACATGAATGCATTTTGAGCTCACACTTAATTGTAGTCCTAATCTAAGAGCAACTATTTCTTATGATGTGATTCTGCTCCATACCTGCCTTCATGAAGAGATCACTAAAGATACGATAGCTGTAGCACTGTGGTAAAGAAAGCAGATGGTGCCTGGCGATCAGAAAAAAACGCATCTACTTTCTTAAAACAAGCAGCCATCTAAGTGAGGTTTCAGCTAAATCCACACAGAAGAAGCATACAAGTCCGTGTGATCCAAGCATTGTGAATAATAAATTCCAAAGTCAGAGGAGGAAATGGCATGATAGCTTAAATAACATCTTGTTTTGCAGAAGGCTATGGAAGACAGCGAACGCCCAAAATTCATTACAGGGTGCTCACATGGATTAAGTCTCTGGTGAATTCCATTTGACTATGGGCCTGTGATGTGAATAGACTTGCTATCAGAGAGAGTTCATTGAAGGGTGAATTACTGAAGATGTTGTTTGGTTACAATTTGCCACCTTGTCACTCAATCTCCCCTTTGATCCATTATGTATTTGTTTGCGATTTAATATTTTCTGCTTTCATTTCTATTGGGGTTCTTCTCTATTTCATTTTGTCATTGTTTGCTGCTTTGGTTTGAGTTTGTATATGGAAGAAACATACAAACATTTTTAATAAAATAAAACATACAATGTTTTTTTAAATGATACCTATGTTAGGTAAATCTAGAGAGACGTTAACTGGATTCAGAACTTTCAAGGGGCATGAAGGGGAGGTTGGGGAGAAATAGGGAACTAATAACAATAATCATAAGAAAGAAGAAAATGTCTCCAAAATTGACTGTGGTGATTTCACAACTCTTTTTTAATATGATTATATAAACTATTGAATTGTATAGTATGTGAATTATATGCTGTGTTAGCCCGGGTAGACTAGAGATACAAATTCATAAACATGCATGTTTTTAAGGCATAGTTTTATAGAAAGGGTAATTGTATATTAAGAAAGCATCTCAACCCAGTCCAGTCCAAGCCCATAAGTCTGATGTTACCAGATTTACAGTACCAATCTATAAAGTCCTCTTCAGACTCACGAAACACATGCAATGATGCCGAATGCAGATGATCACAGATGCTATAGTTAAAGTTTTTTGTGCCAACCTGGCCGATAAACACATGTGGTGTTAATTGAAGGGCGGGGGTATAAATGGCTTGGTGAGCTTTTCTTGCGAGTTCTCAAGTCTCTGCTTTGTGATGGTTGGACCAGGGTTCACCTGCCCTGCTTCAGCTGGCAAGGATCACTTCCTGCAAGACATCCCCAAGGAGAAGCGGCATGGACCTACCCCAATGCAGCCCTGGCTGCTGGAGCAGCCATATGGAGACTGCTGCCAGTGCTAGATGCTTACACATTTACTGATTCAGCTTTCCTCCTGCAGTCGGCATCATTGCTTGTGTTTTGTAAAATGGAGGAAGACTGTGTGGATTGATGTCGGACATATGTGTTAATGTTGGACTTGTGGGCTTGGGTAGCACTGGGTTGGGATATTTTATTGATGTGCAGTTAACCTTCATATAAAATTCTCTCTTATATATGAGTTTCTGTGGATTTGTTTCTCTAAAGTACCCAGACTAACACAATAGGTCAGTGAGTAGAAAGTCTTTGGAACCAGTGGTGTTGCAACCATCTCAGCACTGGCAGTGGTCTCTTTGTGCATTCTCTGGCTTCAGAGGTCTGGTTGTATCAAGGTAGGTCCATGTGGCTTCTCCAGCTCAGGGCACTAGCTTAATACCATGTGTGTTGTCAGCTACAATGTCTCCCAGGGAATGAGTAGAGTGAGAGAGGTGTCTTCTGCCTCCAAGGAGGAAAATATTGGAATTCCCAGAATCCTTAGGGGAAGGCCATGCCCACACAAAAGCCTCATTGACTATGACCCAATTGACAGAGGAGAATCCACCCCTTCACTCTTAATCCTCTTGAGTACCAAATTGACACCAGATTAGGTAACTACCACAAATGCCAATAAAACTATTATCCCAAAACCCTATGAACCAGTTCTACTCTGCATACCTGGGATCACTATGAATCAGAATTTATCTGAGAGCAACTAACAAAAACAACCATTGGTCAAAAATATACTTTTGGAGTATTAAAAATAATTATTTTTTTATTGGGAGTCCATTGAGATTTAGCTACCACATAACTCTCAATCTCTTATCAAAATATAAAATTCTTCTATGTTGCTTATGACAGTAAAAGAAAAATTTCCCCCCACACAGTATTCAACTAATAAATCAACCTCACTAAAAAGAAATAGCAAAAACAAAAAACAACCCCTCCTGAAATGTGACACATTTATATCTCTGCAATTGGAACCTACACTGGCGAACAAGCTGTCAAAGGCTTGGGGATAGCTTTTTGCACAATGAGGTCAGGGGAAAAATGTTATAGAGCAAAATTGTTGATTACCCATTCCAACAAATTTTCTTTAATAGTGTATCCTTCAAGTGCTAATGAATTTCAATGGAAAACCTTACCCATCCAGGCCACAGTCCTGATTTTGCCGCATCAAACTTTGGTTTGTTCACAAAACCTACAGAACATTTACAGGAACACAGTTTGAGTCCCACCAAGATGATGTGGTATAAATTGAAGAGCTCAGAATTCTTTGAGGAAGGGTTAGAACAGTGTTTTCCAAAGTACATTCCTGAGGGCCCTAGAATGATCCACAGAGGGTGTGAAAGCAAATACCTACATTTTATGGGCTATACTACAAAAGTTTCTAAATGCCAGTGGAGCACAGAGTAATTTTTTTTTTCCTGAAAAGAGAAGCCAAATAAATTTGAAATCTATGGGCCAGAGAGATGGAAACATTGCCTTCAGAAGTACATAGGCCTAGACAGAGAATATGTGGAGAAGAATAGCTTTACATTTTCATATTTTTATTTAATAAAGTCTCCCAGAATTTTGTAGCAATACTTTTTGGCTTACCTTCATGCACTGAAGAGTCAAATATACATCTTAAAAATAAATGTATAAAATATGCATACATGTAAAATTCCTGGGTAAATTTTATACATCTTCTGTAGAGAATTAAATAAAATTTACCTTATATTATTTGTGCTGTCATCAGTTCATCTGTATTATGGAAATACCATGATAGAGCTGTATTCTCCTCTTGCAATTGCCACTTTAAAATGTATTTCAATATTTCAGACTTCTTTCAGAGTTAAATTAGTGATAGAAAAAAATGAGTGTTTAATATTGCCCTTCAAGTTCCCACTTCTGGAATTATATTATGTTCCATATATCTGTACTAAATTTTTTGCAACCACTACTTTGTTACAGAGAACCTGGAACTCATAGTACAAGTTCTTTATTGCTATTTTATTTAAAAACAAGCTGACCTCAAATCCTCTTGGAATTTAATCATTTCTTCCAGTTTACAGAAGAAGCAAAATAAAGAAGTATTCTCTGATGATAAATAGTGTGGCTTTAAAACATTTTTTTTCTTCCTTTGTAAAGCAGGCACTGCAGAGTTAGCACCAGGGAATGGTAAGCTAGTTATTCTTCTGAAGAGATGGGTGCGGGTCATCACCATCCAGACGCGCTATAGAAATTCCAGTGTTGCTAACATCGGTTGCTTTAGTGAAACAGAATATACAAAGATGGTTAGACTGGAGCTCAGGAAAGTCCTTTGTTTATTACTCTTCCCTTTCTCTTGTAGTCCTGGAGGGTGAGACTGGCAGGCATGTATTTTGGTATTCATCAAGACGCTACTGGCAAGGAGACTGTAGGGGAGGCATCTTTCTGCTTCCCTGTCCAGGGACAATCATCTTGGTATGGTACCACAATTCTTCTGTTCTTCTTTTAGACAAAGAAATCATATTCACCTGTCAATCTGGAACCTTTCATAAGCATTGAAATCCACATGAAAAATCAGATATTGACAAAGATCATCATTAGTCAGTGGTTCTATGCAGCAGTAACCTAGGGAGATGAGATTTCGAGAAGATACAGGCTGCTGCACCATATAGAAAATGGAAGTGACATGGTTGTTGAATGTGCTCATTCCTAATGTTTAAGTGACTTATGACACATTGAAATGAAATGTAAGACAAAAGCATATGAACAAAACTAGGAAATAAAATATGCACTTCACTGCCAATTTTCTGAAGTCCAGTCTGTGGAAGTCTCTAAGAATCTGAACCATCTTAATGAAATGATAACTAAAATTTAATCTTCCTGATAACAAACTATTTTGGATTAGGGAAGAGTCACTCCATTATACCCTCTTGAGCATAACAGGTAAAGGAATATTAACTCTAACATTTTTAATATTGATTTTTCTGTCAGAGTATACAAAATTAGAGGAGACACTTTGTAGTTACCTATTCAAAACCCAGGGAATTGACACACTTTGCTTTTTCTCTCTTTT
Source organism: Echinops telfairi (assembly GCF_000313985.2). Taxonomy (NCBI): domain Eukaryota; kingdom Metazoa; phylum Chordata; class Mammalia; order Afrosoricida; family Tenrecidae; genus Echinops; species Echinops telfairi. The sequence goes on from NW_022107431.1 coordinate 70,222,826, forward strand.
TTCTTCGTTTTTTCACCTGTGAAATTCAAATACTCCTTATAATTACAAAGAAACTATAATACTTCAAATGATCTCTGGATGTATTTGCAGATGACAGAAATTCATTTTGACGTCTCTATCTATAAAACACATAGAATTGTAAAGACTACAATTTTAATAGGAGCTCTAGGTCAAGAAAAAATACATTATACTTAGGTGAAAGTATAGAATAGTGTTCAGACTTCAGACATTGGGAAGAGCCAATTTCATGGTAAACTTTAGCTTTGCCATTTGTTTGTTGTTGGACTTACAGATTACTTGTTCTGTTTCTTAAATTACTCATCTCTAAAATGTGACTGAAAATATATTGTGACACTGATAGTAGATTTTATCATAAAGGTATAAAACTTAACCAATGCCAAACCCTCTAACAAGGTCTGGGTCACAATTGATGACCCAAACTATTAGTAATCTTGCTAGATAATTCATTTTCAACATGCCTCATCTTCCCCATATCTTCAATTCCTTATTGCGCTAATACTTAGTCACCTTTTATGACCCACAAGGAAGAAAATACAAGAAACGTACCATATATCATTTTAAAATAGAATTACTTAAGACGTTAGTTTACTCTCGATGGTGTGGTTTCACTTCACAGAGTAGATGGTCCTACTCTACAAGTTCCATCTACAGATGCTATAATGGTACGGAGATCACCTCTGATCTTTTTGCTACAATGGGGAGAAAATCCGTCTGCCCACCAGCACAAGGCAAAAGTGAGACATGCCTCTGCCTTCCATCATATTTATCCTATTTGACACCAATGGCTCCTCTACTTACCTTCTAATTTTCTGTTAGGTTCAATATCTTGGCTATGCCAACACAGAACTCACAAACACTCAAAATTATGAAGCTTTATTAAGAAGGCTCACAAGTTATCACAAGCCAAGAGCATAAAACATTAAAAATATTCATTTTTAATTACTTTTTAAAAAATTAATTAAGTGATTGTGTCCTTTGCATTGCAAAGGTTCTCAGCCTTTTAGTGTCATGGTTTCTTGACCTCTCCCTCTGTAAATCAGGAATCCTGCCCAGTGCTCTGCTCCACAGTCTTATAGTCTTAGCACCGCTCATCTGCTCTGACTCTTGGTCTCCTTACATGGTGTGCGTAGCACCTAATGCCTTGTTACATCAGGCAGAGAGGTATCTCAAAAGTGCTAACTCTTCTTCTATAACGGAAATTCTCTTTTTGGTTGTGAGGTGCCTCATTATTATATACAGGGTTCGGCAAAAATGACCAATCCCCTAGAAAGTGATCTCTATATCTTATTTCCATGATCCAACTCAAAAGTTTGGTAGGAATTATACAGAAATGGATAGAATAGTCATATTAAGATTGTTTCACTTCAGCACATTACCAGATGAGAGTGAATTTTATGTAGGAAGATAATATCTATTGTTCAGAGCTTTTATTTTTTTTTAAATAAATCATTTTATTGGGAGCTCTTACAGCTCTTATAACAATCCATACATCAATTGTATCAACAATATTTGTACATGTGTTGCCATCATAATTTTCAAGTTATTTTCTTTCTGCTCAAGCCCTTGGTATCAGCTCCTCTTTTTTCCCTCCCTTCCCTACTCTCCCACCCTCATGGACCTCTGATAAATTATAAATTATTGTTATTTTAAAATCTTACGCTGTTCACTGTCTTGTCTCCCTTCACCCATGTTTCTCTTGTTCATCCCCCAGGGGGTGGGGCTTATATGTTGATAATTGTTTCTCCCACTTCTCCCCACACCTCCCCCTGTCCTCATGGTATCAGTACTCCCATTATTGTTCCTGAGGGGTTTATCTGTCCTGGATTCCCAGCATTGGGAGCTCTTATTTGTACCAGTGTGCATGCTCTGGTCTAGCCTGATTTGTAAGGGTGAGCTGGGAACATGGTGGGGGGGGGGCGAGCTTTCAAGAACTGGAGGAATGATGTGTGTTCCTTCTGTGCTATGCTGCACCCTGGGTGACTCGTTCCTTCCCTGTGACTCTTCTGTGAGGAAATGTCCAACTGTCTACACATAGGCTTTGGTTCTCCACTCCAACTGCCATCATTTGCATCAATATAGTTGTTTGGTTGTGGCCTTCTGATGCCTGATACCTGATCTCATTGACATCTTATGATCACACCGACTGGTATGCTTCTTCCAAGTGGGCTCTGTTGCTTCCCTGCTAGATAGCTGCTTGTTTAGCTTCAAATCTTTAAGCCATTCAGAGATTTTTAATTTTTCCAACACAAGGTTAGTTATTTGATTGAAAATTACTGGACATATGAAGAAGAGAGACTAAGAAGAAACAAATATATTGGTAGACCTAAAAATGAACTAATTATTGAAGGTATTAAATATGGATTTATGTTCAAAAAAATAGAACTTGAGAACCAGATAGAAACTTTGAAATAAAAATGTAATTATTGAAGTTAAAAACTCAATTTGTTTTCTAGCGGAGAAGAATTACTAAGAGGCAGAAGAAGGACAGGCGTGATGGTGGGAAATGAGGAAGATAAAAGGAAACAGAGGAAAGATCTAGGAAGCAAAGCTATGGTTAGAGGTATAGACATAGGTGTGTACATATGTAAATACATTAATTCATAAAAATAAAGGTATTCACCTATGTAAATATATTTATATGGAAATACACTGAGGTAGTGGACAGACTTTGGGCCTCTGCTCAAGCCTTCCCTCAATGCAAGAACACTTTGTTCTAGCAAACTGGCATTCTGTGATGCTCACCCTCCCAGCACGATTTCTGAAGACAAAATGGGTGCACAAGCAAAGGTGGTGAAGAAAGCAGATGGTGCACAGCTATCAAAAGATATATGTAGGGGGAGGTCAGATGCGCAGGCATTCCCTCACTGAAGGCAATCAGTTTCCAGACTGCTGTCTCATCCCTCCACAGGGGTGGGCCTGCTCCCTGCCTCTGGGGACAATGGACAGGCTCCTGTAGGCGGAGTTTGCACCCTACTGATAATGTTCCTATGGAGACCCAGAGACCAACCCCTAGACCACCCACTCATTGCTGTGTAACCTATAGTGCAGCCCCTTCCTGTGACGTATGTCTTTACCTGTAATTAGTGGGCTGGATTGCCCCCAAAAGGTATATAGGTGTGAGTCAGCGGAACTTCTCTCTCTGACCCTGAGCTCCTTGCTGCTCACTCCCTGGTCACTCCCCTCTCCCTTGTTCCCTATCCCTCCTTCCCTTCCCCCTCTCCACGTGGACCACCAAGCTGGGCTGAGGTGAGCAATGTTGCTATGTATCATGCCTGACTGTATTATTGTATTATCTCTCATGCTCTTGATGACTTTAATATAATACTTATATATCTTAACCGTACAATTGTGCATTACTGAACCCAGAAGTAGTATTACTGAACTCGTAGGAGTAGCAGTGGGTGGGGGCTGGCCCCTCACCCTCCCTCAGCGTCAATTAATTATTTTATTTAATACTACAGATATAGTGTCTGGAGTCTTAAAGTCCTGAAGTTAAACAATTGGCCATCTAGCAGAGAAGCAACAAGTCCACATGGAAGAAGCATACCAGCCTATGCAAGCCTGAGGTGTCAATGGGATTAATATGAGGTGTCAAGGGGATCAAGTAACAGGCATCAGAAGACCCAAAACAAACAAACAAAACCCCATATTGTTGATTACAAGGGAGGTCGGATCAGAGAGCCCAAACCCATCTGTAGACAATGGGACATCCCTTCACAGAAGGGTCGCAAGGAATGGATGAGTCAGCCAGGGCACAGTATAGTACCAATGAAACACACAGTCTTTCTCTGGTTCCTTGAGGCTTCCACACACCCCACTATCATGACCCCAGTCCTGCCTTTCACTGTGCGCTAGACTGGAGCATGTACACAGGTAGAGAAGCAACAAAGTCCACATGAAAGAAACACACCAGCCTGTGTGATCAGGAGGTGTCGATGGGATCAGGGATCAGGCATCAAAGACCCAAAACACAACAAACAAACAAAAGATCTTGTCAATGGGAAAGAGGGAGAGGGCAGAGTGGAAACCCAAAGCCCATCAGTAGTCAATTGGACACCCCCTGTCAGAAGGACCACAAGGAAGAGACAAGCCAGTCAGGGTGCAGTATAGCACCGACGAAACACACAACCTTTAATGCCCCCCTCCATTATCATGACCCCAATTCTATCTCACTAATCAGGCTAGACTAGAACATGTATACTGGTACAGATAAGTGCTTGCAGCACGGAATCCAGAACAGATAAACCCCTCAGGACCAATAAGGGGAGCAGCAATACTCTGAGGGTAAGGGAATTGGGGGAGGGGGGGAGTAAGGGCCAACCCATCATAATAATCAATGCTTGGTCCCCCTCCTAGGGGGATGGACAACAGAAAAGTGGGTGAAAGAAGACAGTGGTTGGTGTAAGACATGGAAAAAGAAAGAAGACTATAAATTATCAAGGGGACATGGGGGAGGGAGGAAATGAGCTGATACTAAGGGCTGAAGTAGAAAGAAAATATTTTGAAACAGATGATGACAACACATATACAGATGTGTTTGACACAATGGATATTTGTATGGATTGTGATGAGAGCCCCAATAAAATGAAATTTTAAAAAATTAAAAATAAAAACTGAAGAAAAAAAAAGGAAGAGATAAGAGCTAATGACACATGGATCCAGGAACAGGAGGGGGAAGGGGAAGGTGGGGAGGGTAGGACTGAAGGGGGAACCTATCACAATGATCAACACATGCCCACCCCACCCCCTCCCAAGGGGAATCAACAACAGAAACTGAAAACTATGGGCCAAAGGAGACAGCAGTCAGTGTAAGATATGAAAATAACAATAGTTTACAATTTATCAAGGGGTCACAAGGGTGGAAGTGGGGAAGGGAGAAAAGATGGGCTGATACCAAGGGATCAAATCGAAAGTAAATGTTTAGAAAATAATGATGGCAACACATGTACAAATATGCCTGATACCATTGATGTATGGAATGTTATAAGAGCTGTAAGAGCCAGCAATAAAATGATCTTTTAATTTAAAAAAAAATGAAATAGGAAAATGCTTAGACCATTGAAAAAAATAACTCAATTTGTTTTAGTTGTTATCAAGTCAGTTCAAACGCATCGTAACACTACAATGGAATGAAACAGTGCTAATTCACCTCATTGAGGATATTCCTCTTTGTCTGTAATATTGGCTGGAATTATCAATGAGTATTGTTGAAAAATTCCCTATAGAATTGCAGGAATAAAACAGATATCATAATATGAAGACATTACTTCTGATAAACTGAAGAAAACAAACTAGATAGATCATCCTAACCAATAACTTCATAACCAAAATATTTTGTAAACTTAAAAAATTGTCTGGCTCACTAGCTTTTTATGCACAAAATTTACTATCCAATTCACATTTGTTTGTACCCTTCTTTGTCATTTACTAACAAAAATAAAGGGTGCATGAGTATATTTCTTCTCTGAAGTAAATAAACAAATACAGATAAAAAATTCCGTTTCCTTAATCAAATATCACTGTCAATCTTGGGGATCATCAGTACTATGGAATGAAAAATACCAAACTATACATAATCATCTGTGGATGTGCCTGTAGCTATTCATTATTGTGATCGTTAGACCTTCTGTCAACGTGGCTGGGCTAAGAGCCTCTGTAGTTTGTCAGCTGATCTAATAATGTAATCAACTCCCTGATGGAATCTCTCATGAGGAGCTGAGTAGTTTGGGAAAGATTAAGGTAGAATGCAACTTATTCAATTCACAACCCTGATGATGCTTCCTTGAGTGCATGGCCTAATTCATATGTAAGTAAATGTTGTGGAGAGATTTTTGTTTCTTGTTGGTCCATGTCCTGCATCTGACTCATCTACTTCAATTCTTTGGTCCTGAGCCACTGACTACCACATTGCTTGCCGATCTTGGGTGGCATCAGAACATGTCATTCTTACCTGTTGGCCTTGAATTTTATCTACTTCTGCAGCCATCAGCCATGATCTTCCTGCTTTGTTTCCCTATCCTGGATCATCTTTCTTCCTGGTTCATGAGCTCTGGCAATTATGAAAGGCAGAAAAACCATTTGACCCAGGGAGTTAAAACATACTGGACTTAACTTGCTTTCATAAACATGAGAATCTGTGTGTGTGTGTGTGTGTGTGTGTGTGTGTGTGTGTAGACACATTTTTGCTTATCTAGAGACATTGCCTAATGCAATTGTAAATCTACATATTCTAATACTGCCTTTCTGCCTATAGGTCTGAATAATGTGGCCCCTTGCAAGTTGAACCCATTCTTCAACTGAATCAATTTTCTAGGTTATTAGGGAACCATTACAAGTAACTCAATAAAATACAAGAATTGTAAGATATTGACCAATTATAAACCGAAATATAAGGTGGGAATGGTTGTAGTTATTAGTTGTCATTGGGTTGATTCTGATTCATGGTGACTCCGTGTGCTTCAGAGAAGAACTTATCCATAGGGTTTTCCTGGCTACGATCTTAATGGTAGCAGATCTCCAGGTCTGTCTTTGCTGATCCATCTAGGTGAATTTGAATTCAACCTTTAGGTTAGTATTTGAGTGTAAAGCTTTTGCATCACCTAGGGGCCAAAAAAGATAGCGAAGGAGTCATACATATAAAAGCAAGCAATTTTAGCTAGGGTAGACAAAGAAATATGTGTAAGAAGCCTACATTTAGACAACAATGTTGAAAACAGTCAGAGGGGATACTTGGGGATGGGAGGGAGAGGTGAGCATTCCAATCCAGGAAGTGCAAAGGTTATAGAGCAGGGTTAGGTCTAATCACAGTCAAGAACAAGAGGAACAATATAGCTTGAGAAAAGTCAGCCAGAACGTGTTTTATTACAGTCTTGTTAGATCATTAAGAACTTCAGCCTTTACATTTAATGAGACGAGATGCCATTGCAGAGTGCTGAACAGAGAAGTTGTCTTACTGGAGATGCATTTTAAAGAAACACTGTAATTGCTATGTGGAGAACAGGCTCTAGGCAGCCAAGGATAGGAGCAGAGAGACTAATTAGCAAGTTGTTACCATAACTTAGATTCAAGTTGATGGTATATCCATTTAGAGTGGTAGTTTGCAGACAGAGGGAAAGAAATAGTTGGATTCTGGATATATTTGTTTCATAGAACCCAAAGACTTTTCTGATGGATTCAGTAAATGGGAAAGACGTCAAAGGTGATCATAAGATGTTTGTCTTAGGAACTGGGGAAGATTAGTTGTCATTTATTCAAATGGAGGTTTGGGGAAGTGCTGGTTTGAAGGCCTCAGTTTAGAACATAGTTTGTTTGAGATATTACTAGTGTGTCTGAGTGTTGGAGCTTATCCTACAGATAAGCAGAATGTAAAGGAGAGCGTAACTTATAAATAAATACTCTTTCTAATTTTACACTATTAATTATTTAGATTCATAATGTGAGCTACTGAAGGATAATCTCTTTAATTTGGCTGCTCAGCACAATGTTCCCTAGCCTTTCTGTGCTATTGAAACTATCTTTCGACATGAGAAAAGAGGTTCATGTGTGACTCTAACCCAATTAACCCTAAGTCATATTCTTTTGGACATGATGAGGCCCAAACAAATCTCTCCCTGAAGCTGATATTTGGTTGATATGTTGATATGGTGACATTGCAAAATTGTGAGTACATAAGTCGGTAGCTGCCAGTGAGCACCTTCCCTAAATGCACATCGCTGTATAATAGAAAACCAAAAAGCCTGACGTCACTGCCATAGAGTCAAAGGCAACTCCTACCAGCATATAGAAAAGGGTAGACCTGACAGGAACTCTTTATGGGAGTAGAAAACCATTCTACCTCTTCTTGGGAGTAGACAGCCTTGTTTTGCTTCTGTGGAGCATCTGGTAGTTTCAAACAGCTAACCGTGCAGTTATTGGTCCAATATGTAACCAATAAACAACCAGGCAGCCTCCTGTATTGTAGGAGTACATGATAATAATACATCACCCCAAGTGCTGCTGAGACTTAGAAGGCAGAGATTGAGGTCCTCTACAAGCTTCAATTAATATCAATTCATTCATTCACTCATTTAAATATTATTGTGATCCAAAGCCCATTAGTAGGCCACTGGAGATCCCCTTGCAGAGGGGTCTCGGGGAGATGAGCCAGTCAGGGTGCGATGTAACAATGATGAGAAATACAACCTTCCTCTAGTTCCTAAAGGTTTCCTCCCCGCTCCCACTACCATGACTCGAATTCTATCTTGCAAGTCTGGCTAGACCAGAGGAGGTACACTGGTAGAGATAGGAACTGAAAATACAGGGAATCCAGGACAGATGAGCCCTATAGGACCAGTGGTGTGAGTGGCAAAACAGGGAGGGTAAAGGGAGAATGGGTAGGAAAGAGGGAACCAATTACATGGAACTGTGTGTGACCTCCTCCCTGGGGGACAGACAACCAAAAAGTGGATGAAGGGAGACGTCGGACAGGGCAAGATATGACAAAATACCCATTTATAAACTATCAAGGGCTCATGCGGGACGGGGGAGCGGGGAGGGAGGGGAAAAATGAGGACCTAATGTCGGGGGTTTAAATGGAGAGAAAAATGTTTTGAGAAACGATGTACAAATGCGCTTTACACAATAGATGTGTGTATGGATTGGGATAACAGTTGTATGAGCCCCTAATTAAATGTTAAAAAAAAAAAAATTAAAAAAAAAAAAAAAGAAAAGAAAATGATGATGGCGACATGTGCACAAATGTGCTTGACACAATGGATGATTGTATGGATTGTGATAAGAGATGTAAGAGCCCCAAATAAAATAATTAATTTTTTTAAAAGCTAAAAAAAAAAAAAAATCAAAGAATCTTTACAATGTCATAAATAATAGATGCTCTAGTACCATTGTAAAAAAATAAATAAATAAAAATAAATAAATATTATTGTCAAATGTTTTTGATTGGTTTTTTACATGTAACTAATACAAACATTTTTTCACATATGTGTGGAATATATGTGAATATATGCATATATATCTGCATGTAAACATCAGGGCTAAATTCTCTGAGAAAAGCAGGCAAATATCTGCATTAAAAAGAAGCCCTATTTTTGAAAATAAAATCATTATTGATATATCCTATGTCTTAGATTCAGCTTTCAACCTTTCATAGAAGTCGTAATTAAAAACTACCAAAGTTAAAATTATATTCCCTAGTACATTCCTAATCCACATGAACTCAACCTTTTTATTACCTATCATAAATATTTTAAAATAATATCATCAAGATACACCAATTATAAATTTTATGTCTTGATTTTTGAAAATTTCCAATCATTCATGCTTTGTTGAAGAGAAAAACATCTAAAATTTTCTATTCCAATTATTATTCTCAATCTCTCATGCACTCCACTACTCAATTACTAATCATTTCCTATATCAACACTTTACTTTCTAAAATCAGTCATTTAACATCTACTTGAAATTTCTTTTAATATCTATTGATTAATTTAATAAATATAACAATGGCTTTGAAGTTGGTCCAAAAATCTATAAAACATGTTTTATGCTCTTGATGAACTGTTAAGAAACATGTATCAACTCCTATTAGTAGATTAAGCACTCAGTAAGCAATAATTTTATTAACATAAACATAAACACATAACACATACACAAAAAGTCAACATATACTTCGCTCATTTAAATTATCACTGTGATGTCCTCCCCCTCCACACTCTTTCTTTATCTTGTATTAACTATGCATTTTTCTTGTCTTGATGTGTCTACTTACATTATATTAATTGAACATATATTATGTCATTTATGTCTGACTTATTTCACTCCGCATATTTTAAAAATTCCTCCAGAATAGTAGCATATATCAGTGCTTCATTTTATCATATAGCTGGATAATTCCTTGAGTGTAAATACTAAAATTTGTGTATACATTCGTCTGTTGATGGACTCTTGGGTTGCTTACATCTCTTATCTATAATGATTAGCGGTAGAATGAGCCCCGGGTGCACATCTGTCCTTTGGTGCAGTGCCTTCAATTATTTGGGGTGTCAACCTAGAAATGCAGTTCCTGGGTCATAAGGCATTTCTGTGTCAAGATTTTTAGGAACTGACAAGTGCTTCCTTCCTGTCTGTACCGTATTACATTCCCATCTCAAAGCACATTTTCAGAAAACCCAATATGTGATAGAATGTCCTTGAAAAATGCCTCATAACTTTTCCTAGAGCAAAACCAGTTTTTGGTTTTTGCTTGGCTGTTGTTGTTGTTCTAAAAATAAACTTTCCTTCCTCCTAAGAGTATTGTGGCCCAAACCATGACTTAAGAGGTTGACAATTTCACCCCAGGGTTATTCACAATATTTCAAATAAAGATCATTTACAGTGTGTCTGCCAAACATGCTTTCCACTAATATAGTTAACATCAGGAGGGGAAAAACCATGACATCTTTATCTTGGAATTCCATGATTTGGAGACATTGATGTTCTCTTCTTATTTAGTTTACTTAGTTCTTAAGGAAACCTGTAAATTGAAAGATTAAAATCCCAGGGGAAAGTGAGCGAAGGCCTAAACTAGAGAGAGCTACAGTGGACACAATGAGAGAGGCCCTGCGCTTTATCCTCCTGTGAATGGAGAGTCCCTGGATAATGCTGATGCATCTGATAGGAAGAAAAGGCTTTGCACACTGCCATCCATTGTTCAGTCTTTGTTAGAAAGAAAATAAGTGGAGACTCCCTTTTCAGGCCCACTTTGCAAGGACTAAAGAGAAGAATGTCATTGGATTCCAACCGAGTGTTTAACGTCTTCATTTCCTAGGATTCCCCTGAGAGGGACCTGGCAGGGAGGGGTGGTGGTTGACAGAGTGAAAAGGCAAGTCCTGGGCAGACTCACTGCCCCGGTAATGAGCACAAGAGCATTTCTATTATGATAATGTGTTTTGATTGTCATGGGAGAGCTAATAGAGCTGTGGTGACATCACAAGTTCAGTAAGGAAAAAGAGGATAAAAGTTTCCTCCAACCATGAAATTCTCTAACGTGCCCCTTGTAGTGTAAGGAGAGTGCAACTGGCCGAAAGATGCGTAACGGCAGGAC
>NW_022107431.1:70234729-70249077 GCF_000313985.2 Echinops telfairi
CAAAAGGTTTAAACAACACGTATTAACTAACACCCAGTTGGAAACACGAACTGCTTTTGTTTACAAAAATCACCTGCATTGGGTCAGATTCTGATGTTTTGTTCGAGCTCTGATGCAAACTGTTCTTGACATTTCTCATGGAAACCCGGTTATGTCTTGTACTGCAGCAGTCGGGTACCACAGTTCTACTGTATTCTGAATTTTGGAATTGGGCTCCTTGTCAGAGATCAGCGGTCCCACGTAACCACTCTCACATCTTCAACATTTTTGTCTAAACGTAGTCTTCGTATTCACATTTTTTGTTTGTTTTAAAAATATGACTACATTGTAATTTAAAATAGATTCCAAGGATACAAGGCCCCGAGATTGTGTCAAATAGCCATTTACAGTTCGCTAGCTTTCTATTAATCAGCAAATTACTGGCCTTAGAAAAGCCAAGTTCATTGTCTTGTAAAATGCCATGGGTATTTATATTCCAGTGTGATAAATCTCAGAGAGAAAAGAAAGTGGGCAAGAGATTTTTAGATCTATTACACCATTTAACTCAAAGAATGTTTATACAACCCACTGCACAAAGTTTAAATACATGAGGCAGTTTTGATTGTTAACTCCCTGAACTTGCTGGCAGAGCAAAGTGAGACAGACATTTCTAAACAGTGTGCTCTGGTCTTGTTATCTACTCTGAGGTACTTTCCATCTTGTCAGCTGCTTCAGACATCTGCTCAGCTCCACAAAACCTGCACACCAGTGTGGGTCATTTTGGTTTGTTTGGAATTGAGGAGCTCAAGGTATTAGCTGGTTATATGTTAGGTTTGTGACTCAGAGTTAGATAACAGGAGAATTTTAGTGATAAAGAGAGTCTCAAGAAAAAAGTTTGCTTAACCCACTCAAACTGTTTCTTACATTGCTCTTCATTCTTAAAAGCATCTGATAGCTATTTATTAATCTGAACAATTCCTATTATTAGTTTCGCTGTATAACATAAATCCTAGCCATTTGAGAGCATTGCTAGATTTTGTGCGATCTTGTGCAGAGTTTAAAGATAGAGTACTATAAGTTGTATTCTGTCATTTTCCTTTAATATGTTATTTATATGTAGCTTTATCATTCACAAAACAGCATTTCCAACTCTCGCTTCACATGAATATTAGAAAACTCAGGCATTATAATTTACTCTACTGTTAATTATTTTATGTATCTAACATATCTGTGGAGTCAGTGGTGAGAAACTCCTATATTTGATTCTTATGCTTTCTGGTGTCATTTCCCACGTGAATTAAGTCTCCAAGGAACAACCCTAACTTATATATTAACTGATGGAAAAGAACTATACTCATTTTGTATCAGTCTTAAAAGTATATAAACATGGAAACAAATGGATCAAAGACAAATGTTGGCCTTCCAATAGTATAATTTTGGTATATTTGTGTCTTAGTCACTATCATTGAGCTGATGCAGACTCATCGTGGCCCTTCTGTAGAACAGAATAGAAGTGACCCCTGGGGTCCAAGCCTGTAAGCCTTAGCTTTCTCTTGAGCTGGGGCTGGGGAGCTTGAATCACTGACTTTGAGGTTATCAGCCCAACTTGAAATTCACCACACCACCAACCCCACCCCCCAAGAAAGAAAAACTCCCTGCCATCGAGTCATGCCAATTAATAATGACCCTATAAAACAAGGTAGAATTGCTCCTCTGAGTTTTTGAGGCGGTAACTGTTTACAGCCAAATAGAGCCCCATTTTCCTCCACAGAATGAAGCTGGTGGTTTTGATCTGTGGTCCTTTCAGATGGAAAGCTCAAAGTGTAACCACTATGCCATCAGAGCTCCTTATTTTTGTCCTAGAGCCCACATATCAAACTCACACCATTTCTGCCATGTTTTGTGCCAGCTAGGTGGTTTAATTATGTTTGAAATCATGGAAATCTAGAGAGGAAGGCGCAGGATAAAAGTGGGTGTCTTCACTGCAGACTTAGAAAGGGAAGCATTAATCAAGCTATACTTCTATGGAAAACGTTAAAATATAAAAACTCTAAATTTAGGTAGAATACACAGTTAGTCCTTTGAGGCTAAAGGGATCCGCTAGCATTTTTCGTTTGGCCTCCTACCACAACGCCCTCCGTGGTCCTGCTTGAGCCTGGTCATGGCCATTTTCCATCTGTTGAGATGTTGGTGAGGCTATTAATACTGGAGAAATCTAGTCCTTGACAGAAGTGAGTTACCACTCACAATTATAATTCTACTTGCTGGCTAAAAATCCCTTTCCACTGAGGCAGGTCTAAATTTAGCCTGTTGATGCTCTTACTATTTGTTCCAAAACGACTAGCCGTGAAGGCTCGTGGGAGGAGGGCCAGGAGAGAGGTGGAGTATGCATTGGAGACTGATAACAAAGGCAAATGTCCCTCTTATTACAATGAACATTGTCACCCCAGCCCTATAGAACAGGGCTAAATGAATCGATTTTAACACCATCCCTCAAAAACAAAAACAAATCCACGGCCATCAAGTCAACCCTGACTCCTAGTGACATTTTAAGACAAAATGGAACCACCACTGCTGAGCTTCTGAGACTGTAACTCGTTAGAGAGCAGAAAGCCCGGTCTTTCAACAGCAGAGCACCTGCATTTCAAACTGCTTTCCCTTCAGTTAGCAGCCCAATGCATAACCAGTAAGCCTCCTCACATCACTCTTAGAGATTTATTAACCAAGTAAAACAGTTTTTCATTGAATGATGGTCAAGTGGGAAAAAAGAAGCTCGAACTTTTTTTAATTATATGGGGATGCAACAACAACAACACAATCTGTACTAAGTTGGTAAAAGGTATGTCCCAAAGGTGTGCCGTTGATGTTTACATGAACACAAAGTTCCAGTGCTAGTATCCTGCAGTGAGACAACTCTTTAAAGTTTATTAATATCACATCTTATACAAAATAAAGATCTCTTGACCTTACACCTCCCTCCTTTTACTGGACCAATTCTTTTCTCTACATTTCAGTAAAACACTTCCTAATATTTCTATACTAGCTTTCCTTAATTTTCTTTTTCCTACTTTCTTTGTTGTTGTTGTTGCTGTTGTTAGGTGCCATTGAGTTGGCTCCAACCACAGCGACCCTGCACACCACAGAATTGAGCACTGCGTGGTCCTGGCCATCCTCACAATTGGTTCTGTGCCTGAGCCCATGGTGGCAGCCATTGTGCCAATCCTCCACTTTATCATACAAGATGTCCTTCTCTGGGGATTGACCCCTCCTAACAAGATGTCTAAAGCAGTGGTGCTCAACCTTCCTCATGCCACAACCCTTTCATACAGGTCCTCATGTGGTGGTGATCCCAGCCATAACATTATTTTCGTTGCTACTTCATCGCTGCCATTTTGCAACTGTTGTGAATCATAATGTAAATATGTTATGCTGGATGTATTTTCATTGGTACAAATTGAATATAATTAAAGCATAGTGATTAATCACAAAAACAATATGTAATTGTATATTGTGAAATCTTTATTTCTAATGACAAATATATGAAATGTCTCGAAGCATGGTGTAGCGTGGGTAACAGTCCACGCTGGATACTCTTTTGTGGGTATATTTGCATGTGGGAAGACCCACCTGGAGACAGATAGAGGAGAGGAGTCTCGGTTCCTAAGACTATCGGAAATAGGTGCTTTCTGATGGTCTTAGGAGACCCCTGTGAAAGGGTCGTTCGACCCTCCCAAAGGGGTCGGGACCCACGGGTTGAGAACTGCTGGTCTAAAGTTGCCATCCTTTCCTTTAAGGTTTTAAGATCCAACCCTGAGGCACACCTTGCCTGATTTTAAACCATGCAGTGTTTCCTTGTTCTGTTCCCGCAACTGCTTCTCGATCCATATAAAGCTCCAAGTGAGCACGAGGAAGTGTTCTGGAATTCCCATTCTCAAGCTATTCACAGTTTATTATCTTCCACAGGGTTGAATTCCTCTTCAGAGTCAATGAAACACAAGAACACATCTTTCTGGCATTCCTTGCTTGAGCCAAGCTCCATCTGACATCAGCACTGAGATCCCCTCTACCATGTCCTCTTCTGAAGCCGGCCTGAACTTCTGGCTGCTCCCTGTAAATGCACTTCTACAAGGTGCAACTAACTGATGCTGGGGGATTCTAAATACATTTTACTTATGTGTGCTGTCAATGAAATTGTTCTGTAGTTTGAGCGTTCTGTTGGGTCACCTTTCTTTGGAACGGGAACAAATATGGATCTCTTTTAGTAAGTTGACTTGGTAGCTCTCTTCTAAAATGTCTTGGCATAGTTGAGTGTTTCCAGTGCTCTTCAGCTTTCTGAAACACTTCAGTGGCTATTCTATCACATCCTGGAACCTTGTTTTTGGATAATGCATTCAGTGCGGTTTGAACTTCTTCCTTCAGCACCATCAATTCTTGTTGATATGCTACCTCCTGAAATGGTGGGCTGTTGACTAGTTCTTTACAGTACAGTGACTCTGTGTATTCTTTCCATGTCTCTCTCTTTTTAATAGTTTTATTAGGGGCTCATACAACTCTTATCACAGTCCATACATACATCAATTATGTAAAGCATATTTGGACATTCATTGCCCTCATCATTCTCAAAAAATTTGCTCTCCACTTAAGCCCCTGGCATCAGGTCCTCTTTTTCCCCCCTCCCTCCCCGTTCCCCCCTCACTCATGAGCCCTTGATAATTTATAAATTATTATTTTGTCAAACTTGCCCTGCGCGACGTCTCCCTTCACACACTTTTCTGTTTTCCGTCCCTCAGGGAAGAGGTCACATGTAGATCCTTGTAACCGGTTTCCCCTTTCCAACCCACTCTCCCTCTACCCTCCCAGTATCACCACTCACACCACTGGTCCTGAAGGGATCATCCACCCTGGATTCCCTGTGTTTCTAGTTCCTATCTGTACCAGTGTACATCCTCTGGTCTAGCCAGACTTGCAAGGTAGAATTGGGATCATGATATTAGGGGGGGGGGAGGAAGCATTTAAGAACTAGAGGAAAATTGTATTTTTCATAGTTGCTGCAGTGCACCCTGTCTCTTAATGCTTCCTGCATCACTCAATATTTTGTCGCAGAATCTTTCTTTAGAAAAAATATAAGTAAATGCTGTGCTAAAGTGTGTTTGCTTTTTTGCTAGGTCGGAATCCTCTATACACCCTTTAGCCAACCTTTTAATGCTTTACTGACACTCTCCTTTTCTAGGTCACCAATGATGCCCAGATTGATACATTCCACATCAATGTTCAATCTTCTTTTAAAAGCTTAGCAATAGACTCTGACCCAGTTTTCGCTATTTTAAAAACAATTTCTTCGCTTGATTTTCAGAACTATTTTTTTCTACCTGACACCATTAGTAGCTCCTTTCCATCTCTCTGACCTCTTAATTCTAACATTAGAATACCCCAGAGTTCATTCTTTTGCTTAATAGTCTTGATCTATACTGGTTTTATTTTATTTATCGATACTTATTATATCCAAGTTCATATTAGTCATTCTGAAGCCTTTAAATATGTCTATTCATTGATGACTTCTTGGTTCTCTAGAGAAGCCAAACTACTGAAACACACATACACACACAGATGTCTATATCAAAGAAATGGGTCCTACCATTTTAGATGCAGGTAGGTTCAAGTTTCATGGTCAGATGTCAGACTGGAGGCTTCTCCTGACTTGGGTAGTTATAAGGGCTAATGCACCCGAGAATGGCAGGTCAGACAAGCTTCTCATTGCCGAAGTGAATGAAGCCAAGATCAGTAAATAAGATGGCAGCTGTTGACAACTTCCAGGGTCAGCAGACAATATGGAAGGCTACTTCAATTACAATTTCAAAAACAATAACAACAACCAAAAATAAAACAAAAACCAGATATCAGCAAGGCAGCCACAAGATTCACACCTATCAAAAAGTAAATCCACTCTAGCACAAAACTCACTTCTATTGGACGTAGACTCAACTTTTGAGAAGACCTCATCACAGGGATTACTAGGTTTATCTGCCAAACAATTAGGCATCCTTGTTCAGCCAAGTAAACACAAAATCTTAACGATCACATTTTACCCTTTCTCAACCTGACATCTGTGTATATATATTTAGAAGATACATCATTTCTAAATAAAGACAAGCATAAAGTCTCACTTGCACCTCATATGATGCAACTATCACACATACAATGAAAACTCTGCTGATTTTTACATATTATAATTTGTAAATTAAAAAACCAAAAAGTATTTGATTCATTGTTACAGTGAGGACACATATTCATAATAATTGCAGCCTTCATTTCTGCAACTGATCATGTTTCCATAGAACCACCTTCTTCCCCGACCATTTCCAGATTTCCTTTGCTATCAGCAAGCATCTTAACTGGCTGTGGTTTTATTGCCTGGTGGAATGACCCAAACCTTCACTCTTGAGGATTCTGTGTCACTAGTTGCCATGTTGAAATTGGGTTGCTTTAGTTTATCATTGACTTTAATCACAGAGCATGGTAGGTTAACAAGGTACCGTAAGGAACCTCTTGAGTTCCATACATATTCTTCTTTACTTCTACAATATAATGATTAAATTTCCCCTTAATTATTAGGGTCAATAACACTAGTCAGTACAGGAGAGTCCATCTCTGCCTATTGACTATTTAGACATGAGGAACCTAAAATGGGAGGGAAGCATTCTTTACTTCCAGTTCAACTGTATCAGTATTGTATCTCCAGGTGGAAGTATTCCTCCTGTGGAATAAGGCCTCCAACTCAGAAGACCTTAGGGTAGAAGTGACAAGAGGCAAAATATTTTGCAAATGGGTCACTTAAAGTAATAGTTAGTGGTACCCCTTTCATTTCTAGCCCTGATACCTGGTCCCAAGATACCTGGTTATTGAAAAGTAACCGAGAACATTGCTTTAACCCTGCAAGGTAATTGTGCCTGTAGAAGGCCATTTCATCCTTCTGTCAGCAGGCTGATTCAG
Source organism: Echinops telfairi (assembly GCF_000313985.2). Taxonomy (NCBI): domain Eukaryota; kingdom Metazoa; phylum Chordata; class Mammalia; order Afrosoricida; family Tenrecidae; genus Echinops; species Echinops telfairi. Next base: position 70,241,699 of record NW_022107431.1, read on the forward strand.
AATGATAGGAGCATGGTCAGCCCAGTGAATTCCATAAGCAGGGCCCGTTGCCAGATAAAATTTGCTGTGGGATGAAACCCTTGAACTGAGGCAATGCTGTATGGGACTTGATGGCAGTTCATTTGTTTTTGTATAGAATGAGCCCTCTGAAAAAAAGAGGAAGTATATCATTATCAATAAGTGCCAGGATTGAAGCGAATCTTCTGGACCCAATATCCCAGCACCGTGTACCTCTTGGATCCAGAAGACTCAACATAGGGGCCCAGCTGGATGAACTGGGCCCTGCCTTGAAGTTGCTTGTAACCTTGGACTGAGGACGGAGGTACTCTGATGGGAGAAGAAGCAGAGAGTGGCTGTGGAAATGGCAGTCATCTGACCTTGGAGAACTTCTGGCTTGGTGGGTGTCACATGGAAAGGGACCCAGAATCATCATATATTTAGTGACTTGATGTCCCCCTTGCATTGACATGACAGGTTTTGATCTGTTTGGCAGGGATCTTGATCTAGGAAGTTTTTATCCAATATAGATTTTTGATAGTTGCTGGTATGTCCAGTATATCCCATGTATAGGGTCAACAGAGTTCAATCAATTGGGATATCTAACTGTGCAGGGCAACAACTCATTGGTTGTGGCTCACAGTGGAACTGTACTCTGAGACTCCTTGTATACACAGTGTCTGGAATGTTGTGTCATTGGAAAAATTGCTGATGTTATCACTTCAATCGCCTTATATCCCAGGGGGATAATTGACAAAGTTTCTTTTTCTCTTTCTTTTTTTTTTTTTTTGCTTCTATAGGTTTTTGTTTTCCTGCCTTTTGTTTATTTGTTTATTTATTAGCTTTTTCATTTATTGCTGTTGTTTTGTTGGTCTTACGGGGCTTTGATTTTTGCCATAGTACGACTGCCAAAATAAACCAGAGTCGTACATAACCCAGGGACAAGCAGATGGATTCTGGGTTCCCACTGAACTCTCATCCCAATCCAAGAACAGTTAGTCTGATAAACTAACCCCTGGTCAATACTCGCCTTCACGAAATGATCACTGAAGATAAGGGTGCTATAACAAAGTGTGATGACGAAAGCAGATGGTGCCCAGCTCAATTGGAAGAGTGTCTGGGGTCTTAGAGGCTTGTATTCAAACAAGCAAACACCCAAGCAAGCAGTCAACTAAGTCCACATGGAAGAAGCACACCAGTTTGCTTGATCCAAAGATGACAATAACAAAGTGCCAATATGATGAAGGAAAAATTATCTGAGCTTAAATTCAACAACCAATTTGTAAAAGACTATGGAGGATAGTGGGAGCCCCAAACTCATCTTCAGAATATCTAGTCAGATTAAGTCTCTGGCAGATCCCCTCTGGCCACAGGGAAAGGTCTCAAAGAGCTTTACTATCAGAGAGCATAGTAAACTTGATTATGCTGGATCGAACTCGATAGTGGTCAGTTGACCTCCATCTTGACCCAACCTGAATTTTTTCTAGGATAAAGTATTTCTTGCTTGTTCCATGACACAAATTTCTTCACCATCTTTTAAAATATTGATGGTGGTCTTTTCGTTCTTACTCATGATTTGTATTTATATATTTTTATTTTATACTTACCACTTTATTTTGGTTTTGACTTTGATTGATTCTTATGGGTCCCCCAGTTTGTGAAGCACAGAAGGAGTAAATGCATAGAGATAATAACTGATGAAGTAGTTTATAAGGGTTGTGGGGTGGGAGGTGGGAAATAGTGAGGGTGAGGGGATTTAGGGAGCAAACAATGTATGTGGGAGGTGGGAGGATAGAACTCATTGTAATAATGCAACTCATTTTAAGTGATTTAACCATGTAAGTATATGATATGTGAATCATATATTCAGAAAACCACATGGGAAAAAGGCGCCAAATGTGACCAATGGTTACCATAGGTGAAGAGTTGTTACACAGGGGGCACTGAGGTTATGTTCATGGCAGTAGTATAATTTAGAAAAGGATATCAATAGTTATTGTACAACACAAAGAATATAATCGACGACCTTGAATTATACAAGTAGAAATTTTGAAATTGGAATATGTTCTGTTGTGTATATTTTTTGCCACAATGAGAAAAAAATTAAAATTACATGAATAACAACGACTACAAGGAAGAAGAAAATTGTTCTAGAATTGAATATTATGACAAATGAACATCTCTTCTTGATATGAAAAAAAATTATTGAATTGTCTGGAATGGTGGATGAAGTCCTAATAAAGCTGTTAAAAAATAGTTTCTCACCCTTGTGGTAAACGCTATGTCCCCAGGTGCTCCCTGTGTGGGTCTGTGGGGAAGTGAAAGTACTTGCTGTGGCTTTTCTTCCCACAATCTTTGCGACTCACGCTAACGACTTGGTAGGATCAGGCAAAAAAAGTATAAAGGACTAATTCAGGGATTGGTTCTTTTTGCCACCATGCTGGAGGTATAAAATGAGTCAACTTGGAAGAAATAACAGAGAATACTGGAACAGCAGTAGGAGCAGCCGCACTTATTTGAAATGTTAGGGCAGCAGAAGAGACCTGAGGAAGGAGCCACGGCAGGAGCGGAGTCCAGGAGACAGAGCAGCAGGCCTCCCAGCCCCGGAATGAGTGTAGGTGGGCGTCATCAGATAGGAGTCTGGAATCGTGGGACATTTTTTGACATTTATCTGTGCTAAAGGAGCTTAACACGTTTACAAGCAGGGAGAGGCCAAGGGACCCTGAGACTGAGAGGCTCCAGTCCAGAAAGCTGAGAAGATGTGCTTTGGATAAAAGAACTGGATCCTTACAATGTTGTAACCTGTTGTGGTTGAGGAAACTCCTCCATCGGGTTCTTCTACCCAAATCTCTGAAACTCCCACCAAATGATTGGGTGGCATTATGCAAACAGGGCAGGTGCAATATAGACAGAGGGGGTTACGTCCATTGTGTTGCCCACTGCCCTGGCTGGAAGGACAGGCCACCTTTGAAGCAGCAGCAGAGAAGAGAGAACCCCTGAGGGCCCGGGAAGGACGCACTCAAGATCTCTGTGTGGATCTGTGGGTGCAGTGTATCGCAGACGATGACGAGGACACTCAGAGGAGTGCTGCCGAGTCTATGTGGCTACTTCTCCTGATCTGATCTGTGACTACGGATCTGTGGGACAGAGTGATACGTGGACTGGCTTCCTGGACCATGGAGGCAGAGACAAAGGGAACATGTGGCTGAAAGACTGAGAACCAGCAAAAGACTTGGTTGTTGACTGAGGACACCAATGACTGTACTCTTACTTTTTCTCACCTTACCTCATGATAACTTATTAACTTCCCTCACCAACCCCCTTCGCTGTGAGTGTTGTCTGTGAGTCCTGTGTGGCTAATGCAACAACTTCCAGCCTCAGCATAGATAGAGAGTCATGGCAACAATGGTCGGTATCACAATGGGTAAAGAAAAGTGGGCTGACTTCTGCTTTGTGGTCCTAGGGAAGCCAAGGGAAGTCAGATATGTCCACTTCCACTGCTATTTATTGCACCTGTTACCTTTCCTAGTGAGCCCCACCATCTTGAGCTTTGTTAGTTCCTGGTGGCCACTGCAGTTAGTGACATTTGGTTTCAGAATAGGATAAAGAAGGTTGGAGTGTAGAGGGATGTATGCCCTCTACCCTACCCTTGGAGAGATAAGGAGTTGGCTTCTCCTCCATTTTCAAGGTCTATCCTATCTTCTATAATATACAAAGGTAGGCCTGGTATTTCCATTTGATTTATTGTAAGCCACCATGCAATCCATGCTTTAGCAAATCAACCAAGAAAACTATTAACTCTTTTTCTAACTGCTTGGGCTGAAACATTGAATGAAGAATCTGTGCTTAGTAAGCTCATATTAATAACTCAGAATAAAACATCCATTATCCCACACCTTTAATAGCCATTCCCACACATGTTCTCCATGTTTATATTTGTTCATATTTGAACAAACCAGCATCTTTGCTAGAATGTACTGCACCTTTTCCTGGGTCATAACTGGTACTTTAACTTTTGGTGCTCACTGGGACACAGACCTATTTATAAATCTGGAAACAATAACTACACCTCACAATTCCCTGTAAGTATCTGAATTTCAGGCCCCAGCATTCCATCTAGGGAATCATACACAACAGTTAGCAAACCCGAAAACAAATTCCTGATATTCTCTTCAGAACCCCACCCTACTCTTCACAGTCTTGAGGATCTTAGTAAATGCTTAACTTCTCAGTTGGTTAATCAAAACCTTGAAGTCATTCTTGATGCCTCCGCTTCTTTCACTCACTAGTGCCAAATGCATTATGAAATCCTTTGATTACATCTTCAAAATTCATTTAGAAATGGACCGCTCCCAATCACCACTGTTACTATTACCTACTCCACATATCACACCTGGATTACTGTTGTCCTAGTGTCCTAGTAAGGTAGCAAAAATAATCCACATAAAAGAGGAATCATATCATGCCACACCTCTGTTCAAAATATATGACTTCCCATTTTACTCATAATGAAAACCTACGTCTTTACAAAAGCCTTCCAAGACCACTTGACTTCATTTCCTTAATTTCCTCTCACTCATTTCACACCTTCCCTGACTCTATGCTGATCTTAAAATATTATTAGTATAGAACTTTCCATCTACAGTTACTCAAGCATGGAATATTCTCCCCAAGATTCATATCCTCACTCCTTCCCAACCCCATTTCCAGTCGACGTTCCTTCACCTGCCGCTGTTCTAAATGTACCACCACTCCTCATCATCCAACCCTCCTGCTCCAAATTTTGTTTTGTTTTATATGGTACCTTTGTGGTATAGTCGCTATGAGTTGAGCTGCTAACTGCAAGGTCAGCTGTTCAAGACCACTAGCCGCTCTGAGGGAGAAAGACAGGGATTTCTACTCCTGTAAAGAGTTCCAGTCTCAGAAACTCACAGTGGTAGATTTACCCTGTACTACAGAGTCACCATGAGTTAACATGGACTTGATGGCATTGACTTTGAGCTTTTACAACCTATCTCCTTCCACTGCCAAATAGAATCGATGAGAAAAGGAACATGTATTCTTACAAACTACAGTGTCAGGTGCCGAGCAGAAATTCAATAAACATTTTTGGACTGAATTAATTATTTGAAAAGCAATTATTAATAAAAAGTAATATTTTAAAAGTAATTATTAATAAAAAAGTAAAGAGAAGGAGTTAAAAGATTTCCTCAATAGTATAAGTGGGAAATGATGGTTGTTTGACCCAAGGTTGTAGCAAAGGACATACTGATATATTTTAATGGTAACAAACAAGAGTATTGGGAATCCTATTAATGTTTATGTTTTTCATCATGCAAATAATAAATCTGTGTTGTTATATTGAATATGTCATAATATGAGGTTCCCCAAAAGGATTGATCTTCTCTCAATAAGTGAATAAAATTCTGTTTCTAATCCTAGAAAAACTGAATACCCTAGACTGTTCTTCCAGATAAAATGGAGAATACGTCGTGAAATGTAGTCAAGTTATATGGTCCTTCTGACCATAATAAATAATCCATACCATTTATTATGTAATAAGAATTATGTCATTTTTATATGATAATGTCTTATGTAATAAATTATAAATTCTAGCCTCTAGGCTTCTGGTTTTATTCCCATCCTGGAGAGAGTTCTCTCCAACGCTAATGGACAGACTGAAGGTTGGACATATTCTGTGTCTCCACCTTGCTAGCAGGTGTGAGTCAAGTCACCAATCTTTGTTTCCTCAGAGATATGGTCTGCTGAAAGCCAAAACCCACCCCTCCATCAAAGCCATTCCTTGGTGTGTAAGAGCCTTCCCAGAAACAGAAAGAGAAATCCCAGGACCATCGAGGAAGAAGAGTCACATTTGAGATCTGTCTGAAAAAATTTAGGTAATATTTTTGGTATATGATTTAAAGATTATCTCAGATTTAAATTTAAATTCTGTTCGTGGAGGCAATTAGTCACACACTCCATGGACTATTCCTGACTCTTTGCCTTCTTCTGTTGTTCTGGGGAAAGAGACCAACTGCAGCACTATCACAGGAGTCGAAAGTTAGAAATGATTTAAAGAGCAATCCACATAGGAATAGGTTGACAAAATGTGGTACATTAATATAATGAAATGTTATATTTCTCAACAAGTAGGACCAATGAAATCTTGCTACACACTACAAGACAGAGGAAGCTGGAAAATATTATGCTGAGTGAACTAAATCGACCACAGAAAGCAGAACATTAGACAGCCTCATAAAGTCCAGTAAAAAATTAATGCATGGAGAATAAAGTTTTGTTTCGGTTACCAGGGGTTAGAGCCAGTGGGAAGAGACGTCAATAGTCATGGGAATATAATGTTAATTAGTGTAGGATTGTACAGATGATTATTAAAACTGATGTAAAAAATTGTACACCTGGAAAAAAGTGAGTTGGCAAAAGATATATGACAGATATTGAAAAACAATGGCATTAGGACAAGTCTGTCCTCCTCTGACACATAAAAGAGGAGGGGACTCCAACTCCCCAGGAGCCCACGGCCAATGGCCACCCAGCAGAGATCAGACATGCCACTGCCCTCCAACCTTCTTCACCCTATTCTGACACCAAGCATCCTTCCCTTGGCACTCCGTTAGTCTGCTGGGTTCAATTCTTCTTTGTGATAGCCACACAGAAATCACAGACACTATCCATGATTATGTGTTTATTGGAGAAGCTAGTAGGTTCCAAAATGTTAAGAATGCAGCTATTTGTTTCTCAATGCCTCTTTTCTGTTTGTTTTCCTTTTCTTTTTTAATTAATAAATCATTTTATTGGGGGCTCTTACAGCTCTTATAACAATCCATACACCAATGGTTTCAAGCATATTTATACGTATGTTGTCATTATCATTTTCAAAACATTTTCTTTCTCCTCAATCCTTCAGTATTAGCTCCTAATTTTTCCTGCCCCTCCCGCCTTCACACCCTCATGGAGCCACGATAAGTTATAAATTATTATTATTTTCATATCTTATACCATCTGCTGTTTCCTTTCACCCACGTTTCTGTTGTTCATCCCCCTGGGGGGATTATATGTCACTGTAGTTTCCCCGTTTCTCCCCCTTAAACCTCCACCTTGCCCCTACCCTTATGGTATCACTACTCCCATTAATGTTCCTGAGGGGTTTATTTGTCCTGGGTTCTGTGTGTCGAGAACTCTTATCTGTACCAGTGTACATGTTCCAGTCTAGCTGGATTTGTAAGGTCGAACTGGGGTCATGGTATTTGGGAGGGGGGAAGCATTAAAGAACTAGAGGAATGTTATGTGTTCCGTTAGTGCTATGTTGCACCCTGGAAGACTCTTTCCTTCTTTGTGACCCTTCTGTGAGGGAATGTCCAAGT
>NW_022107431.1:70250046-70290371 GCF_000313985.2 Echinops telfairi
GCTGTTGGGATGACTCTCTTACCCCGAGGAAGAGCAACATCCTGTGTTATTATTTTACACACCATGGTCCCACCAGATCATTTTTCTTTGTAATGCCCACTATTGGAGAGCAGAGCTGTATTTAAGCCATTTCACTTCACTACAGTGTGCTGCTAACAATGACTTTGGGGGAAAAGAGTAACGACTGAGATTTTTTTATGTCAAATCAGTACTCTCTTGGTTTGGAGGTTTAGGATCATGGTTTTTCTATGATATCCCAGTTAATTGGTCTACTAATATGTTTAATGTTTCTGGTCTACTTCCAAGTTATATATTACTAAAATTTAAAGTACATGAAACTATGTAGAAGTGATAATCAAATAAAATTACTGAAAGACCCAAACTTCAAACTATCTTTGTTTTACCCCAGAGTATCAACTATAAGTTAGCATTTCTTAATGGAAAAAGTCATAATAATCAATTACTGTGGTGTGCCAGAGACATAGAGATTTGTTAACTGATTAAAATTAAAATAGTGGAAGCCATAGAACGAAATGGGAAATACAGCCATAACCACTGAAATTTCTTTCAGCCTTTCATATTTGTTAAACCTTGGGTTCTTTGTTTCTTTTTCTTAGAAAGGTTTGGTACATATCTTACACCTGCATTTCTCCCGGCAAGGTAAAATGGTTATCCTCCAGAATTAGTGAGACGCGAGCTGAAATGGATTTTTTCCAGTGGAGCCCTCATTATCTTGAGAGCATTCCAGACCACTTTTGCTCTGTCTCTTGGTTGCTTTGCCACTTTGCAGACTGACCATCTCAATCACATTACCAGTACAATAGGTCTTATTAAGTATTTTTGAATTTTTAAATGCAAGTGGCACACACAGTCCTGTTTCTTCATCTTTTATAATTTCGTGTCATAGATTTTATTGAGAAAGACTCCTCATCTTGAGCATCGAGTATCCATCACTAAAAGGTAAGGTACCTCCTACTGTGACACAAAACCACACTTTTCCTCAAGCTCCCTTTGCTTTTTGAGTACTTTTTTGAAATACTGGACAGCATTAAAAATGCAAGCGCTGGATGCAGGAGGTCTGAAAGGAAATATCTCTCTACACCAGCCCTACTTCCTTAGAGTGCGTGCCACAATTGTATGTAATGAACCACACTCATCAAATTCATAAATTACCTTGCAGTTTACAATGCATATTCACAAATATGCCATTTATAGCAGAATAGATTAGCAAAGTGCAGTAGAGTTCAGGATTCTAAATAATCCATTGTTAAAACTTTTCTTTAATGCTCACAACTGTGTTGGCATCTGAAATCTTAAGGTATTTGGCATTGAAATGCTGCAGCCTGTGGTGGGAACCTTAACGCTATTTGCAGCCTGCACATTAGGTTCAATGCCATTTGGAGTTCTTCATGGATTTCTGACCGCTGAACTAACAAAATGCCTGCCCGTTCCAGGACCGCATTGAGAGGCTGTTTACCTTCAGGGAGAGGAGGTTAACGAGAACACAAAAGGCTAAGGAACTGGACCTTTCACCCCAAAACATACGGCCATGATTACAACTCACAGTGACCCTATAGGACAACATTGAACTGCCCATGTGCCTTAAAGGAAAAGAACATCTCCTCTTTCTCCCATGGAAAAGCCTGTGATTTTGAATGGCTAATTTTGCAGGTTAGTAACCTAGCACATATCCCACTATGCCACCAGTGCTCTCTAGAGAGCGTGGCCTAGGCAGATACCGTGTAGAACAAACACATTAGGTGGTCATTTATTGCTCTTTCCTTCTCAGGGACCAATGAAGACCCTCGTGAATATGGTGACTGCATGCTTGTGTTCATTTGACACACAATAGTTTATAGTAGACAGACGGAAGGGTGAAAAGTGTAGGAGTTTCTAATTTTTATATTTACTCTGAATTTCGTGCTGTCTTTTTATCTCTGGTCCTCATTATTCTGATAACCAGCATGCCAGTTCTCCAACTTCCTTTCTTTTACTCCCTGCCAAGCAAACGCTTCTTTTAAACTCCTTTAATTTTGTGACAACTTACTCCTAGGACACAAGATAACTCAGGTAAAAATGTTTTTTAAGAGTGGACGTTGTAGGAATATGTAATCATATATTCCCTTGCTCTAGCTGGACACCATTTTTATAGATTGTTCCTTATAATCCCTGTGGATATGGTTCTTGACTAAATTTCTTTATAAGAATTACCTGTGACGTGCACAAGGGAATTTCAGAAAGTTTGTGGACTAATTCCATTATCTTTGGATTCCATTTCTCCAAGAACTTTTTGAAATTTCTTCCTAGAAAGTGGAGGACCTTGGGTTCCCCATCAGATCGTTCAAGTCACCTTCGGGGAATGCATTAGGAAAGGTTAGGGTCTCCAGCTGATACCAGGTTTTACTAACCTTGGCTAGTTAGTAGTGAAGCACGCATTTGAGGGCTACATTTTGCCACTTACAAGACTTTACTTTAGAGAGACTAACACTTTGATGAATAACAGTAGTAAGGCGGGCTCATGAACTGACATCTGTACATTAGAAGTAGCTTTATCAGCTAACCTGAAAATAGACTGGCTTAAAACTATTCAAGAGGCAAAATGTGATTAATTTCTATTTTTATTAGTAATATCTCATCATTTTAGTCTTGATAGGAGACACATTTCTCAAGTAAATAAGGCTCTGGCAACTACGTTTACTTGTTCACTTAAGTGTCTCCTGCGCCCTTCTTTCTTTTTATTTCTATGCTTGCTTCTCAGGAAATTTGAGAGAGGCTGGAAGCTTGCAGGTCTTTTTCAAAAGGATAAATCACAAAATTGCTGGAAAAGTACCCTACTTACTGCTACTTCATTGAATGATTCAGGGTTTACACATAATTTCAATAAATGCTTTTCTTTGACCATAAATACTGATATCACTGAAGAATGATGAAGATGAATGTCCATTTTAAGTCATATAGATAACTATTTTCTTTTTTTTCCCCTCCAGCCTTTTATTTATTTATTTATTTATTAGATAACTATTTTCATGTTGTGTCATAGTTACCTGGTTTTAGTATAATGTAAATAGTGCACAAGCTGATTCTAAAGAATGGATCTTTATTTTTTTCACAATTTTGAAGGCTAAAGCACCAAATTAGGGCCTCCACCATTGATTCATTCTGCAAACCTCTCTCCTAGCTTCTGCTGCCCGCCAGTGGTCCTTAGCTTGGATCAACAGGCGGTTATGAGAAGAGAACCAGGGACTACTGCATGATTCAAATTCAGGAAATGTGTGTGACTGGGTCGTATCCTATCATCACACTTATTTAGTGCGTACACTGAGCAGATAATCCGAGAAACTGGCTTACATGAAGAACAAGGTGGCATCAGAAGTGGAGGAAGGCTTATTCACCGTCTGCAATAGCCTTCCTTGCTGAAGCTAGGAAGGCTTGAAGCACATGATGATGAAGATCACGAATTGCAGCCATCAGTCCTCATTACAACTCAGTGTAAAGAAAACCAAAATCCTCACAGCTGGACCAAAAGGTAACATCATGCTAGAGAAAAGGTTGAAGTTCTCAGAATTTTTTTCTCACTGGGATCTGCAATCAATGTTCACAGAAGCAGCAGTCACAAAATGAAATGATGCATCGCATTAGTGAAGTCTGCTGCAGAAAACCTCTTTAGTGTATAGAAAAGCAAGGATGCTACTTTGAAGGGTAAGGTGCTCCTGATCCTAGCAGTGGTATTTTCCAATGCCTCGTATGCTTGGGAAAGTTGAATATTCAATGAGGAACACTGAAGAAGAATCAATGCGTTTGAATTATGGTGCTGGTGGAGAATATTGAAAGTACCATGGACTACTAAAAGGATAAACAGATCTCTTAGAAAAAGTATGGCCAGATTGCTCCTTAGAGGCAAGGATAGTGAGACTGGGACTTGCACACTTCGGATGCTTTGCAGGAGAGATCAGTCCCTAAAAAGGACATCATGTTTGGTAAAGTCGAAAAGCAGAAGAAAAGGGGAGGCCCTCAAGAGGTGCATCAGCATCCCGGCTGCAACAACGGGCTCAAGGATGGGAACAGCTCTGGGGACGTCACAGGATCAAATGCTGTCAGCTATGCTATGCATGGGTCACGATGGGTCACACCCACTTGATGGCACCTGACAACAGGATTCACTCGTTCTGTTAGAATTCTTTCATATGTACAGCTCCCATGTCATCACAGTGAAGTGTTGTGTAGATCCATTCTTTACAATGGGATCCGTTATTCGTTGTGTTGCCCATAGAATACCATAGTCCGTACCCCACTGTGAAACGACTGCCTTCTCTCCTCCAGGATTCACCTGGCACTGTCTTCCTTCCCGGACTCTTCTCAATCTGGCTTGAATTTCTGACTGTTACCGGTCGGTTTATTGTTTCTGTAAATATATTTTAAAAGTTTTTTCGTCATGAACATTTCTTCATAAAAACTTTGTATTTGTGTGATATTTTTGATAGTACTGATAATAAAGGGTTTTGCTGGTTTTGCATTCAGTGGTATGTCCTTTCTTTGGAATGGCACAAGTCTGCATCTCTTTCGACTCTTTCGCAGACCCTTGTTGTCTAACTTATGTGGTGAAGATGAGCTGTACCAGCACAGGACCTGTTGGTTTCGTTCAATATTTCGCCCATCGAATTCTTCACTATTACAACTGAACGCTGGAATTTTTTGTTCCGTTCTTTACGTTTCAGAAATACTGGGTGTATTCTTCCCTTTTGGTTTTCTAACCCGAGATCTTTGACCATTTCACTATAATAATGAGCGATAGGAGATAGAGAGCCCCCGGGCAGCGTAAGGGATAGAGGCCCAGTGGCAGGAAGGCATTGGTAGTGACAGGATATCTGGAACATGATCTCAACAACCAAAGACAATCTAATCTTAAGCTTGTAGGCATAAGAGCCCTAACTATTCTAAACTCCAAGGTGATTAAGTTCAAGATTTTTGCTGTACATTGCACACTTACTTCTCTGTCCATGACCAGGCAAGACCCAGCCCAGGGGAGATCATGACTGGGATTTTTATTGGACCTGAGAAATAAGACCAGTCTCAGGGCTGGTCCTTTCACAACCTCAAGATACAGACAGGCCAAGTACCCCACACCTGATAAAAGCCCCTAGACACAGTTCATTCAGCAGCAACTCACTGGAGTCTCTCCTGCTGTATCAGGTACTTTTATACCCTTTCCAGATAAACCTCACTTTTTTCTTGCCCTTTTATGGTCTGAGACCAAGAGCCCCTGGACACATCAGAACAGTAACAACTGCTCTCTACTTTATCACCTGGAGACACTCTTTGGAATCTTCTGTTCAGAAATTTCCTTTCACCCTCTCTTCCATTTGCTTCGAATATTCAATATCCAAGTTTCACAGTCTTCTGATGTCCAGTTCTTTCTGCACTATATTTTTATGTATTTAAGTATGATATTCATATCAGCAAATGTAAGTCCTAAAGGCTTAATTCCATCCACACCATTAAAATTGACTGCATTTTGAATACAGCTTTTCCACAGTCCCTTTTTGAGTGCTTGATAAAAACCAGAAGATGTATTGCATTAGGCAAATCTGCTGCACAAGTTAGTTATCTTTAAAGTGTTGAAAAACAAGGCTATCACGTTGAGGACAAAGGTGTGGCCTAATCCAAGCCACAGTATTTTCAATCACTTCACATGCATATGGACACTGAAGACGGAAGAAGAAATGATGCATTTGAATATTGATGTTGATGGAGAATGTCCAAAGTACTGTGGACCACCAGAAAATAAGTTTACCCAGAACGCTCCTTAAGCAAACATGGCAAGACTTTATCTAACTTATTTTGGGCATGTTATCAGAAGAGACCAGTTCCTGGAAAAGGACATCATGCCTGGTAAGGTTTTTTAAACAGAGGAAAACAATCAAGGAAGTTACAGTGCATGACGGGCCAGCGTTTCACTCTGTTGTATATAGGATCTGGGATCACTGTAAAACTGGAAACTGAAATGACCTGATAGCAGCTAATAAACATACTAACCCCAGAGGATGTTTTTCTTTGACAAGGAGTTTACCTGCTCTTTGTTTGTAGTTTTGTTTTACTCTGGAAGCTCTATTGAAACCTGTCCCCACAGCTGGCCTTGCTGATTCTTGTAATACTAGTCTCACAATGTCCAGCATTAGAGAAATACAAGACACCATAGCACTCCAACTTGACAGATGGATGGTGGATGTACTATGCTGCCACCTACATAAAATAGTTTATATATATATATTTATATTTGCAACATATGTGTTGATTAACTATGAAGGTGTTGTTTTTTTTCTTCTTGCTGCTGGAAGGGTTTCTAAAGTGTTGCAATATATGGGTGTGCATTCAGTTTTCAGTTGTACATGGGTTCCTATTTTCCTTTAATTTAATGCTCCTTGAAAGGAAGATGGTGAGACTTTGCCTCTCTTCAGACAAGCTCTCAGTAGAGCCCCTGGAAAAGAGCATCATGCTTGGTAAAGTAGAAGAGCAGTCCCAAAGAGGACACTTTTGACCGGGTGGATTGACACAATGGCTGCAGCTTAAGCGGGCTTGTAGCTGAGATCAGTGTGAGAATGATGCGGGGCCGGGCCGGGCATCTGTCTGTTGGACAGAGTCACTATGAGGTGGAACCGGCTACACAGCACATAACAACGTAAGCCAAAATGCAAACTGAAATTTGGCTTTTATTAGCTTAATTACGTTTGCAAATATTGCACTGTTTCTCTCAAGTTGGGTGCTGGAGTTTTAATAGTATGGCTAATTTGATATGAAAAATTAAATAGATGAAATGTAATATAAAATATTCCCACTATTAATTTCAGTGGGAGGGAAGCTTTAGAAAGTGATTGTTGAGACCATAATTTATGGGCGGTAAGCAGTTCCACACACGTGCCATTTTATTATTTGAGTTTTTAGATCTAGTTCCCAGAATACTCCCCTTAAAAACAAAGCAAGCAAGCAAACAAACAAACAAACAACATGAGCCTCAGATACAAATTTGGCCAACACAAACTTCTTGTACGACTAAAAACAACTGAATGTATTTCGAGAGAAATCTATAGATGGAATAATAATGTGAAGAAAATATTTAGTTATGCTTTAACATTTCTTTTTACATGGATGAGTCATATTTTCTTGAGTACTGCTGAATGAAAATACCCATCAATTTCAGGTTAGCACCTCTTGCTATATCAATTTCTTGGTTAGCACCTCTACAGAAGAGTAGGCTAAATCTAACTGGCCTGTGAAGAGAACCGCGTTAAGACAGGCAGGGGCATGCTGCTGGATCTTTCCGGATCAGAGTAAGGCAAACAGACACTCACGAATACAACTGCTGCATGTATTAGGAACCACCGATGAGATTTATTTCTTTCCTCTGACCTGATAAGAAATTATTAATCTTTCTGAGGACATTATTCATCACCTCTTTCCAGCTGTCTGCGTGACCCATAACCTTCTTGCATTGAAGAAAATTGATAAATTCTACTGAATCTCTCTGGCCAGAAACCTCTGCTTTTTTTCTCTCTCTATTGCCCTTGGAAGCAACAGGAGGTGACAAGACAGTTAGCTTTTAATTGTATTTACACACTAAATCAGTAATGCTATGTGAAAAGTCCCTTTATCTAGAGGAAAAGAAAAAAAGGGTGGGGGAGGGGACAACCATTTGGTTTTACATTGAATCTAATTTTTTTTCCTTTGAGTCTAACATATGTTCACATCGCCTTATTTAGTCAAAGTCTGAGGTACATTGACAGTGCTGTGAATGGAAGAGGAGCCAAGTAAACAGCAGTGAATTGAATTCAATGAACGTACAGCTAGGCAGGTGATGCTTGCACTGCTACCATTGCCACACAACTAGAAGACTAACAGCACAAAGCACAAAATCTCATCTTCATCTTTCCAATCATTCTCTTTCATAAAGACAAATAACGTCTCATCAAAGTAAAGTTTATTTATATTCATGAAGAGATGGTGTGTAGTCCTTGTCCGCCCCCCTCCAAAGACTAACTCCCTGTATGATTGCAGTAGCATCTAATCAGTTACAGTTTGTGCCCCCCACCCCACCAGAAGCTAACTACATTTACATGATCAACATGATACATATAAAAATACTTGTCGATGTGAATTCAATATGAATGATAACAAGTATTATATGTTTTATGGCCCTGATTTACCAGGTGGGAGTGCTTGAATTTCTTCCTTTGCAAAATTAAAAACAAAAAAATATATAATTTGGGAGCAAATGACAGTCTTAATTAAAGTGAAATGGGGAAAACGTATTTAAGGAGATAAAGCTACCTAGATATCAGTAAGTCATTATACAAAGAAATTATGGATGCTAACAGAACTTTGAAACTTTCTATTGAATACCTGATATCTTTATTCTTTTTTCCCTGTGACTAACTCTAGAATTAATAGTCATTCTGACCAGTTGAAAGAAATGGTTGAATTTTCTTTCTCTCCCAATTTGACTTTTTGAAATAATATTTTTTAATCAACCATATGAAATAGCATGTGAGATGGATATTGCTAATTCACACCACTATTCATTCCCCATTTTCCCTTTTAATATTCCTGAAAATTAAAAGTACATTTTCAATATTCTTTATAATTAGATATCCTCAGGTGACTAAATTATTAGTGATCTACAATTAAGACAGTGCCACCAATTTTCCACTAAGATTAAGGGTTTGCACTATATGAGGGGTACACCCCCCCCACACACACAAAAAAAAACCCGGAGTTTTTTAAAAAGCTATGTATTTAATTTTTTTATAAAATAACCTTATCACTTTCAAAATACTGTCCATTACACTTAATACATTTGTCAAATCTGTGATTCCATTCTTGGAAACATTTTTCAAACTAATATGTTCAGATGGCTGACAGCAAGTCCATCGGTTTTTCTTTTGTCACCTTTTTTATATTGTCAAATAGCTATCCTTTCATGTCCCTCTGCATTCATGGAAATAAAAAGAAGTCACACAGAGTGAGGTCAGGTGAGTACATGGCATGGGGCAAGAGAGGCAAGGTGTTTATGGCCCAAAACTCATGCACTGAGGTGGCTGCTTGAGCAAGTGCATTACTGTGGTGGCAAAACCAGTCCCCTATCTGTCACAAATCGGGCCTGTTTGTTGCACACTGTTTACACAATCTTTTCAGAACCTCTAAATAGAAAGCTTGATTAACAGTCTGACCTGGTGGAATGACCTCCAAATGCAGTACAAGTTGATATTTTCGACTATTCAAGTTGACAGAATGAGGTTTGTCATCAAACAACATTTCACCTTTTTTGAAACAAGAAAACTACTCATATACTTGAGTTTTTTCCCATAGTGCAGTCCTTGTAACCAGTGTTCAACATCCCAGCATTTTCTGTGGTATTTTTCACATGCAGGAAACAAAGTTTCACAATAACATGCTGTTTTCTTAAATTAGCCATCACCAAAAACAAGGTTCAAGCGGAATTGCGTTTATGAAAACGTCACTGTGACCAGAGAACCTTCCCAGGTGATGCCACCACTAACTCAGAGTGAGTTGCTCAATGCACACCTCGAGGGAAAGTTGCGTACTAGGAAAACTCCCCTCTGCCAGAGAAATTCTGGTTTTGGGGGGATATACATATTTCTCATTATATATATGTTTCATTGGATGCTTCTTGATAGCAATTTGCAACAATATGTAATATGTTAGTTAATAGATAATGACATGTGCTACTATATTATAAATATTTAATAGATAATGATTTATATATTTAAATAATATATATTTAGATATAGCTTTCGTATCTAAAACATGACTATAATTTGTTGTTTGGTGTCATATATAATTATATATTAAATGATATACAGCCACTTCAAAGTCTTTATCAATTAGTATTTTCCCTTATCTGTGTTATTCAGAAATAATTTTAAATTATGAGCTATAAAAATGTTATTTCAATAACATTGAATTATCACATTGAGATAATCACAATTTTTCCTTTTATTTCTATTAGTATATTAGTGAATTTTCTAGTAATATCCAAACCCTGCATTTCTGGATATATTCCTTTGTCACAGTATAATATCTTCTTGATGTGGTGTAGTGTTGCTAGAACATTAACATTTAATTTAATATTTTTATATCGATGTGCATAAGTGATATTGGTTCTATTTTACACATCACTCTTAAGATTAGCTTTCAAGATTGCATGTGTTTCATGGAAATGATAAAAAAAATGTCTTTCATTCTCTGCTCAGCAGCTATTTGTATGGCATGCAGTTTTCATGTTCTGTAAAAGTTTGGTAGAATTTCCCTACAAATTTTCCCTACAAAGTTTACTAACTTTTTGTAGATATTTTCTTGACAACTATATTGCTTGTATTGAAGTCCTTCTGTTTATACTTTATCAACTTTATTATAAGTTTTCTAATTTATTTTTTTGAAAATCCAAACCAAGGCCATCAAGGAAATTCCAACTCACAGTGACCTGCTACAACAGAGTAGCACTACTCTTGACAGTTTTCAAGGTCGTAAATTCTGGCAGAAGCATGCCGTTTCAGCTTTCTCCCTCAGAGAAGCTAGTAGATTTGAATTATTGACCTTGGGTTAGAAGCCAGTACTCAACATGTTGCTCTACCAGAGATCTGAATTTACATATAAAGAGGTATAGTAATTATTGCCTAATTATTCCTTAATGTTTATTAGGATGATAAATCATGTCTAGTACAAATAGGGTCATCTATGTTGGACAGGTTTCAGTGGAGTTTGCAGGCTGATACAAGAAAGGACGGCCTAGTGGTGTGCATCATAACATTCTGCAAACAAAACCTTACGGATCACAACAGAATACCTTCCAGTCACTTGTGTTAGACTCATTAATAGGAAGGATCAATCACTATAAAAGGAAAGAATATTTGGCAAAGTAGAGGGTCCAGGGGGCAATGGAAGATCCTTAGTATGATCAATTAACACCATGGGCATAAGATTGGATGCAGCCGTTTTGGCGATTTGGGGGAATGATGCAGGATGGATCAATGTTTTGTTGTGCTGCATATAAGGGTCCCCATGAATAAGATTCAAATTGAACTTCAGGTTCTTGGCATATCATTTTCTTTCCCTTTATTTTCAACCAGATGAAGCTCTTAATTTTAGCTGCAAAATACTTTATAATATAATTAGGTCTTGTTCTGAGCTTAGCTGAATACCTATTTGTTCATTCACATGTATTAATAAAACAAAATTTTCAGCTTCAATTGTAACATATTATTTTATATAATTACTGTTATTTTTGTTATATTATGGTTGCTGTATTTCATGTGATGTGTTTTCTTTGTTATTAGAGGAAAACAACTTTCTGGTATTCAAGATAGTTTGCATTTTGTTCCAGCTCTTTTTTTAAGCTTACATAACTTTTCATGAGTCTGTTTCCATGCTTTTCTTATTCAAAATGTATTACATACCACAATGTTAAAATTTTTAATACTATAAAGGGCCTTCTAAGAGTTTGTGGAAAATGTTTACCTTCTTTTAATGTATTTCTTCACAAACTTTTTATAGCTCCCTTATACCATTAAAAACTGAAATATATATATATATATATAATAAAATATAGACTGAGAACTATGAAGAAAAGTTAAGCTGCTATCTTTGGAGGAAGCAGTCACTAAAACTCAACCACGGTGATGTATATGGATTAAAGCTAGGGGGAGTGGAAACTTCCATTGCTGAATGAGCACTATTCATTGTTGAAAAGAAACAGCTGTAAAAATTTACTAATGTTTGGAACTTGGAATTACAAGTTTTGAATCTAGGAAAACTGGAAATCATCGAAAATGAAATGGAAAGCATAAAAATCAACTTTCTAGGCATACATGAGGGGAAATGCACTCAATTTAATGAATTTGAATAAAGAAATCATATGGTTGACTTTCCAGAAATGAAAAAATCAAGAGAAATGGCATTGCATTCATTGTCAAAGGGACATTTAAAGTTTCGTCTTTAAATACAATGCTGTCTGTGATCGGATTATATCTATCCTTCCCTAAGGAAATCCAATCAATATAAATAATATTAAAATCTATGCATCAACTACCAAAGCTATTGATGGTGAAACTGAAGAATTCTTCCAAAATCTTTAGTAGAAAATTGGTCAACCATCTATTCAAGATGCCTTGATACTTATTGGCAATTAGAATGCAAAAGTTGGAAACAAAGAAGGAACAATAGGTGGGAAATATTTTCTTCATAGAAATGGGCTGGAGATCCCCTGATAGAATTGTTCATGACTAATGACTTGCAAATAGCGAATACCTTTTTTCAACAAAGCAAAAGAGATTATAGACATGGAATATGAGTACATGGAAACCAACTGGCCTATATCTGTAGGAAGAGACAATGGAGAAGCTGAATATCAGTAGCTAAAACCAGGCTAGGGGCTGACTGTGGAACAGACCATCAATTACTCATATTTAAGTTCAGGATGAAGCTGAAGAAAATTAAAACAAATCCACAAGAGTCAAAATGCGACCTTGAATCTATCCCACCTGAGTTTGAGAACCTCTTGGGAACACATTTGTTGCATTGAACACTACCGGGAAGTCCTGATGAGTTGTGGGAGGATAACAAGAACTTCATTCACAGAGAAAGAAAAAGTAACAAAAATGATGAGAAAGAGATCAAACTGGATGTCAGGAGAGACTCTGAAACTTGCTCTTAATTTTAGAGTATCTAAGGCAAATGGAAGAAATGGTGAAGCAGCTTGAGATGATAAAGTAATATGAAATGTTCAAAGACAGAGTTAGGAACGCAGAAAGAAAACACACTCAGTGGACCTTGATCTGAAAGAACTCAAGAAAAAAACTCAAGCAGCTGAAATATTGAAAGATTCTATGGTCTAAATATTGAATGATACAGGAAGAATCAAGAAAATATGGAAAGAATACACTGTCACTGTACCAAAAAGAATTAGTGACATTCATCCATTTAAGGAGGCAGCATATGAGCAGCAACCATATGGAAAGAAGGATTTCAAGCTGCACTGACAATACTAGCTATAAACCAGGCTCCACTAATTAATGGAATAACAATTGAAATATTTCATCAGGCCGATAAACACTGGAAGCACTTAATCATCTATGCCTGGAAATTTGGAAGACAACTACTTGACCAACTGATTGGAAGAGATCCATATTTGAATCCTTTCCAAAGAAAGGTGGCTGCATAAAGTGGGTAAATGATCATGCAATGTCATTAATAGACATGCAAGGAAAACTTTGCTGAAGATTGCCCACCAACTCTTGCAGCAGCTTATTGACTGGGAGGGGCCAAAAGTTCATGTCAGATTCAGAAGAGAATGTGGAACAAGGGATATCATGGCTGGTGTCATATGGATCTTGGCTCAAAGTAGAAAATATCAGAAAGATATTTGCTTGTGTTTTATTGACTGCCCAGGCATTAGACTGTGTATATCATAACTATAGATAACTTTGATCTATGTACAAGTTCTACATGAGCACAATGTAGTGTTCTGGAATTCCCTTTCTCCTCAAGGTTACCCATTGTTTATTCTGGTCCACCCAGTCTAATGCCTTTCAGAGTCAATGAGACACAAGTAAACATATTTCTGGTATTCTCTGCTTTGAGCCATGATCCATCTGACATCAGCAATGATATCCCTTGTTCCATGTCCTCTTCTAAATCTGGCCTGAATTTCTGATAGTCAATGTGTTGTTGCAAACATTGTTGGATGATCTTAAGCAAAATTTTACCTGTGTGTGTTATCAATGATATTGATATTGTTTTATAGTTTGAGCATTCTATTGAGTCACTTTTCATTGGAATGGGCACAGATATGGATCTCTTCCAGTCAGTTGACCATGTAGATACCTTCCAAATTTCCTGCAAAGAGGAGTTAGTGCTTCCAGTGCTTCTTTATCTTTCTGAAATATTTCAATGGGTATTCCACAAATTCCTGGAGCACTGCTTATGGCTTAAGTATTCAGTGAAACTTTAATTTCTTCCTTCAACACTTTTGGTTCTTGTTCATATGCTACCTCCTGAAATGGTGGACTGTTGACTAGTTCTTTCTGGTACGGTGACTCTGAACTTGGTCCATCTTCTCTTGATGCTTCCTGCATCATTCAATAATTTACCCATAGAATCTTTAAAAATTTCAATGCATGGCTTGATTTTTTCCCTTGAGTTCTCTCTGCTTCAGAAATGCTGACAGTCTTCTTCCCCTTTGGTTTTCTATCTAGGTCCTTGTACAATTTATATAATATACAGCTTTGTCTTCTGTATGTGCCCTTTGAAAGTTTCTATTCAGTTCCTTGACTTGATCTATGATTCAGAACAAGTTTCAGCATCTCTTCTGACATACCCTTTCATCTTTCCTTTCTTGCCTTTCATTTTAATGACCTTTGCTTTCTTCATGAATGATAGACTTGATGTCCTCCCACAGCTCATCAGGATTCTATCATTAGTGTTAATTGTATCATATCTGTTCTTAAAGTGTTCTTGAAATTCAGGTGCGATAGCATTTTGGCTCCTGTGAACTTGTTTTAATTTTCTTCAGCTTTTTCCTGTATTTACATATGAGCAAATGATGGTCTATCCCACAGTCAACCACAGATTTGGCTTGAACTGCTCATATTTGAGTATCTCCATTGTGCTTTCCCACAGATGTAGTAAATTTTATTTCAGTGTAATCCACCTGGAGAACTCCATGTGTACGTGTATTCACCTTCTGTGGTGTTGGAAAAGGTATTTACCATGAACAAGTCATTGGTTTTGCAAAATTCTATCATGCGATCTCCAGCTTCATTTCTATCACCAAGTCCATATTTTCCAACTGCTGTTCCTTCCTCTTTGGTTCCAATTCATGCATCCCAATCCCCAATAATTACCAATGAATCTTGATTGCACAGTGGACCATAATAAACTATGGATACGTTGAGAAGAATGGAAATTTCCAGAACATTTCATTGTGCTCTTGAAGAAATTGTACATGGATCAAAAAATGGTTGTTCAGATGGAACAAGGACATCCTGCATTATTTACAATCAGAAGAGGTATGCATCAGGGTCGAAGCCTCTCACCATACTTGTTAAATCTATAGAATGATCACATAATCAGAGAAGCTGGCTTATATGAAAAAGATGGTGGCCTCAGAGTTGGAAGAAGATTTATTAGCCACCTGCACTATGCAGATGACAAAAACTTGCTCGCTGAAAGCAAGGAGGACTTGAAGCATTTGCTGATGCAGATCCAGGTTTGTATCCTTCAGTATGGATTACAACTCAATGTGAGGAAGACCCAAAACCTTATAGCTGGGAAAATACACAACATCATGTTAAAAGGAGAAGAGTTTGAAGTTGTCAAGAATTTTGTCTTACTTGGATCCACAATAAATGTTCATGGAAGCAGCATTCAAGAGATCAAAAGACTTATTTGCATTAGATGAAGCTGCTGTGCACAACCTCTTTAGAGTGCTGAAGAGCAAAGATGTTTCTTTTTTCTTTGAGGACCTTGGTGTGCCTGACTCAAGCAAAGGTATTCTTCATTGCATCTTATGAATATGAATGCTGGACTTTGAGTAATGAAGACTGTAAAGGAATTGATGCATTGTAATTATAGTGCTGGAAAAGAATATTGAAAATACCAGGGACTGTGAAAAGGACAAACCGATCTGCTTTTGAAGAAGTACGGCCAGAGTGCTCCTTAGAGGCAAGGATGGCAAGACTTCATCTTACATACTTTGAACATGTTGTCCGGAGACACCAGTCCCTTGAGAAGAACAGCATGTTTGTTACAGTGGAGGGGCAGCAAAAAGAGGAAGTCCCTCAATGAGATGGATTGACAAAGTAACTGCATCAATGGCCCCAGATATAGGCACAATGATGGTGCAAGACCAGGCAGCATGTCATTCCTTTTGTGCAGAGACTCGTTACGGGTTGCAGTAGACTTGATGACACCTGCCAACAACAGCCCATTACTGTGATCATTTTTCTGTATTTTCACACTCAGGTTTGATTATTTGGGGGGATGTAATTTTATCCCACTTACTTCTCTCTTCTATACAGTTTCTTAGATCAACAGCTCTAATGTTTTTTGGTTTAACTGAACAAGTGATAGGAAATCATTATAATTTTTGTCTTCTGATTACACTAAAGGCAGTTCTGGGATTTTATTTGTTCTTCATTTGTTTGTAAGACAGATTGAAACGTTTTCATTTTGGCTACCAATAAATTTGGTCTACTCACAACATAATCATTTTTAATTGTCGTTAGACATCACTAGCTCATCATAATCCTTACAAAAAGAATGTGTGTTATAAAATGATCTCATAATTAAATAAATTCAATCCAGCTCAAAATGTGATCCTTCAGACAAATTTAGAATCTTCTTTTCATCAGTCAAAAATGTATAAAATATTGTATTTCTTTTTGTGGAAGGAAGAGGGTTATAATAAGCAACATTTATGTGTTGTCTAATTTGGGTTTAAATGCGTGAACTCCATTTTCCCAGTATAAATATTTACTTCTGTCCTCCAAATAATGGTTTTACTTTTCACTTTGTGGAGTCTCAGTGGTTCTCCGGAAGAGGTAAAAGTAGACATATGGTCAGAACACAAAATAATTTCATGCAAAATAGTTCATTTTTAATGTGACTTTATGTGTGGTTGTTATTTAAAAATTACCCCCAAAATGAAGGAAATAAAATAGACATAGCACTAAAGGAATTTTATGCTTCTTTGATTGTGTTTTGTCTTTTCAAATGTTACTGATTTGCATTCATATGCATTTTCTTTTCAAAGAATGTACAATCCTACTTGGAAGCAATTAAGTTAAAGTAGAATACACAGATAAAGACTATATTCAATTAATATTCCATTGCTATGAATTAATTTATTATATCAAAACATTATTTATATATGACTGCTAAACATAATGCTTTAAAAGAAGACCAATGCTATTCTGCCTCACGGTTCTATGGATTGACTGAATCCACCCAGACACTTCTCCGCAATTCTCATTTGGGACAGTATGCTACTTGGCATAGAAGGGGTGACCTTGCTCCATCGCAGTGGAGTCTCAGGAACTCTTTTTAATATTGGTTCTTCCCTTGGTTTCTTGAAGTTGGTAGCTGCCTTACATACAAAAAGGGCTGAACCAAAGTTGCCATGCTTTCTTGGTGTGCAAATCAAACTATCAGTGTTAGTTTCTCCATATCCTAATGATTTAAGCTAGTCATAAGCCCACTCTACAATCAAGGGAACAGGATTACATAAAGGCATCTGTAACAGGAGACATGGTTTACTGGTGGTCCATCTTTATTGGTTATTTTGAATATAAATGCATTCTTTTGACTAGTACACTCACTAATACAAGAACAGAAGAAAATGATTTCTTGGTAGTTCTGTTCTTTACAGACAACATCCAACTTTGCATGCTTTTTTACTTCTTTCCATTTGTCCTCGTTTACGCTGTGACTTCCTTCACTATATTTTATAGTTATTTGGATTTTCAATATCCATGGCCAAAACATGAATCTTAACTATGAAGTTTTTTTTTAAATGTTTGCTTTGTTTTGTTTTTAAAAATGTCCATAAATAAAGAAGGATTTCAACAATGGTCCTTTCATTCCTCTCTCTTCTGCTTTCTTTATCATTCATCTAGGTAGAAATTAAGCAAGAGTAAAATCCATTGAGGATGAGAGCAGGTAGTTTTTGTAATTTCACTCTTAGCTTGTGCCTGTTCTTGTATTGTTAGGTGCCAGCGAGTCTGTTCTGTTTCATGGTGACCCGAGGTTCCACAGAAGGAAATACCACCTGGCCCAGCATCATCTTCACAATTGTTCTTCTATGTTTGAGCCCATTGTTACAGTATTGTGCCAATCCGTCTCATCAAGGCCCTTCCTCTTTTTACTGCCTTTTCCCTTTATCAAGTGTGATGTTCCTCTCGGGGGACTGGTCTCTCCTGACAAAATGTTCAATGTATATGAGATGAAGTCTTGCCATTCTTACTTCTAAGGACCATTCTGGCTGTATTTCTTTCAAGATAGATCAGATTATTCTTTTGACAGTCCATGTCACTTTCAAGATTCTTTACAAAAGCCCATAGATCAAAGGAATCCATTTTTATTTAGCCTTTCTTATTCAACATACAACTTTCACATGCATAGAGGCAATTAAAAATATCATGACATGTATCAGGTGCACCTTAGTCCACAAAGTAACCTCTTTCTTTTCAACACTTTAAATAAGTCTTGTGCAGCATATTTACTTAATGCAATGAGTCTTTGGATCTCTTGATTGCTGCTTCCGTGAGCATTGATTTTTGATCCAAGCAAGACAAAATATTTGACAATATCACCTTTTTTTTCCGTTTATCATGATGCTATCTATTTGCCTGGTTGTGAGGATTTTGATCGTCTTCGTGTGGTAAGCCAGACTGAAGACGGTGATCCCTGATTACTCATCAGTAAGTGCTTCAAGTCCTCCTCACTTTCAGGAAGCAAGATTGTGTCATCTGTAAATTGCAACTTATTAATAGGCCTTCTTTCAATCCTGATGCCACATTCTTCTTCATATAATCAAATTTCTCCGATCATTGGCTCAGCATATAAACTGACTAAGTATGGAGCCAGGATACAACCCTGACACACACTTTTTCTGATTTTAAATCATGCAGTATTCCCTTGATCTGTTTGCATAACTGCCCCTTGATCCATGTACTGTTTCAGGATTAATGCGATGACGTGCTTTTGAATTCTCATTCTTTTCAAGTCTACCCCAGTTTAGTATGATCCACATATTCTAATGCCTTAGCATAGTCAGTGAAATGAAAGTAAGCATTTTTCTCATTTTTTATGCTTTCAGCCACGAGTGCTGATATCCCTCATTCTGAATCTGGCCTGAACCTCTGGTGGTTACTTAATATACTGGTGAAAGAGTTGTTGAATGATCTTCAGTAAAATTTTATTTGCATGTGTTATCAATGATACCATTCTATAATATAAGCATTCTGTTGGGTCACCTTTTTTTTTTTTTGGAATCAGTACAAATATGGATCTATTCCAGTCAGTCGGTCAAGTAGATAGCTGGATTCTACATTTTTTGGCATAGACAAACTAGTTCTGCCAGTGCTTCTGTCAAAACATATCAATTTGGATTATATCAGTTCACAGAGCCCTATTTTGGGCTAAAACCTTCAGTGCAGCTTGGACTTCTCTGAGCAAGAACCAATGACACTGAAGGAGGAGATCCAATCTACCTTGTGCATAGTTAGTGGTAAACATTCTTGTAAAATTGAAAATGGAATTACTTCTACAATGTAATATTTGTGCTTCACATTTCTACTAGATGGATTGAAATATTTGGTGTCCACAGGTGCTCTTTCTCAATAATTACATTATGTTGGAGTACATAGTGATACAAAAACCATATTAAGTTAAAAGCTCTTTAGTTATAATCAGTTTGGTGTGGAAGGCCTCAAATGAGAACCTGCCCAAAGTGCCTGTCTCGCCGTTCTTATTTCAACAGAGCACTCTGGCTGTGTCTCTTCCATGACAAAGTTGTTTATTCTTCTGGCAGTCCATGGAACATTCCATCTTTTTTGTCAATGCCATAATTCAAATGCATCATTTGTTCCAGGAGGAAAAAATTACTAGAAATTGACTCAATATGCCAGTCCCTTGAGAGGAAAAAATAATTTCTTGCTTTCAAACTGGAAGAAGAGAAATCAATGTATTTTTAAAAACAGATAGTTATGGAAGTAATAAGTTGATCCTGTTCAAACTAGATAATCTTAGTTTTCTTGGTGAAATTGGACACTGTAGTATGATTTATTATACAAGAGGGCATTAGCTATGTTCAATATAAGCAGCAAGAGTCAAGAAAAGCTTAGCTGTATGGTGACAATACCCCATGAAAGAAGGAACAAGGAGCCTTCGGTAATTTGTAACTTCTGATTAAGAAGGATTATAAGGAGACCTCTTGTATTTAGAGGAGCTCCAGATACCTCCCTACCTGAAACATCATTGTAATTTTGTGGGGCAGGAAAGCAGATATATTTGTGGACAGAAAATTGAAACTATTTTTAGTCAATAATTGAGTATCAAAAAGCTCTATAGAGATGGCATGGGCTAACCTTTCTTAGTTCCGTGTACTTTAAGCTAATTTTAATTTAAATAAATATATTTCTCAATATGCCGACACCTAACATTCTTCTTTAAATTCTATCTTTGAGATGTTTTAATAATTATACATCTAAGCCAATTTATTTTTAAGATGGATGCTAGATTATGAAATTCACTTGAAATTTGTGATAGATTTTAGAAATGACTCTGTGCTCTACCAGCATTTATGATTTACTGAATTGAATTTTCGTCCAAACAAAATTATGGTTTTTATATGTTTTTCTTTGACTTTGTAACCAATATAGTAACGGTATCAGGTTTGGTGTTTAAAAATGCTTGAGGTGTTATATACAATATTCTTGGATCCCTCAAGTATGATATAGCATGAATGACCAAGATCACTGTATGAAGACGTTTGATAAATTATTTTTGCCAAGAATTTGCTATTAAATATAAATTTCTAGAACCTTTCTAATTGCATGATAGTAGCAAGTATATGTGTTTGCATACATTTGTGAGACGTGTGACATGTATATCCTCAATATGTAACTAAATTCTATCTAGTTCTCATATGGAGGACTAGATAATTCAAAGTAAATATCAAATTTGACTAGGACTTTCAATCAATTCACATTGTTTTATTTAGATGACTAGTAATGGTGACATTGCATATGAGCAGAATGTCCCCTGTGTCTAAGATAATATATTATACTATGGTACTACATGTGTCAACCTAATCTCATTTGACTATTTCACATCTAGTGACAACGGTATGCCTTAGTTCAAATCGCTAAAAATCAGCATTGTTTTGTACATAAAATTCTCCATATCTTTTAACATTCAAATAACTGTAGACTTTGTATTCAAGCAAATAAGCAAGCATATGTGCATATTACAATGAGTTTCTTATAACTTTTTAAGTAAGAAAGTAAGCCACAAAGAAGTCAAACAAACTCCATCATATTTTCTGAGCTCATTTGAAGAGAGCATAAAAAAGATGACTTTTTAAAAACAAGGATTTAGAGAAATTGGTTTTATGATCTTTCATTTACAAATAATGAATTATTTTCTCAGACAATGATGGTCTCGTTATATTATAGAATTTCATCCTTTTTTATCATGTGGTGGGTGATAGAGATATTTTTACTGTTTAACATTAGCGGATTTATTTATGTATGAATGTATATTTCTGTATACATACATTCTTTGTTCTCATTTCTGCCCTTTTTACAAATAAACAATTCCATAAGCAGCCATTTTTAGCTTCAAGCTCTTCGAATGATGTACTAAGAAGGAAAGACAACTTAACAATGGGCACCTGGTATTCATTGTTCAGGATCCCTTTAAAGCAAACCATTTCCTTGTCAAGCCTTTTTCCAGCACCTAAGTCATATCTGCAAATAGCTTCCATGATAACCATTTGCTTACGTGCACACTTGGAGAAAAATGTAGAGCCTTTGACTGTTGCTTAAAGGGAGACCACAAAATATAGAATGCACATTTTTCTGTTATCAGACTAGTCTGACTCCTATCTTTCCCCTTTTAAAAGACCTTTCAAGTAAGCCTATTTTTGAACATAATCAAGTACTCAAAGAGAGACTCTTCAGTAGTGTGTACGTACTTCCTTTCCTTTTTAGAATTCACTTCCTAAAGCCGAGTCCTCTCTTGACTGTTTCCCAGCATCCTCTGTCACATTTAACTCTGATTCTGCTGTTCTAGAATCATAGCAATCTGCCTGCACATGTACTGTCATATAAAGTGGCATGGTCACTAATGTTTCAAATGCCACTGGAAATCCAATTCATTGCTGGCAAGAAGCACATGAAAACTGGCAGAGTAAATGGCTGCCACTGGGAATAAGTACTTGTCATAACAAAGCTTTGGCAAACATATATGCTTAGAAGGCTTTGTCTAATGAATTCCATTCACACCTACCAGATGTGCTGTCTAGAGATATGCCAGGTGTTTGCCCAAATATATAATGCCTGGAAAAACTTAGAAATAAATGACACTTAATCTTGAAATTGCTCAAAATTTTATTTTGCTAAATGCTAGTAATTTAGAAAAGCATAAAGACATACTAATCCTTGAACCACATTATACATTTTCCCACTGATATTTTAATACAGAACACAATTCATTTGTAAGGTATTTTTCATTACAAATTCTCAGGAAGTCAAATCATGCTAGAATTAAATATTTAAAAACTTAAAAATTACATGTGACTGATCACATCCAAAATCTATTTCCTTACAAGCTTTTGTATTTTTCAACTTACAAGTTTGGAGCTTTCTTTTTGATCATGTTTTTGAACTTCTGATTGCCTTTTTAAAGAAAAGTCCGAAGTTGCTCAAGTGAACATTTTCATTCTCCATTCAAATCTGAAGTGTTTTCTTGGATGAAGAAGAACCACATAGCCGATAATTAGAGGAGGAAAGAGAGAGTAGACGGTCTTTGTTAGATGTTCACGCCTCAGAAATGTCACCATCCAACAAAGAGCTAAAGCTGTCTAGAAAAGACTTAAGTTGAATTGCCTACTGCCAACAGTTCAAAGCAATCAAAGCAGGATTAGTTGTAATGACAAAACAAACGTGTTGCATGGTCTTAACCATAAATGTGCCACAGTATATCTGTACTTGCTGAAGATCAAAGGATAATTTTCAATAAAAATGCAGTCTGCTTTCCAAAAAAGCATGTGAAATCTACAAAAATAAGGAGTTCAAATTTCATTTTTTCCCCTTAATGTAATTCTTTAACAAAGACTAATAGAAATTTCTTTGAAGCTGTCATATTTAGGTGTTGAAATGTGTAATCTTATTATTATACATTTCGAAACTCCATTTTCGTGTATGTTCTGACTTGTAGGTGTTTCAATAGAGACATTGTAGGAGAACGATTGAAACGATCAGACTGCTATTAAAGGAAGACAAAAGCCTGCTGAACGGTTGCGGCTTGAATGTTACCCACTCTCCAAACTAGGTAGCTGGAGGCAAGAGGAATTCTCAGAACACTCTCAGTTTAAGAAGTGAGCAACGGATATCCTTACGAATTCTGTTTTGTCTACTCCCTCCTGTTACTGTTTCTTCCGTCCTGTTAGTTTGGTATGATCTTTATATGGGTAGGTACATTTATAGAACCTGTGAACTGGATTCACAATTACCTAGGGGCACAGCATAAGGTTGATGTGCTTGCATGGAGGTGCAGGAGAAGAAGTCTGAAAGCGCCTTGCACTGCTAACAGGACAAATCGATCTGTCTTGGAAGAAGTAAGCCCAGGGTGCTCCTTTGGGGCAAGGATGATGAGACTTCATCTTACATACTTTGGACATGTTGTCAGGAGAGACTGGTCCTAGAAGAAGGACGTCCTGCTTGATAACGTAGGAGGGTAGCAGAAAAGAGAAAGGACTTCCACAGGATGGATGGGCCACGTGACTGCAGCAACAGGTTTAAGCACAGCAACACTGGTGAGGGAGGACGGGGTCGGACTGGGCACAGGGTCACTAGGAGTCCTCCCTCACTCAGTGGTACCAAACACAGCAACCACAGGGACAAGGCAGGGAAGGATGGGAAGAAATCGGGGGCTATTACCATAGAGTATGAACAGAAAACGTTCTGAAATTGAGTCTGGTGACGAGTGCGCAACTCTTCTTACTATGCCCGAGCCAATAAATTGTATGATATGTGAAGTATATGCCAATATGCTCAGAGGAGGGATAGAGGACTTGCTCTTGCAACTGGTTTGTTGTTGCCTTTTCTTCTATTCATAATCTCCCACATTCTCGTCTCTTGGTGAAATGCTGTTTCTCAAATATGTCATGTTCTCTCGCCCCAAGTGATGATCTCTCCGTTGGTTTCCTCTATTTTTAATGCACTGCTTTTCCTTCTCCAATTCGCTCTTTTCTTCACACTTTGTCATTTATTATTATCCCATCAGGAAATACTCCTTGGCTTCAAGATACCTCCAACAGACTGAATTACATGTACCTCCATCTTATATCTTATTTGCCACTATATGTTCACTGGCCACATTATCGATTACATTGTCAATTCTTCATGGTATCTGTCTGGAATCCCTGTCAGTCTCACTTTAAAAAAAATTATATATTTGAAAGTGCTTACTGTCACTAAGTAAAACTCACCTGGAAGAATTCACTTCAGGACCAAAATGGATTCATTTCAATCTGGTCCTCTAGGATCAATCGTGAGTATTTTAGAATGTCTGGGACACCTCGGGGCATATCTACCTGTCAGCACGGGTTCCCACTGTATAAGATCCCTGGTGTCGGGAACTAGCCTAAAACTGCAATAACCATCCAACAATACAATAATGGAGATTTCTGAAAATTCAAGCATTCAAATATATGACTTTGATTTCACAAAGCATTGTCACCCTATGATCTCGCTCACCGTTTAATGTGTGTCTAAATAAAGAAGGAGACAAAAGAAATGTCAGCTGCTGGGTCCGACATCTCCACCTCATCCCGATGAGGAAAAAAGCATGCTAGAAGTTACCTCTATTTTACTTCAAATATTTTTCCTGCTGTATTTAATTTTGCCTAAGAAATCCAAATAAAAAGGAAGGGAATTTTGTGGTATGAGTTAAAAACTAGTTCCCTTAATATAACACTGCAGGATTAAATAAATGGCTATTCTGTAAATGTTTGTGGTAATCTCTTGCCTAGTTCTCCATTACAAAGTTTACTGCCACTGTCATGAAATTATATTTCATTTCAGAGGTGCTGATTATTTCTGTCCCCAAATCACTGAACTGAAAAACTAGTTATTATAAAATAGAATATTATATTTATAAATCAATCTACTGTCACCTGAAGAACTCTCAAGAGCAGTGTCACTGAAATAGAAACCTAACTATTGTGAATGTTTTATATAGTTTAAGGAGAGTATCAGACTTTCAGGAGGTTAAAAAGTAGTACCTCTTTCTGTAGTATTATGTATTTGAAATATATAGCACTATGTAAAAGCTTACATATCTGTATATTACTTCCACTTAATAGTGTACTTGCTGCTTCTTACAACTGGAAATATAATATGAATTAACTAGTACAGCCTTTTTATGTATATACTCATGCATATTGGTAGTGTACCTCTAATCTGGGCCTCACTTTAGTCTCAGTAGTGGTGCGCAAGAGGGGCCCTCTTTTGGCTATTGCTGTTGTTATTTGACACTAAGTCTACTCCACCTCCTGATATACAATGTAGGCAGAGAACTGCTCCTTAAAGTTCTCCGAAGCCAAAGGCCAGGCATGCCTTCTAAGTAGTTGCCTCTCAGTGAGTTCAAACCACCAGTTTGCCATCTCATAGGTGAGCCCTGAATCATTTGCACTATTAGATATATTCTTATTAAAAATGTCACCAACCATTTGTGGGAAAAAACCCTGTTACTTTTTGTATTAATCTAGGTACTTTAGAGAAACAAATGCACAGAAACTCATGTAAAAGAAAGAGTTTTATGTAAAGGTTAACTGTGCATCAAGAAAACATCCCAACCCAGTGCTGCCCAAGTCCACAAGTCCTACATTCATCCATAACCTATATGTCCAACTCCAATCCAGAAAGTCCTCCTCCATCACACAAAACACACACAGTGACACCAACTGCAGGAGGAAAGCCAAGTCAGTGAGTGTGTAAGCATCTCAGCACTGGCAGGGCTCTCCACACAGCTGCTCCAGCACCCAGGGCTGCATCGGGGTAGGTACATGTGGCTTCTCTTCAGGGATGTCTTGTAGGAAGTCAGCCTTGCCAGCTGAAGCAGGGAACTGCTAAGGCAGCTGGAGAGACCTGAGAACTAGAAAGGCGAGGCTCACTGAGCCATTTATCCCCCCACCCTTCAATTAATCCCACATGTGTTTATCGGCCAGGTTGGCACAATAAACTAAGTAACTCACTTTTTAACCTGCTATAAATTACTGCTAAGCCAAAGAGCTAATATTTGGTTTAAAAAAACTGTTGGAAGACCACTTTGGAATTGAGGGCTAACTGAAATCTATCTAAGGGAAAAGAGAGAGAGAGAGTGTGTGTGCCTGAGTGAGTTCTTGGAGAGACTAGATCATTCAGGACTTTGTAGAACGTGATGGATACTTTTACTTTGAGTCAAAATCCATTTTGAAACTATTGAAGGATTCTAAGCAGTGAAGAGGATAAGTTTCATTTGCATTTGAAAATGAATACTTCAAGTTTATACATAGAGAATGAGCAGGAGCAAGAGGGAAGATTTAAGACTATTACAGCACGGGCAAGAAATAGTCGGAGTCTGAATAAGTAAAGAGGAAGCGAAAACGGACGGGAGAGGTGCAAGGTTTCTGGATGGGTGTAGGGGATTGGGAAAGGAAAAGAATCAGCTGTCTGGTTTAAATAACTACATGAATGCTGATGACATTTTCTGATAAGGAAAAGTAAGAAGAAAAACAAATTTGGGATCTAAAATTAAAAATTACTTGTAGATATGTTACATTTGAAATGCCTATGGGAAGTCCAAATGAAGATGATAGGTAAAATACTACATTGAATTTAATTGGAGATAGACTTCAGGAACCACCAGGTAGTAAATATTCTACAAGGCCAGGGACTAGTCTGGCCTGCAGTCATAGAAGCCGGCGGCAGCAGCATCAGCACCACCTAACGTCACGTGTCTCGTTAAAGAGAAGCAGTTCTAGCCATCACATGACAAAACTCACTGCCTTCAGTCAATGCTGACTCCTAGTGAGCCATAGGACAGCATACAATTGCCCCTGTGAGATAATAACACTTTATGGGAGTAGAACGCCTTCTCTTTCTCTCACAGAGCTGGCTGGTGGTTTCCAACGGCCGTCCTTGCAGGTAGCACCCTAATATAGCCAGTACGTTTGATGAGCCTGGCTCGCTAATGATGTTATACTATCAATATGGCCCTTGGCAGAAGAAAAGATTTTCCACTGCTGAAAAAGGTCCAACAAAGAAATATCAAGGTCCTTCAACGCAGATCACTAATTCTCTGCAGTTCCCCCTTTTAAGTATTGTTATCTTTCACCTTATTGCAAAATAACATTATATCCCCACTATTCCCAGGCCTGCCATCGACAATCTATTCTCTGAAACAGGAGGAAGTGTGATCCAATGAAATGCCTGCTTTCTAGCCTCTTTCAAGTCTGTGCTCAAATACCCTCTTGGGGATTCTCGCATTGACCACCAGGCACGACCATCTTCATGGGGGAGTGATCTGCGCCATCACACAGGGTCTCCTGCAGTTGATTTGACAATGCCCTGCTGCTGTCTTGAAAATCTTAGCAACTTAAAACGAGGGGTCTTGCATCTTCATTTTTCATTGAGATTATACATCATGCAGCCAGTTTTACAACCACCAGCCTTAGTCTTCTCCATCATCCTCATTCTGATTTTTCTCCCGATTGCATTGTGTATGTTGCTGAATCAATCCCCATTCAGGTCAAAGTGGCGCCGCCCCATAGAATTTCTTGAACCGTAATCTTTACTGGAACAGATCAAGTATTTTCTTCTGTAGAACTGCTAGTGAGTTCAAACCACCAACATTTAGATGAACAGCTGAGCACTTAACTATTATACCACATGTTTCACCCATTGTATTATTTGTTTTTATTTGTTGATTACCGCCCTTCAGCAAACTTCCGAGAGAGTAGGTATTTTAAAATGTTCATTGCTGTGTCTCCAGGTTGTGACTAGCATACGATAGGTGTTCAAGGATTAGTTTTCCCAAAAAAAGCAAACAGAAGTTTTATCAGGAGTTAAGAGAGTGGGAGAAGTGTTTGTCAGGGAAGTGGGAGCAAACTCAAGAGTGCTTTACCATGCAAAGTGATCAAATGTGAAAACTGGGACATCAGGTGAAAAGTCACTGCCAGGACGTCAGTGCTGACTCATAGTGGCTCCTGTGGGTTTCTGACTCTGGAACTGCTTAAGTGAGTAGAAAGCCTGGCTTTGTGCTGCTGGTGTCAATCTGCCCACCGTGTGAATCTCAGCCTCACACATAATGAGGCAA
Organism: Echinops telfairi; assembly: GCF_000313985.2. Taxonomy (NCBI): domain Eukaryota; kingdom Metazoa; phylum Chordata; class Mammalia; order Afrosoricida; family Tenrecidae; genus Echinops; species Echinops telfairi. The sequence goes on from NW_022107431.1 coordinate 70,278,199, forward strand.
AGCTGCATTTGCTCATGTATTTGCGAAAAGCATTCCACATTAGTGCCGCAGTGAAATTGGAGCTTTGCAGAGTGAATGGAAGACTAAAGAGAAGATAATAAAGTGTGGGTGGTGTAAAAGTTTACTGCTTTTGACTGTTAACTGAAAGGTTGAAGTTTAAGTTCACCTATAGGAACTTCAAAAGAAAGGTATGCTATCTACTTGTGAAAATTCAGCCACTAAAACACCATGAGTTGGAATCAACTCAATAATTGCTGGAGGTAGTTTTATATATATATATATATGATAATTTTATTGGGGGTCTTACTGCTCTTATAACAATCCATGTATATATTTTATCAACCATATTTGTACATATGTTTCCATCATTATCTTCTAAACATTTACTTTCGATTTAAGCCTTTTGGTATCAGCTCCTCTTTTTTCTCCTCTCCCCGTCACCTTGTGAAACTCAGCCTAAACTTGATAAATTATAAATTATTTTAATATTTTACCCTGACCACTGTCTCCATTTCCCCACAGTTTCCGTTGTTCATCCTCCCCCTGTGGAAAGGGGTGTGTGTGGTTATGTGTCAATCGTTGCAATCGGTTCCCCCTTTCTCCCCTCCTCTCACCACCTTCCTTCTACCTTTCTGGTATCACTATTCCCACTCCTCTTCCTGAATTCGGTGTGTCACAAGGTCTTATCTCTTATCTGAACCTGTACCCATGCTCTGGTCTAGCCCACAGTGAACAGCAGGACTGGGGTCATGATAGTGGGGGATGAGGAGTCTCAAGGAACCAGAGGAATAGTGTGTGTTTTATTGGTGCTTTACTGCACCCTGGTTGACTCATCCCTTCCTTGTGACCCTTCTGTGAGGGGATATCCCATTGTCTACAGATGGGTTTTGGGTCTCTGCTCCAACCCCTCTTGTTCTCAACAATATGGGTTTTGTTTGTTTGTTTGTTTGTGGTCTTCTGATACCTGTTACCCAAACCTGTCAACACCTCATGATCACACAGGTTGGTGTGCTTCTTCCATGTGGACCCATTGCTTCTCTGGCTGCTTGTTAAACTTCAACCCTTTAAGACCCCAGACACTATATCTCTTGATAGCTGGTTAGCATCCACTTTCTTCACCACATTTCCATATGCACCCATTTTGTCTTCCTGATTGTGCTGGGAGAGTGCCAGGTTGTTAGAACAAAGTGTTCTTGCATTGAGGCAGGCTTAAGCAGAAGCCCAAAGTCTGTCCACTACCTCAATGTATTGCCATATAAATATATGTACTTGTGCCAATACCTCTATTGTTATGAATTAATGTATATGCATATGTACACACCTATGCTTACACCTACATCTATAGTATTGCTTCCTACATCTTTCCCTGTTTCCTTTTACCTTCCTCCTGCCCCGCCATCATGCTCACCCTTCTTCTGCTTCTTAGTAATTCCTCTCAGCTAGATTGGTATCTCTAAGTCCTACTCATTGTTGATTTTAATCCCCTAGATGTCCCCTTGTCTGTGGCATTGTTTGCTTGCCACTCGTCTCCCCGAGTTCCTCTGGAACTGTCGGTCCAGTTGCTTTCTCCTCGAGCTTGCTTCCCAAGCCTATCTTATCTAAGGCAGGTCTATCTTTTTTTTCCATAAAAAATAATTTTGACAGTAGTTAGAAAAATATGATTTAATTATCACCTGAATGTCCATCTATATGCAAGTAAGCCAAACTTAAAAGCATTTTAAACTAACTTCACAATGTGCTTTTTCCTCCCATAGACCTTTAAAAAGTCCAGTTTGTACAGAACATTTTTTCCTCTAGATTGCATTCCATTATCCATTATTTTTTAACTATTTTGAAGAAAGATGTGGAGATTAATCATTTGCTCTGTACTTGAGTTTTCACCATAGCTATGAAGAAAAAATAAGCACAAGAATTTAAAAAATGAACTTAATATGTTCATGTAATAACAGAAGACCTAACACAAATGAATGATTTGTAACTAGCAATAATTTCAGCAAGATTTCTGAGATGATTATTCAAATTGTGGTTAGTAAGCCAGGCTTTAGAATAAAGTAGGCTTTTAAAGTAAATTGTCAAAGTGAATAATATTTATGTCAATAATAAAACAAATACTTTCACGTTTTTGAGAAAATAGGGATGAGAAAAACGTGGGTCAGACCTGTAAGATTAATAAGAACAACGTTTATTTAACTCAGTGAGTTTGGATGGAAAGCTGAGGAAGATGAATGTAGGGATAAAAACAGACTAAGAAGGAGCACACGAAGGAAGTAAAGGTTCCAAATTGATGGTGGCAATGATTGCACCATCCTTTTGATATGATTTAAATGTTGAATTATATGATGTTAATTATAACTCAATACATTTTTTAAAAGAATCTCTATATGATTATAAGAGTGACACGATTAGTAAAAATATCGTGGGTTTTTCCATCAGAGAGACATTATGTACAATAGAACAAAATACTGCCTGGTCGGATGCCATACGCGCACTTTTTATGTTCCAGCCCGTAGCTGCAGCCGCTGCGCCGATTTAGCTAGCTAGCCCCTCTCCCGGAGGAGCGCCTTCGGTTCCCTGACGCCGCACTGAGCACCGCGTTCTTTTCCAGGGACTGGTCTCTCCTGAGAAGTCCGAAGAATGTGAGACCGATATTCCATCCTCTTTTCTGAAGATTATTCAGGTTGTACTTCGTCCAAAACAGACTTGTTTTTCTGGCCGTCCAGAGTGATTTCAATATTCTTCATAGGCAGCACGATTTAAATGCATAACTTCTTTTTTCCGTATCCCCTATTCGTTGTTCAACTTTCATATGAGGCGATTGAAAATGCCACGGCTTGGGTTGGGGATCCCTTGGGGTTAGGGGCCCCTTAGTGCTCAGAGGGACATTCTTGCTCTTCACCAATTAAAAGAGGTGTTGTACAGCAGATTTGTCCAATGTAATAATTTGTTTAATTTCCTGACTGCTGCTTCCATGACCATTAATTGTGGATGCTAGCAAATGAAATAAAAACTTCAATATTTTCTCCATTTATCATTATGTTTTCTATCATTATGTCCAGTTGTGAAGATGTTGAGTTCCAATGAGTAAGGCTGCAATCTTTTACCTTCATCAGCAAGTATTTCAAATCCTCCTCACTTTCAGCAAGCCAGGCTACCTTGTCTTCATCTTACAGGTTGTTAGTACACCTTCCTCCCAACCTGATGTTGCATTTTCTTTATATTATCCAGCTTCTCAGATTACTTTCTTAACATAAAGATTGAATAAATATTTTGAAAGGATACAACCTTTACACCTTCCCTGATTTTAAATTACACAGTATTCTCTTGTTCTCTTTCAATATATAAATGTGCTTTATTGATACTACTAGATATTATCTACTCAGTAAATCTAGATGGATCATAGCTTTTAAAATTAACAGGGGGCATATTTTTATATTCTTTGTGGGGCAGGTATATATTTTCTAAATAAAAAATTTTAAAACCACTAATCATAAATGAAAAGGGTTGAAAAAAGTTTATTTTTACTAAAATTAAGAATTTTAGTTTATCAAAAGATAAAAGGCAAGACACAAAAGAAAATATTTTAAATTCACTTATTCAACAAGACACCTAGAATGTGTTCAAAACTCATAAACAAATTAGGAAGCAAAATTGGACAACCCAACTGAAAAATAGAATCAGCAGATGTCTCAAAGAGGTTACTCAAATGGACAACAAATATATGAAAATGAGTTTAATGATTTTACACAACAGAAAAATGTACATCCAATCTAAAACTAAATAATAGTACAAACACACCAAAAACTAACTGGAAAAAAAGCTCATAGTAACACATTTTGACAAGGATGCTGGACAATTGTGACACCGATATACTACTGATCAGAGTGTAGGAGGATAAAACCAGTTTAAATTTTCTCTTATCTTTTTTTTTTTTAAATAGTCTGTATCAAGCGAAGCCAGTTAGGTTGTAACTGGCTAGGGCTTCAGATTTGAGAACTCCTTCATATAACAGATATGGAGCTGAGGCACAGAAGCTAATTGAAGTTTCATTCAAGGTCAAGTAGCTAGAATTCATGTCTCTGATTGTTGGGTTGGTGGGGCTATTTTTTCTACCACACAGTATGGCTTTCTCTAAATGACTAGACAGGAAATAAAGAGTAAAACACAATGGTTTGAAATTGAACGTATTCCACGTTGTGCAAGTAAAACCCATTTAGTGCAATCTTAAGTGCGTATAAGGAATTTAAATCAAATTTATTTTCAATTCTACTAAGGAAGTTTTAGGCTTATAATAATAATAATGGTAAGCCTAGAACCATCTATTAGAGATCTGAATTTGGAAGTCTCAAACATAAAAGCCTTTCATAAAATATAGCTGGGTATTAGTCATCATTGTTTTTATACATTTGAAAGAACTTAATAACCACATTATTACATTTTTTCTGGAGTACAAATGAACTGTTCCAAAAAGATCAATTAAATAATAGGACTGAGATGCAACATTTTATCATAGGGTTTTCTCATGAATTTACTGCATTAAAGTTAATTCCCTTGCTATTATTGAGGAAATAGCATGGTCTTGTTAAGGTTTTAGAATTTCTAGAGACGGAGAAATGGATTTCTTGGCATATTAAACAATAGAATCCTTGGAACACCAAAGTAGTCTTAAAAAAAATTGTCTCCTTTAAATCGGTACATTTTCATCAGAAAGAGAAGTTTTGTCTCACAAGAATAAAGCTTTTAATTTCACATCTAGTGAGATGAATTATTATTTTCTCTTAAATAGGAATTTTACGTATGCATAACAACTTGAATAATAGTCACTTTTTAAATGTAAGATGAAAAACTAAGTGCTTAAAAACTACTACTTCAGTTTTTTCTCTAGCTAAATGTCTCCCTCATTCATTGTATTGAAGTTCCTTATGCTCTTAATTAAAATAAAGTATTTGAAGCTAGTAATCTTGGAGAGCCCATATAAAAGTCTTTAACATTTAAAGATAGCTTCTCTAGATTTCTTAGAGACTGCTTAAATATTTCAATAATACTAAAGATTTACGGTTTATGGATGAAATTCAATCAACCCTATAAACAATAAATATGAATCTTATATGATCAATTAAGTTATCTTTTTACAAGAGCAATATAACAACAACAAAACAATTAATAAACATAGACCACTCTCCTTGTAAGACAATAAAAGAGTATGCACTTTCCTACAAATATTAGCTCACATATAAAATGATCTTTTGTACTTCCCACAGTTTGACAAAGCTAAATGTGTTAGCTATATAAAGAGCCAGGAGCCAAAACATCTGAGAGAGTAAAAAGGAGGAGGAAATGAATTTTCAGAGAACATTGTATAAAAGTTTATAGAAGACTTTCATTCACAGCTATTAATTCTTTACTTTGATGGAGAATGTATTCAGTCATTATTCCTTTGTAAGAAAGTGCTCTCAGCTGTTTTCATACAGTAAGGGAAAGGTTTTTTCAGACTTAAAATATCTTCTGTAAAGTACTTAGAAGAGTAGTTATATTCATTTGAAGCATTTGATTGTTAAAGAGTGGGAGAACCATAATGACACATGATATGCTGGTTACATAATCTAGTGTCAATTTGGCACTTGATAGGATTAAGAGTGAGTGGGTGGAGTCTAGTGTGTCAATTGGATCATAGCCAAAGAGGCCTCTGGGTGGGCATGGCTTCTCCTGCAAATTCTGGGAACTCCTATATTTTCTCCTTGGAAGCAGAGACATGCCTCTCTCCACTCTCTCCTTTGGTGAGTCTCTACAGACAAGGCTCATTCCCTGGGAGACATTACAACTGGCAAGACACACAGAGCTACACTAGTGACCTGAACTGGAGGAGCCACATGGAGATCACAACCAGCGCTGAGAGGCCTACACTACCACTGGATCCACAAGACTTTCTACTGCATTCGGCATCACTGTATGTGGTTTATGAGTCTGAAGAGGAATTTATAGATTGCTATCAGAGATATGGGCTAATATGTGACTTCAGGACATGATCTGGCTAGACTGGACTGGGATGTTTTCTCAATATTCAATTGCTCTTGTATATAAAGTTCTCTCTTGAGTGTCCCTGGCTTTGTTTCTCTATTCTATCTGGACTAACACAAATGATAAAGTAGGCTGAGAGATTTAGCTTAAAGAATTTATTTCCTCAGAATATTTCATAAACAAACATGCACTGAGAGATACACAAACAGACTAGATCTTTACTTTCTGACCAGTATTTTCAGCATTTTCTTATTTGTAAAATATCATGTACCGGCTTCAGACAAGGTCTGTAATGAAGGAACACTCTAAAAGGAGCATTGTAATCTCACAATGACTTAATACCCCGCTTCCTTAATTTTTCTCTTATTCAATTTCTTCTTCAATTTTCAAAAATTGAACACATAGTAAGATCACATATGCAAGACAGGCCTCAGCATGCCATCCACTTGCTCCTTTGAGTCCTGGATCATTTGGCATGCTTTTTGGGTTTTGTTTTCCTAAACAGAGAGAATGATGTGTGTTTTCCATCGATAGTTTCTGCTGAGCTCACTCAGACTAATAAACAGGTTTTTATATAAACTCTGGTGAGCAAAACGAAGTAGACTGAAAATCATGTTTTTATTCTTTCTACTTGTTTTTATACCATAGCAATATTTTAAGACATGATTCATATCTACAATAATAAAAATATAAAGTTCCAACTGGGAGTGACTTATTTAAAAGAGCTACAACACAGAGCAGAGAAAAGGGGGCTTGGAGGGGAGTTTATTTACATATAGATCTTTCCCTAGCATTTGGAGTTAATCATAATACAGTCTGGATAAGCCAATTTACCAGGAATTTTATTCAAACGATTGAGAATGAATTTATAGACTACAGAATCAAAAAATCTATTAGCATATAGCTTTAATGTTAAATTAATAATCTAGAATCTCTTAAACCTATTTTACAAGAAAAAATCAAGGTGATGCTATTACAGCATGCTCACCCAACCCTTTGGAAGATCTGAAATAAACTTGATCCTATTCTAAAATCTGAGGAGCACTGGTAGCATAGTGGGTCCTGTTGGGCAACTAACCTCAAGGTCAGCAGTTTAAAATAACCAGCAGCTCTGTGGAAGAAAGATGAGGCTGACTACTCCAGTCAAGAGCTAGTCTCTGAATCCCACAGGACAGGTCTACCCTTTACAGTAAGGTCTCTGTGGGTCAGAATGGACTCACTAGCAATGAGTTTTGGGATTTACTCTGAGATCTAGATTACGTGTAAGCTTCAGAAGACCCATCAAGATTTGGGGCATAGAGGAGATAACTTCCAACCAACTTTTTCCTACCTAATAACTCTCAATCTGGATTATATTTTACTTAAAATCACTAAACATGATAATAATAGATAACTACTCTAAATAACAGATAATGATCCTATGCTTTAATTATCCTGATACTCTCTATTGAGCTTCTTATATTTGAATACAGACGACTCAATAGCTTTTTGGGTAACATGAGGGTAAGTAAAAATTTACAGCTGCAAAGCCATAGAAACATTTATTAAACAAAAATATTAAAATCTGAAGCTGTTATTTCTCCACATATTCTCCTTCTTGGTCTACATTTCTGAAAGCAGTGCTTCACCTGGGTTCTACATTGGCTAGCAGTTTGAAACTACACACCACATGGAGGCCGGACGATGAGGCTCTAACTATGCGAAGAGTTACCGTCTCGGATATGCGTAGGGGGGAGTTCAACTCTGTCCTTCATGGCTGGAATGAGTTGGAATGAACGTGGTGGCAGTTTCTTTGTCTTAAGTCTTTCTCAAAGAATATTCCTCTTTTCAGCTTCTGCTTAATCAAAACAGCACTTTTGTCATCTTCAAGAAACTTAAAATTGTGTGTCTTAAAATTACCTTTCACGTGTGGAGAGCACAAAAAGTTTAAAGGGGAAGGTCTGGCCTGTAGGAGAGACAGAGCAATACTATCAATCAGATTTCAACGGGGCAGTCCTGGCTGTCCTGAACAAATTAGCTAGCTTGGGATCAAAAAACAAATTTTGGCACAGCTTCCCAGACCTTAGTTTCCCCCGTGGTCTTTTTCCATCCCAATAAGCCCCAATCATCATCCTGTGAAACGGGATGAGATAGTCTATGAGAAAGAATAGTTTACAACGTTAAGAAGTCCCCATAATCTTATGAACTTCTTACCCTCCTTTGAATTTAACTCGCCCAGAAAACACCTGAAGAAGTCACTGCTTTAACGAACCTTTCTGTGTGAAGGCAACTTAACAAGACACACAAGGTGTCTGCAGCCATCCATTGATCAGAGTGATATCATTGAATCTGTTTGAAGGATAAAGAAACTCAGGTGTGTGAACTGAAACTTTTATAGCAATGCTTTTTGACTTACCCTGGTATTGAATAATATGATTTTATTTATACTGTATGATACTACTCTTAATATTTCTTCTGCTCATATTTCTGTTGATAAAACTACTTAAATCTTGATATTTTTTATTTAGAAATACACTTAGTATTTCTTTTTATTTAGAATACACAGAGTAACCCTAGGTGACTACTATGACAAAAACACTGTTTGATATTTTTAATGTTATAATAAAAATATTAGTAAACTAACCCTTCTAACATTTTCTCAAGGCTTTTTTTTTTTTCATTCCAAAATTGTGGGAGGATGTACTAAAAATAGTGGAGGATATTCTAGATCACGTTCAGTCACAGTCCAACTCAGGAACCTTAAGTCCATCAACTGAAATCTCAAAACATGTTTAACCAAAAGACAGATAATATTTCACAAGTTCAGATATGATTGTTGTAAGGAAATACAGTTGAAAAATGGTGTATTCTAACTTATAAAGGAAAAGTAGAAATTGACTTAGCTATGGACATTGTACAAATTATTCTTTTCTCTAATCATTGTTGTTTCAGTTTTTTTAAAAGCCTGAGAAATCCCTGTTTTGGTATAAATTCCTTGGAAATAAATGCTTTCATAATATTGTCCTGCTTTCTGGAACATTATAAACTTTTGGTGAGAGCAAGCACCTCATTAAACTACTTGTAGAAGCACCAGCTCAGGTGCTGACACTACCACTAATGACTCAAGACTGATTATGCCGGGCGTGGAGAAAACTTTTCAATTATTCTTAATATCAAGAGATCATGATCACCTTCACAAAGCCCATATATTTGAAGTGTAAAACGGTGCGGACACTGTGGTAAACAGTATGATAGTTTCTTAAATACTTACTTACTTAAATAACAACTTAAAGTTGTTAATCTTTATGGAAAACAAACACCAATACCAACAGAAGATCAAATCCATTATTTTTTTGAATAGATTTCAACTCATAGCAACCTTCTAAGAGTACCATAATTTTGTCTCCTGAAGGAGTGACCTTTGAATTAAAACCACAGGTTTATTGGTTAGCAAGGAGCTCTTATGGCTCTTTGGGTGAGGCAGTATGCTGCTAACTGAAAGATTGGTCATTCGATCCTACCGGCCACTATCTGGCAGAAAGATGATGTTACCTTTCCCCCTCAAGGGTTTGAGTCTCACAAACCCGAGATAGGGGTTTTGGTTAGCAGCAACCACCAGTGTCCCTAATATTAACGTACAACCCAATATTTCCACTCCTAAGATGTCTGGTGGTGTAGTGCTTATGCGTTGGGCTACATGGTTGGCTGTTTGAACCCACCACCAGCTCCCCAAGAGAAAGACCAGGTTTTCTCTGCCCACAAACAGTTACAGTCTCAGAATTGCATATGGGGTCGCTGTGAGTCAGCATTGACTCTATGGCAGTGAGAAGAATACATCCAAAAGAACAGAAAACATGGACTCAAAACAGACACATACGCATCGGTGATTACTGCCTCATTACTTAGAACAGCTAAGAGATAGAAACCACTCAAGTGCCTATCGCAGATGAACAGATAAACAAAATGTGCTGCATCCATATAATGGAGGATTATTCATTTATAAAGAGAAATTGGAAGTGTTTCAGAAGGGGGCGAGTGGGAAGGGGAGGCAAAGTAATTTCTTACGTTAGACCAATACCTGGGCCATTGACTGAAAGTAAATGACCTTAAGAAAGCTACTTTTTCCACCTGTATTATTGATATAGCTCAATTATACTGTGCTGCCTCTTCTCCCCACAACATTTTTGATAAGGGACAACCAGTGAAGAAACTTAGCTCTAAGTCTGAAAGGCTTCTGGCGCAGGGCAGCTCCTCCTGTTGAATATTCCCTTCCATACAACCAGTCACATGGTCCCTTGGCATTTTTCCCATGACTCAATTACCAGAAACTGCATAAGGTGTACTGGAGAATTTGAATCTTTCTGCATCCATCATGGCTTATTCGACATGGAGTGTTGCAGGGGTTTTAATTTGAAATTGTCTGGCATTATGTCTATTAAGTGAGTCATAGATTTTTATTATTCATTAGGTACCATAAATATACAAAACTAGACATCCATTTTCAATGGCAGTTAATGTTTTGAAAGGTAATAACAGGCTTAGGAAGTGCCCACATTTTTTTCATGCTTGTTCCTCTTCTTTTTTTGCTTAAATCAAGTTTTATGTTTTTCTCTTTTTGTAATACTTCTGCCTTTCTCCAAAAAGTAGCATGTAAGTCAGGTGGGATGAAAAATCATAGCAATGATGACAGGAAGAATTTTTTCTGGAGTGCAAAACAAAGTCTCTTTAAACACAATTTTTCTGGGGGAAAATCTCAAATTCACTCCTCCCTTCATGTTTACTTTATACATATGCAACATGCACTGTAAAATGGAAGCATCCGCATTCCTTCCTTATCTACTTCATCAGCATCATTAACACTAAATCTAAATATGCATTGATCCATTTGAGTATATTTCTTTAAAGAAGAGCTGTCTTATACATCGGGCACCATACTATGAATCAAGGGTTCTTCCATCCAATCTCTAAAGATTTTTTGGAGGTCATTTTACTATCTCAGTTCCTCACTGAAAAACAATCACAATGGACATTTCCAGGTAAGAATTAATACAATGGCATTTTTCTCTATGCAAAACTCATCCTCTTCATAATGTCTTTTATGTTAGAGAACCTATCCAAACTGCTTATTTGTTCCTTATGTATTTTCAGCCCTAAAAGCAATTCACTAAGTAGTGTTTTTGTTGTTGTTTGCCTTCGAATTGATTTGGACCCATAGTTGCCAGACGTACAACAGAAGAAAAAGCTGCGGGGCTCCCATCATCTCACGGTTGTTCTTCTGTGTGAGCCCCTTGTTGCAGCCTCTGCGCCCTCATTCTCATCACGGGCTCTCCTCTTTTCCGATGCCCCTCGGCTTTCCCAGGTATAATGTCCCTCTTCAGGAACCGGTCTCTCCTAAGAACACGTCCAAAGTGCTTAGGACTAAGTCTCTTGTTGGTCAAAGTAACTGTCCTTCTTCCAAGACGCATCTGTTTGCTCCTTAGGCTGTCCACGGCACTTTCAAGCCTTTCCACCAAAACCATAGTCAAATGCATCCATTTGTTAGTCAGTCTAGACTTGCAATGTGCAACTTTCACATGTATATGAAGCAATTAAACATGCCATGACTTGGGTCTGTCACACCTTAGTCCTCAAAGTAATTCCTGCTTTTCAACACTTTAAAGAACTCTTGTAAAGCAGATTTCCCTAATGCAATTTGTCATTTGATCTCTTGACTGCTGCTTCCATGAGCACTGATTCCATGCAAAATGAAATCCTTGGCAACTCCCATCATTTGTCTATTGACCATGACATTACCTATTGGTACATTTGTGAGGATTTTTGTTTTCTTTACACTGAATTGTAATCCATAATGAAAGCTGCAGTGCTTGAACTTCATCAGCAAATGACGCAAGTCCTCCTCACTTTCACTAAGCAAAATTGTGTCATTTGCGTATATCAAGTTGTTATTAAGCCTTCCTCCAATCCTGATGTCACATTATCCTTTCTATAATCCAGCTTCTCTCATTATTTGCTCACACAGATTAAATAAGTCTGGTAAAAGGGCACAGCCCTGATGCACATCTTTCCTTATTTTAAACCATGCAGTAAGCCTTAGTTCTGTTTGCACAACTTCTTGAACCATGTGTAGGTTCCTCTTAAGCACAATTCAGTGTTCTGGAATACTCATTCTTCTCAAGGCT
>NW_022107431.1:70290914-70295036 GCF_000313985.2 Echinops telfairi
CAAGTCTGCCAATTTTGATCATTAAAGAAAAGCCAAATAATCTGATGTTTTAGTGCAAACTCAAAGTCATACAAGTGAATGTCATTCTGGTATTCTCTGCTTTCAGTTAGAATCCATCTGATGTCAGCAAGGATGTCACCTGTTCCATGTCCTCTTCTGAATCTGGCCTGAACCTTTGGCAGCTCCCTTTCAATGTACTTTTGCAACCATTGTTGCAAAGCCTTCAGAAAAATGTGACTTGCATGTACTATCAATGATATCATTCTATAAGTTGGGCATTCTCTTGGGTCACTTTTATTGGGCATGGGTACAAATAAGGATCTCTTCCAGTCAGTTGGCCAAGTAGCTGTTTCTTAAATTTCCTGGCATAGAAGAGTATTTCAAGTGCTTCATCAGATTATTTAAATATTTAAACAGTATGATAGAGATGTGCTGATCAATATATAGTAGGGAATCAGTCACTATTTTTAAATTAAAAGCACAATGTAATTATTTTCTTATCATCATGATACAAAAGAGAATAAAAGCTAAGTATCTGAGGAGTATATGAATAGGCATGAACAATTTTAATTTAAATGTTTAGGTACTAACATTCTTATTGTGTTAAAAATTAAGAGATTTAAATCACTATAACAGTGTTTTAGAACAAGTCAGTTATCACTGATTTTAACTGTCAAATGTAAAGACTCATAACAAGGTTTCTCTCAGAAAATGTAGTCACTCAAATTCTGCATCTTTTAATTAGTGCAGGTGAGGTATTTTTGTTTACTTGTTTGTTTTAAGTTAGTCTCTTCTGTTTAGAAGTCTATTACTCAAAAATTTAAGGTGAATGCACAGTAATAAACATTATGCCGCGTAATGGAAATCAATTACTGCGGTCTGCTTTAAGAAGTCTAATGATTACTGACTGACCTCGTTCCCATGCAAACCACTTGAATGAGTCAAACTAAGCAGGTACACTTCTTTTCCATTCTTGTTTCTTTTCCCCTATTTAAAAAGGAGAAAAGAAAGAGTCAAAAATTCCACTCCAACTAAAAGTAGCATCCTTCCATTTCCAAACAGATAGAAATAGCGAGGAAAAGGGCCTAGAAAGAAAAGTAGGAGAAATAATTTTAAATTTAGAAAGTAAACTTGTAGTAGGGAATGTAGGAAGGAAATTCCCTGGAAGTACATTTATGAACTTTATTGGATATTAACACATATTTTAGCACCCTAAGTCTTAGCACTCACTACTATATTTAAATAAATATATGAATTTGACTTTAAAGTTCTTCACAGTTGTCAAAGGATTCCCATTAGGAAAAACAAAAAAAAGTTAAATGTTAGTTACGGGCATGTATGTTTATATAGAAAGGGCCAAAATGATTAGGAAAAAACATGAAAAATATATACCATTTGGTTTATGGCTACATAAGTAATAATTTTAGTTTGTGAGTCATCATTTTGAAATAATGTATTTCTCCATAAAATATTTTCAATTTATCTTACATCTTAACCAAGTATCTAAATTTGAGGTAGAATTTTGCAACTTATCAAAGGCAGCAAGAAATATTTTCTACTTCAATTTTGTAATATTCAAGTAAGTCTCAAATTCCACATGAGCGCCTTTCTAGCCAAATTATGCATTCCAAGCTTTCAGTCAAGAGGGTGGGTGTGTGCAAACTACAAACAGGCGCTAGTTCAACACAAATGGCAGACTCAGAAGGATCTCAGGAAATCATGTTACCTAAAATAGTTATATTAGTCAGTTGTTTATGGACTCATAATTATAATTCCCTTCTTTTAAAATATTTAATTTTATAATGTTCAATTTGTTAAGAGGATTTAAGCTAAAACTAGTTGAGAAAATTATTTTTGCTTTTTCTTTTCAAGGTTAAAGTTGTGTTTACAACCATCTCGGCAGACTTTGCCTAAGTGAACATGTGGCTGTCATTGTCTTTGAACTCTATTCTCTTTGTCAAAACGCCAGGGCTCAGACGTCCTCATGACTAGGGGGAATTAAACATGGAGGGGGGAAAACAGGAATGAACAGGACTTCTTGATCAAAACTGAAGATTCCTTAGTAGATTCTTTCAATGGGCGATGACATAGGAACACTTGTCCGTCTGGAGCAGGACCAGACAGCAGTTCATTGTGTTGTACATAGGGTTGCCATGGTTGAACTGACCAGATAGCACTTAAAAACACCAGATTATTAAAAATAAGTATGCTGATAGGTATTCATTTATATGTGAATACCAAAGCTAATACATACCAATGAATTTCAAAAGAATTCTTTGCAATTATAGAAGACAGAATACTGCTTCTACTACATATGGTATAATAATGACTATATATCAATAGGGTAACAAGTCAAAACAGTCTTTCAGTTTTCCAGGAAAGAGACAGAATATGATTTCTAAACCTAACTAGCTAGCTTGCTAACATTACTTGATCAACCTAACCTGGTCCTCCACCAGCCAGATTCAATAACTTTTTTTTTTGCATGCCTCTGTAAAGGAACTCTATACTGGTATTTAAAATTTCTCCAGTTTTCATTTCCTTATTTGAGGGAGTGGGTGAGTGGTAGTAAGGTGATGGTAGAGGAGATGAATGTTATTCATATAGTAGTACCCAGCCAAAAATACATGAGATGAAATACCACTATCCATGTATCTAAGGAGGATTCTAGTGTATTTTTTCCAAGACAGATGTTTGTTCACTGTATAGTCCATGATACTTTCAGTATTCTTCCCATCACCATAATTTGAATGCATTGATTATTGTTAAGTCTTCCTTATTCAGCTCCCAACTTTCACATCCGTTTGAGGTCATTAAATACATGGCTTGTGTTGGACACACCATAGTTCTCAAATCAACACTATATATACATATAGATAACAAGCTGAATAAGGCTGATTATTAAAGTTGATTATATGTAGTTATTCTGGCATCAAGGAATCATAGAGATTTCCATACTTTTTTTTTTAAGCAAATACTCAACTGAGATAGAGTTTACCAGCTATCTGCAGTCCCTGAGCGGCAGGCACAACAGGAATGTGATCAACTACTAATTGAAAGATTAGTGGTTCAAGTGCAACTAGCAATGAACTAGAAGAAAGACCTGTGATCGACGTCCATAAAGTTAAACAACCAAAAAATTCCAACTCATGCTGTTGAGTTGGTTTCAACTCATAGTGGCATTATCGAACAGAATAGCATTGACCTATATCCTCGCATAGGTGGTGACCTCAACCCAAGCAGATGGTCACCTGTTTCCCCTGCTGCGCAGATTGGGGCTTCAAGTCAGCACCTTTCTGATAACAGAAGAGTGCTTTTGAGAGACAGAGGCCCAGTATAGCTGCTGAAAGTGCTTTGGAGCGTAGTGGTATTCCAAAGCAGGGGTGGTCCCCGTGGGGTGGAATTGACTTGCAGGACAATAAGAAATAGGTCACAGATTATGCTTTCTACTATGGTCACAGGGCTTTGAGAATAAATTAATTTGTAGTTTTATTAAATAACATCAAAGTATAGCTATATATTTATGCACACACAGCCATATCTCAGATCGCTAATCCTTCTCTTTTCTTCATCCACAGCCCTTTTTCTATTTAGTAACCAACAAATTGATACAAAACATTTATACTGTGAGAATATACAACTTGGCCCTCATCTTAGAATCTTCCACTGAGATTTCCAGTATGATGACCTCGCACAAATTCATATCCCTTCTTTCTTCTTTTGGAATTATAGTTCACTAAACATGAGCTTTGGTGAGGACTTTGTTAGCAGAGTCATTAAAACACACACACACACACACACACACACACACACAAAGAATCATTTAAAGGAGGAATTAGTTTGAGTTTAAAGTATCAAATTTTTAAAAATCAAATAATTTTCTAATTATTACCACTCATTCACCACAATGTACTGCACTGTAGTCAGATTGTTGAATAGCCAAAAATCAAAGCTGAAAATAAATTACATTTTATAGATCATTTGCTTGTAATTAAAGCACACAGGCTGCTTTTTAGGCTGTATTAAGATTCAGGAAAGTAATTTGTGTCATTATTCAAAGAATTTTCAAGTTAGAATATTTTATCCTACCCAGAACCACACTGCTGATTTTATTTCTGCTAT
>NW_022107431.1:70295929-70297473 GCF_000313985.2 Echinops telfairi
ATATATATATAATTTACTACCAAACTGTCTTACAAATAGAATAATTTGACAAATGACTGTATTTTAAAAAAAACCTCCCAAATAATTTCCATCTTCCAAATACTATCTTCAGATATTCTGATAAATAAGCTAAAACTTAACAGAAAACTGAACAAGAAAAATAAAGCATTTTTGAAATGAGACTATTTGAATAAATTTTGTGGCAATTGATAAAAAAAAAAGTTGTAATTTTTTCCCTCACCACCCCTAAATTAACATCCTGCAGAGTATATAGAAGGAGTGTTTGTTGTTTTTGTTTGTTTGTTTGTTTGTTAAACTGGTACTGATTCTAGCATGAGTTTCATAAACTCATAGTAGAGGAGTCTTTTGTTAGTCTGGGTTGACTAGCGAGAACTTTATATCAAGAAGTAATTATGCATCAGGAAAACATCCCAACCCAGTTGAGATCAAGTACATAAGTCAAATATTAGCCCATATGTTTAATACTAGTCTATAAATGCCTTCTCCCTTGGAGCTGTTGATGGTTTTGAACTGCTGACCATGTGGATTTCAGCTAAAAGTGTAACCATTACTCCTCTGGAACTTATAAAATAATTATTAAGTAAAAATTCAGATTTAGATGACTTATTTAATTTCTAAATAATAAATAGGGAACCACAGGGTATGATTTAGAACATGGTACAAATAAGCATAGTTCAATTTCATATCTCTTCAATATTACTGGGTGTTCTAATACATTTTACTAACTTTTATTGCCAGTTTGAAGCTAATGTTATCAATAGTCCTGGGTTTTGGAATCACATATGAATACACTTCATGAAAAATTGTGTTAAAAATGAATGAATAAAGAAATGAAAAAAGTAAAATTTATTAAAAATCCTTATGATGCACTAGAAACATATCGAAAGAAATGCTTGAAGTAATCATTTTCTCTAGTGTACAAGCAAGATAATTGTAATGGAAAGAATTCATATGCCCAGATCATATTGCCATTAAGAGTTATGAATCAAACTGCAATTTTCTGCTCTAAATTGAAATTTATTTGAATTATGAAATGACACTATTATGACAAGTAAATAGTTAAGTCAAATTTTTGGAAAAATTAGTTACCTTTTGTTCTTGTCTTGATTTTTTAACCTAAAGTCTGAAAGTAGCTTTTTATCCTCCAAAAATCTTTTAGGGGTCCTTATACAATGGTAAGCATGTGCAATTTTCTGGGAATTCATTTGTAACTCTAATCAGAATCTCAAGTGAATCATGACCTGAATAAAGTGAGGAATCAATTACCTGGATTAGAATTTTGGATAACTCTAAAGAATTAATGAAACCACTGCACCCTATTTTTTACTATTATTCAGTCACCATCAGCTTGCAGATGAAACCTGTATCTAATATGAAAACTACATGAATTACACAAATTAAATAATTATGTACTTTAAAACCACAATAAACTATCTAATTTTACTTCTGTTTTTAAGGTGATATTAAATAAGATATTTGATTTCACCTATTACATAAATGTCTATTCTGTTTAAATGAGCCAA
>NW_022107431.1:70301541-70327699 GCF_000313985.2 Echinops telfairi
ATCCTCCCTTACCACTTCTTTTCCATTCCCCCAAAGTTGGGTGTATCTATTTTTAACTTTATTAGATGCAAGACATAAGTGGGGGAAATGCCCCAAAAACTGGGGGAAAAGCTCTGCTGTGCAGAGCTTTAATAGTACACACTTTTTACTGCTGGTGAGAATCAAGCAACTCGCTCTGAGTGAGTGCATGCAGTGGCGTTGCCTGGGAAGGTTCTCTCTGGTCACTGAATTTTTTCATAAAAGCAGTTTCATGAGAGGAGGGAAGATGGCTTCCAAGTATATTTACCCGCCTAGAGCTTCTGCTGTCAGACCCTGAAATTAAGAGGTAAGGAGAATGAGACTGGGAGGCTGAGTCCTAAAATTAGAATCAGGCTACTAGGGTCTGGCCCAGATTCCCAATTTCATGGCTTTTCACTCACAAAGCAAACCAAGAAGGCACTGAGATGTTCTAGTTTCGTTGTGCTGGGATCGTAGGCTCCATAATACTTGACCCCTGCCGGCATGCTAGTCCCGCAGCAAGCAGCAATTACCCCAGGCTGCTGTCTAAAAGTGGTCATAATCCCAGACTTGAAGACAGCCTTTCAAAGTTAATTATAATACACCACACCAGAGCGCCACTCACTGTTAGCGATCTAGCACTTCCAGCCTAGGGGTGGGCACAGGTAGCCATAGATTTGCAGCAACTGAAAAGACGTCAGGAAACTTACCTGAGTTCGATCACAGTGTGGCAGAGCACAAGCTGGTAGCTGGTAGCCTGAGGGAGAATTAAGTTCTAGTTGGCTGAGAAGAAAACAGTCTCTTTGATAAGTGAGATCTCCTCCCCCTGGGGGTCAGTGTGACAGCCCTGAAATCAGGGCCCCCAACAAGCCCAATATAAAAATGACAAAAAATATTTTCTTGGTAAAAACTTCAAATCCCAGGCTCATTGTTCAACTCCAGGACAAACTTGCAGAACACATCCTCTAACATACAGTAACATAATAAGGGAGCCAGAGCTAAGGAATGCCAGAAGTTAGCTACAGAGCCCAGCGGCTTTCAATAAAACAAAGAGCTTCTGGGGCAATCATCAGTCTCAGAGTAATTTCACAGACCATAAACGGACAACCCGTAGCCAGTTGGCCAGGAAAACAAAACATTCTGAGCTACTGGGGATCAGCGGTCTCGGCACAAGCTAGGGCAAATCTGCAAGCCCAACAGGGGGAGCTACTGTCCACCCTCAGTGGTCCTACATGCAGCTGGGGGGGGTCCTGCCTGTCAGTTGCAGTCTTTCACATAGCGGGGGCGGTGGGTGGGGGGGCTCCCTTGCTTGTCCTATGGCCCTACACGTGGCTGAGGGAACTTCTTCTACATAGGGCACTTCCAGCTCTCCACACTGCTGCGATCTTGCCTACTAGGGCAATTCTGCCCAACTCATGTGCGACCCTCCACTAAAAGGGCACACCCACCCATCACCTTGGGGCAGGGTTTAAACCCCTCCAGCCTCATGTTCAGGTGATCAAGGATCAGCTATCTCTTTACTCTTAATTTTTTTCTTTTCTCTTTCTCACCACAGTCAGTCTTCCCTTCAAACGGCTGTGGGAACTATTGCCTACACCCTAAGGCCCTACAAGAGACTGGGGAAAACCCTGCCCACCATTTGTGGTGCTTATCACTGCTGTGGCCCCATCGCCCAAACTCCACGGTGATCTCTCTGCCTAGGGTAATTCAGCCTGGCATCCACTGTGCTCTACATCAAGGAGAGTGCACAGACCCACCCTCCTTGGCACTTCCATTACAGCAGGAATCACCACATGCAATCTGAGGCACTCCAAACCCCATGGGACACACCACCACAGCTTCCTGGTAGATCAACTAGTGAAGCACCAGCCCGATGGTCCTCCAACCACCCGACCAGCGACCCATGAAAAGACTATCCAACTCACATTCCAAATAGCGGAATACTGGTTGACTAGGGTAAGTGTGAAACCACATGAAGATACAGCAGTAGCCTGACCCACCAGTGCAGCTACCTACAGGTAGTTCAAAGAAGCACTTGTATGAGTCCCTCAAAGAGAGACACAGTGCTCTTCAACTGTCTGGAAGATGGTGCCGGGCTCCTCTAAAACAACATGTAAATAGCAACCAGCCCCAACAGCCTCAATGAAAAAGCAGGAGAAACAGAAGACAACGCTGGAAGAAGTCATGAACCTAACAACATGCATAGAAGAAGCAGATATTGTCCTGCAACAGTAAGAAATCTTCAGAATGCTGCTCAGAGTCATATGAGGAAAGCAATACAGAAAAAGGATGGAATGATAGAGGAAATAAAAGCCATGCACCAAAGGGAAATACAAGACCTAAGGGATGAAATAACAAAATTCAGTAGCAAAGTAACGGACTTTGCAAACAGAATGGGGAGGCAGAGAAGCAGACCAGTGACCTAGAGGATAACTAGCCAGACTTCAACAAACGGGAAAGGAGGTGAAATAAGACAAATCAGAGAAGCTGAAGATAATCTTAGAACCATGTCTGATGCTATGAGTAGGAACAATATTAGAATAATTGGACAACTGGGATAAGACACAAAAAAGAAGTAAACAGCAAAAATAGTGAGGGAATCTGAATTAGTTAATTGTGTCTACCTGGCCGGTAATCCCATGTGGGGCTAATTGAAAGGCAAAGGGATAAATGGGTGGTGAGCCTCGCCTTTCTAGCTCTCGGGTCTCTTGCTTTGTGATGGTCACACCAGATCTACAAAGAACTGGGCAAAGTGAGTTAAAATATTTGTTACATTAATCACTGAGACTCAAACATTGTTTGTTACCCTAGAATATCCTTTCATACCTTAGTACACTTATGCGTATAACATACATATACAAATATAGATCATGCAATAAAATGCTAATTTGCAACTTACATTTATAATCAACAGAAACATTTGTATATTCCAATGATTTTAACACTTGCAAACTTACCAAACCACATAATGAGCAACTTCCATTTAGAAAAATATCTCTTTTATGTATGCATATTTATAATTATCTTATATAATTCACTCAAATGATAATCTATCATAATGTTGATCATCAAAATCTATTTTATGATTTCTGTAATTAATTTCATTATGTAAACATTGCAACTCATCCAAAATTTTAAGTTTACATGAAATATTTATTTTCCTCACTTAGGTCATCAATATTTCTAGCATATTTGTCTTATGCGGGAAACATGGGATATCATTAAAAAAGCATTTTATTTACTTGAAGCATGAGCTAGTCAGGCCTATTTCAAGCTCTGAAAATAGTAGGGAGAAAACAAGAAGCCACCAGGATGCTGAAAGCCAAATGTGAGCAGAAAAGAAACCTGAGCAGAAATTTTGAAATGTAATCACATGTACTTAAATTGATTTCTCTCATGTGCATAGTTTAGGCACTCTGAACCCAGAAGAATGCAAAATATTATTTCAATTCTTAGATCTTAGGCTTTTAGTATGGGGATAATTAAAGGTGAATGGATTTTGTTCAATACAGACAAGGTGTATTGACACAGTAGCTGCAACAAGGGGCTCAAACATGAGAACAATTGTGGAGCTGGTGCAGGACCAGGCAGTGTTAAGCTTGAATATACACAGGGTCCTATGAGTCAGAAATGACTGACAACACCTAGCAACAACAACTGGGCGCATTCTTGATAGGTCTATTTTAAAAGAAGCATTAACGTGAAGGTTAATTGGTGTGGGCCAATCATTTATTTTTCTTTCCATACAAGTAACTCTTTTAAAGCAAAAGTGAGGAGAATCATTCTAAACAAAATTACTTGATCAACCAGTTTGGTTAAGTGGCGGCCTTTGTACCAGCTATTTAAGGGACTTCAACAACATGATTGCTAGTATGAACTTGACCTTGAAAAAGAAGTGGCTTGAGGATTATCTCCTGTATTAGTCAATAAACTCTGCATTGTGAAGTCCCCTAGACGTTAAAAGCAGCAGATGTTACGGTGGCATTTTCACATCCTGTTTTGAGGATGATCAGACAATACACAGATTCTTCTCTCTTCAGTGCAGTCCATCTGAAGACATAATGGGTGAACTGTAGAGCTTTCGCTTGTTCCATGGGTTACAATTCTGCCAACAAAAAATATTTTACTTTACCTACACTAATACGCAAGAGATTTGGGCTATATCTGCTAGATTTTTACACTCTAAAAATTATCTAAATATGGAAGGTTTGTTCAAAGAAACAGAGGAAGAAAGGCCCACACACAAAGCCAATTTTGTGGTTTAATGGGTGAGACAGTTTATTGTGCCAGCCTGGCTGATAAACGCAGGTGGGATTGACTGAGGGGCGGAGAGATGGATGGCTTGGTGAGCCTTGCCTTTCTTGTCTCTCGCTCTGTGATCATCGGACCAGTGTGCGGCTGCCTTGCTTGTTCTGTGCTTTAATTTAAAGGCTACAGAGCCTGTGGGACGCCTAGCCTGTGGACTGTGTTGCTGTAAGTTGAGGTCCCTTTAAGACTTCTCTGGAGCTGGGAACTGGCAATTGGTGACCTGCCTTGTGATTGGCTGCTGTGCTGACATAACCTAGCTCTCTACAAATGCAGGAAGATCTGGCATCAGATAGAGACTGGAAGGACTGCTAGTCTCTCAACTTTCTCTCACGGACGTGAGTTGCACTAAGCCGTTTATAGTGCTTCTAATTTAACTGTTTATTTCTTGTGTATTTATCTGTATATGATTGTATATTTATGTGTATATGATTTAAGATTGTATATTTATCTGTATATGATTTAACATTTCATTTCTCGTTATATATCTAATTATCTTTATGATTTAACATTTCATTTTTTGTTATATATTAATTACCTTTATAAATAAATATATTATATTATCAAGGATTTGGTTTTATCTCTCTAGAGAACCCTGTCTAACACAATGGGAGTGAGGGCCTATAAATAATAATTACAACAACCATATGTATTTGAAATTGATTATTTCACTGAATTTGCCCGAGGAGATGCACATATTCTAGAAGAAACATCAATCAATCTGACTGACAATGGTTGTAGCCTGGTCACCAATCATAACCAATACTTCTTTGTTGGAAGAAAGAGCACTTTCTCCATCGCTTTTATAAAAAATCAGACTATGCAATTTTACTAAATTAAAACTTCAGAAACAACTATGAAGAATCACATTGCACGGTACTTTATGTACTTTAATATCTCCAGCATAGACTCTATTTGCCATTTCAAAAAAAAGTAATTAAATTCTGGAGTTACCTTGTCAGAAGTAGTGAGGGCAGGTTTCAAGAATAAGTGAGTAACCCTTCACTATTCAAACTATGGTGAATTTTCTACGGACATCACCTGAGAGCTTGTTAGAAATGCAGTATCTCTGGCTTAGCCCCAAATCTACTGAATTCAAATTTGCCTTGTAACAAGGTCATCAAACAACTTGTAAATCACATTAATTAAATTAATGGTAATCATAAAGAAACAGCATTGTTTTGAATTAAATTTAAGAAGCAAGAAATTACTGGCTGAAAAACTTTGTATTGATTTCCCTACCAAGTCTTTGTGGTAATTGGCTCAGTCGCTTAAGTTTGTGTATCATACTGCCCTTAGATGTATTGACTTGATCAAGACACATTTATTGAGCATTTACTATACCCCAGAAACTCAGTCAATTTCGTGGGCACTGATGAAAATACACACAAGTCCTCTGGTGGTGTAGCCCAGAAGCTTGAATCCTCATCTCCTTAGGCAAATAAAGCACATGATTTCTACCAAAATATTAATGTTTTATCCTTACTAATTCTTTGGTGAAGTAGCATAATTTAAACAAAGAATGGAGATTTGTTTCTGATGATGAATTATTGATGTTCTATGTATTACTATTAAATCTTTGATTTAACATAATTTAGAATGGATGAAGTGGTGGTATATTAAAATAGTGCTGCCTGTAACAGTATGTTACTTAGGTGCTGTCGGGTAAGCGTTAGGTTACTGACCGCAAGGTTGGAAGTCCAAACGTGACTCCACTCCGAGGGAAGAAGGTGAGGCTATCTGCTCCCACGACAGTTTACCAACACAGAAACCCTACATCGATCGCAATGAGTTGGATTTTCATCCCTTTTCCCTAGATATCTGTTTGCACAGTAATAATCCCTAGAGAAGAAGTATAAACATTCTATCAGTCACAGAACACTAAATATGAAAATAATTGAAAAATTATACTTCATAGAGAAAGTGATTAGTTCTAGGGCAGAAACATGTAATTGTATAAATTATGAGTTATCTGTCACCTATAAACACTGGTCTTAAATTTCTAAAAGTAGATCCTATGACGCAGGTAAGCCTGTAAGTAAAACCAGAACAAATCAGCAGTGCCAGTCACTTATTAACCTTACATGCTCTGGGACACATAATTTATATGGTATTGTTACTATCACAATTAGTATTTTTTGATCTAGTAATGAACTAAAGCATTCATGATTCTAAGTGTCTAAAAGCAATAAGAATCAAAATAGCATATACTGGGCAATAAAGACACACACACGCACGCACGCACGCACACACACCACACAAAGAATATTCCAACTAAGTGTTAAAACCATGGTGATTTTGCTTTTAATAAATGGAAGAATCAAGATGGTCTCAAATTGTGAATCAGGTACAGGAAGTGGTAGATTTGAATAGAAGAGCCTGGAAAAGCCATTCTCTTTCCATATCTGTTAAGAATTTGCGTGGCTGTTTATTTCCTTTCAGCCATTTATCCTCAGGAATCCGACTCTCTTTTAGAAACTCTCCTACACTTGTTATTTTAGCAAAACATACAATGAGTGTCTACACTCATGAGCCTATGAGGAAACTCTTTCAGAATAGGGAGAGAGAATTTTAAATAGATACATTACTATGCAATTGGCTAAGTACCCTTAAACTCTGTTATGTTTGCTTAAATTGTGGACAACCACGAAGGTGCTCATGGTTGAGTTTGATGGTAGTGTATTTGCATATCAGGTTTAGTGGTCAAAATGTAAATGTTCCATAATTTATGGAAAGAATAAAGATGGTTTCAAACTGTGACTAAGAGAACAGGAAGTGTTATACATGAACAGTAGTGTCTGGAGCAGCCATTTTCTTTCCATATCGGTTAGGAATATGCACATATGCATCCTTCCTACTCCTGGATCCTCAGGAATCCTTCTGTAGCTATGGCAACACAAAGTCACTTAACAAGCCTCTATACATAATGCCAGCCTAATTACACTTCTAACATTTGCTGGTTTCTGAACTTCATGCTTATATGAGATCACTCCTCTCTGTGACTCTACCTGGCCAACACAATTCTCCCTTAATACGAACTCATTGTCAGCAGGTTGATTTCAATTCACACTGACCCTATAGGACAGGGTAGGTCTGTCCCTGTGGGATTCCAAGACTGTAAATATTTACCATAGTATAAAGACCTTTCTCCCACAGAGCAGCTGGTGGCTTTAAACTACTGAACGTGCAGTTAGCAGCCCGATATTCACACACTGTCCCACTATGGCTCCTCTGAAACAAACAAAAACAAGGTAAGAGCTGAATTTACTGGATACTGTATTATGGGAGTCTTCATGGCCTGGTGGTTACAAATTGGACATCAGCAGTTCAAAACCACCAGTCGCTCGATGGGAGAAAGACTGGGCTTTCTCCTCCTATAAACAGTTACAGTCTCAGATACTCACAGGGGCAGTTCTACCCTCTCCTATAAGGTCACTATGAATCACATTGACTCCATGGAGTATTGTATATTACTCCTTAATATGGAATGCAAAACCTTCCGCTTTGCTTTTAATTTCACATATGGTGTGGCAGTCTCTTCATTCTTTGACATGCATAGTGTATTGTTCTTGGTTAGAAGAGAGAAGCACCCTGCTTGCTGAAAACTTTCCTTGCACAGGATCCTGTAATACTTTCTGGATGAAGGATGGAATGTATTCTGAAATGTTGGCCACAGACGAACAGAATCATCTTCTCTTGGGAGCTCCTCATTAATACATATGTATTAGCTAATATATGTATTAGCCATGCCCTGACTTACTGGACCAGGAATCTCTTTTAACACATTGTGCAAGTGATGCTTACACTTGCTAATTTTTAAGAGGCACTGATAGAACTAACTAGCCAATGGCACTGAGTTGATTCTGACTTGTAGTAACATTATACAGGGTTTCTGAGATTGTGAATCCACAGACTAATCTATCTCCAGGAGAGTAACTGGTGAATTTAAAGCACCAACTTTGATATTAGCATTCCAACACCTTTCCCACAGCACTACCAGGGCTCACTGACTAGAACTAGCAACTGCAAAATCTCACTGCTTCATGGAGTTAATTCTGAACCATAGCTCCCCTCCGCTCATAGCTACAATGATTCCTTAGGATTTTGGAGGCTATACATCTTTACAGGAGTTTCATCTTTCTCTGCTGGAGCACTTTGTGAATTTGAACCACCGATCTTGAGATGAACAACCCAATGTATGAAGGACCGTGCCACCAGCATTCCTTAATCGGAACTACAGAGCCTAAAAATTAAGCAAATTCATAATCTCTAGGCTGCTGTCTCCTGAATATTTGACCTTGAGCAGTTTACTTAACTATTCTCTGCTTCAGCTTCCCAGACTAATAAGGTTAGATGAGTGTAGCATTTAACTTCTAGAATCATTGTGAAGATTAAATGTCACAGTGAGTGTTTAATATAGCATATTCCAATACTGGATGAAAGGATTTAATAAAACTTCATAGAAAAGCTCTGTTATCGGATTTTGAGCTCACATTTAACCAGAAGTCCTAATTTAGCAACAATCAGTTTCTTATGTTATGGTCCTACTTGATACTTGTCCTCATTAATGGATCCCTGAAGATACAGGTGGGATGCTATAGCAAAGTGTGGTGAAGCAATCAGATGGTGTCCAGCAATCAGAAAAGAATAGTGTCTGGGGTCCTAAAAGTTTGTCAACATAAGCAGCCATCTAAATGATGTGTTAGCTAAGCCCACACAGAAGAAGCACACCAATCTGTACAGCCTGTGTGACTCAATAATAATAAACTTAAATAATAAGCTCTAAGATCAGAGGAAGGGATTGTATTATAGTGAAATTCTAAGCACCCAGTTTGCTGAAGGTTATGGATGACAATGAAAGCCCAAAATACATTTGCGGAGTCCTCCAGGGGAACTAATCTTACACTGAAGTCATCAGACCATTGACCAGGGATTTGAATATCCTTGCCCTTAGGCAGAGAGCATCAGAAAGTGAATGTGGAGAAAGATTAAGCTTTCTACTCCTGTGAAGAATTAGTCTCTGTAACTCTCAAGGGCAGTTATGCCCTGGCCTATATGGTAGCAATGAGTTGGAATAGACTGGAAAAGAGTGAGTTTGGTTTTTTATAATTAGGTAAATTTTTTTAACATCAATTGCTTTCCCTTTTGAGTCATTTTTAATTTGTTCTAGTTATTATTTTTCCTTACCTCCACCTAGTTATTACTTTCTGCCTTCTTTTGGGTTGAGGTTTTTTTCTGTTGTTTTGTTTTGTTGTTTGGGGGTTTGAGGTGTTCCTATGTTCCATCCTGTTGTTGTTGTTGTTGTTGTTGTTGTTGGAGTGTTTGTGTGTGTGTGTGTGTATGATTTTCTTCATATGAAATCCAGAATAGGTAAATCAATAGATATTTAACTAGATTTAGCTAGATTAATAGTTGATTAGAGTTATGGCCAGGCATGTTGGGGAAAAATGGGGACCTAAATGAGCACATGAATAAATAAAAGGTTTTAATTGATTGTGGTGATAATTGTACAACTTGTTTTGATATATTTAAGCCATTGGTACATAAATTATATGTCAATAAAACTGTTAAAGTAAAAAGAAAAATTCCACGTTTTTAATTCCCTTTCTACAAAGTTCTTAAGCCCCCTTGTATAATTGCTAGATATACTGTTATATTTCTTAATATTATTAGTTATTAAATTATTAGTTACTAACTACATCTAGTTGTAATTTTATAAATTTTATTATAACTATATTCAAGTGAATTAGCCCTGGTGGCATGGGTTACTCAGTAGGCTTCTATGAGCTAGAATCAACTTAGTGGCAAAGGGCTTGGACTTTGAATATTCAAGTAATTTCAAGTTATTTGCAAACAAAATAAATATATTTTGTATAGGTAATTACTCTGATAATGAGTTAATTTTGAGCATTATATAAACAAATTAAAGAGTCAACTATCTCACTTTAAAATTATCATCCATCTATGTGATATAAACCAGAGCTTCGCAAATTATCCATGATGAAGAATCAGTTACTTAAAAATTTTTCTAAAGCTTCCTCAGAACAATCTATCAATTATCATGCACTATAAGTGACTAGCACAGCTTTAGACTAACACACACACACATTTGTTCAAGTTCCAGAATGATGTACAAAATAATTATCTTAAAATGTGTTAATAATAGTGTCAGTATATAAAACATATCAGTGTTAATTATTAAAATGATTTATTTACACAGTATGTAATTTATAGTAGGAGGTTTCGGGATTAAAAATTAAGTTAGACTTTTACTTCAGGACACCTTTTGTCTTAAACAGCACATAGATTTCACAGCAGTGAGGGTGGAATGGTCGCTCTACCTCCAATTTTAACTATTCATGCCTGTAAAATTCAACTTTTGAAGTCTTCATTTTGTGAGCAGATAATTTTCCTAGTTTTTTTAACCTTAATCTACCTTGAAATTTTTAATGCATAATGAATAAAGTTAGTTTTAAATGGACAGTCATCCAAGTTACTAGATATATAATATAAATCATAATTGCTACTAATAATGTAGTTATAATTTATATTAAATTCTATCTCTATAAATAAAAGATTCCTCATGGTGCATTGGTTAAAGAGTTCTACCACTCGTCCAAATTTTGGCATTTTGGACCCACCAGTGACTCCGCAGGAGAAGCTGTGACAATCAGCTTTCATAAAGGACCACAGCTTTGGAAAACCCATGAGACAATTTTGATTCTATAGGGTACCTCTGAGTTGCCTGGACAACCACTGGTATTTCAATTAATATTTATTATATGAAGGACCTTCAATAAGGAAATATGCCACTGTCTTTCCAAGGATAATTCTATTATCTTTTCCAAGGAAAAACTTCATTATCGTTCACAATTACATTTTGAATGACTTTTTTGTAATCCTAAACATTTTATTATACTACCTAAACATTTTATTATACTACTAAGTAATATAATTCAGTAAACATTGGTGTTGATTTTCAATAACATAAAATACCAGACAAAGTGTCTGGTATCAAAGGAAGCCAGTGATCATGGTCACATACTTTGGAATAGGTGACAACAGTAGGGTAAACTCCTATATGCATGCTCACAGGTCTTTCCGAAGTTTTTTATTCCTACCACTGTAATACCCCAGTGTAAGCGTATGGATGTCTCCCTAGCTACCATTCTCCATCTTTCACTGTCGTATTGGAGGCTTGGGTTATTTTCTTGGGTTCTTTCACTCTTAGATGTGCTGAGCACGTTCTTCCTTTTCGGGACTCTAACTCTAGGCCTGTGCGTGTCTCGTTATAATTTTTTACTTTGTCTTCTTGAGCTGTCCTTTGAAGTTTTCTTTTCAGTCCATTGACATCATCATTTATTCCATATGCCTTACCTTACCAAGTTTCAGAGACCCTTCTGACATCCATGCTGATTTTTAATTTCATTCCTGTCTGTTTAATGACTTTTGCTTTCTTCATTTATGTTCTTGATGTCATATATCTGCTGAAAAAGACATCCTTAATGTGTTCACAGAACAAATATGTCATTTTGAGAACTAAGGTATGTCTAACCTAAACCATGGTATTTTAAATTGCCTCATATGTATGTAAAATCTGGACAATGAATAAAGAAAATCAAAGAAAAAACGATGCATTTGGATTATGGTGTTAGCAAATATATTTAGCCACTTTCTGTAGAGAAGAAAAATCAGTGTTATTTACATATGTATATACAGAGAAATGTATATCAATAAAAGGCTCACATGGTTTTGAGGCAGATGAGTCCAGTTCTGGCAGATTCCAAATTTGCGGGTGACGTGTTCAGCTGGAGACTACTTCTAACTTGCATAGCTTCCTGGACTGACAAACCCCAAATTGACAGGAGGCCAAGAAGCTATTGGGTGCAGAGGCAGATGAATCCAAGATCAGCAAGCACAAAGGTGGGCCTCTGACCATTCCTAGGACTGGCGAGCACATGGTAGACCATTGGCTCAAACCCAAAGACTCAGAACTTGATGAGTCCAATACAGGATCCAGACCTGCCAATGAACACAACCTGTTTTTACACAGTTCACTTACTTATATGGGAAGAATACCACATTCCCCAAGGAAACTTATTTTCAATTATATCAGGTGCATGACCTGAGTAACGGGGTTGCATATCACCTTTATACGCTGCCCTTATGGAGGCTGACAACAGATTGGCTTTGGTTATTCTATTTGGTCAGATGATGGGGGGTTATTAGGTTTTAACTGCCAAACCCTTGAGAACCCTGGCCCAAATTGACAGAAAACTATAATTACAATAGTGAAGAATATTGAGTAAACCATGGTTCACCATACTAACAAGCAAATCTGTCTTGAAAGCAGTACAGCTAGAATTCTCCTTAGAAATTAGTATGACCAGATTTTGTCTCATGTACTTTGGACATGTTATCAGGAAGGATCTTTTCCTGGACAAGGTCATTATGCTTGGCAAAGTAGATGGGCAGCAGAAAAGAAAATCCTTAAAGAAGTGGTCTTGCGCAGTGGCTCTACCAATGGCCTCAAACATAGCCACAAATGGTAAGATGGAGCAGAACCAAGCAGTATTGCTTTCTGCCGCCCCCAAGGTTGCTGTCAGCACGAACTGCACCACATCGAACAGCAACAATTTGGGTGTTCATTTGAATTCTTTTTATACTTATTTCCCCTAGGTTTTCGTGTCCCATTTATTGAATTCACAGGTCTTATATTTTGATAATTCCATTGCATCTTTCCATAGGTTGTTGTTCCTATTTTGGTTACTTGTCTTTATCTATGGCATTTCCTTAAGTATTTACCTTACTTAATATATTTGAAAATACTCTGATTTGTGTCCTTCTTTAGAAAATGTGTGTGCGCGCTTATGTCATCAAGAAAATGACCCATTGACAGAACAGAGAATTATCTAAGTATTCTTGGTTATATAATGATTAGATGCATATAATTGCTAACCAAAAGGAAGGCAGTTGAATCCCTAAGTGCCCCACAGTAGACACAGCCTGATGACCTGTGAGTTGGTTAGGCTAGGTAGACTAGAGAAACAAATCCACAGAAACTCCTAGATGTATGAGAGGGTTTTATATATAATGTAAGTGTACATTCAGAAAGCATCCCAACCCAGGGATGTCCCACAGCAAGTGAGCCTTGCCAGCTATGGCAGCCGCACCCTGGTCCGACCATCAGAGAACAAGAGACCAGAGAGCTAGTAAGGAGATGTTCACTGAGCCATTTCTCTCTCCGCCCTTCAATTAATCCCACATGTGTTTATCTGCCAGGTTGGTACAAAAAACCTTAACTACCTCAACCTGCTAAAGAACCCTGTAAAGAAACACCATGGGGCAGTTCTCCTGTCTTAACAGTGCCCTATGAGTTATAACCAACTGGACGGTTAACAACAGCAAGAACAGCACAGGATTTTTTGTGTGCTTCTCGTTGTATAAGGGATTTTCCTATTGTCTGTAGCTTCCAGTGCCAAATAAAATAGTCTATACTTTGTTAGTAGGTATTCCCATGGTTTTCCTTTGCTGGTAACTTGTTCATTCACACTCAAAACAAGATTCCGCCCCCCTTTTATTCTTAGGGTACATATGTTTTTCAAGGACTTATTTTATTGTGTACTTCTTTTTATTAAGTCAGACTGAGACTTAATCTCTCCTGTGTTAGGCTTGGTTGTCTAGAGAAACAACACTAGTGATATTCATATAAAGAAAGAACTTTGTGTCAAGAAGCAATTATACGTCGTGAAAGCAGCCCAGGCCCGTCCACAGGTCCCATGGTAGCCAGAACCCTCTCCAGACTCTGGCTGTGCAGGTGATGCATTAGAAAGGTGAAGCAGCATACACTGCCATCAAAGGCCAGTGGCCTAGAGTCACACAGATCAAAGGTCAGTGGAAGCAGAGCAGGCCGAGGACAGCTCTCAGGGTCAATGGTTCATGCGGGGCCACCCCTGGAGGCAGGCACAGAATTGCAACACCCAGAAAGGGAGAAGGATCAGAGAGAGAGAGGCGTTCTCATTGTATCTCATATAAAAAGTGCACACCCTCAAATAGGCACCATCAGGCGGTGACCTTATTAAAAGGTTGGACTCCACCCTACAGTTTCATACAGGTGCAAGTTGACACAAAATCTAACTGCCACACCTCCTAATTTATGAACACCTGTTGGGTGTTTATTTTCTTAGAACTTTTCTCAACATTTCCTTTTCATATCTTTTACTCTTCTGTGCTTTGAGATGTTGTTGTGCTTAAATTAGCCCATCATTAATCCTAGCCTAAACAATAACTATGATCCCGTTTAATGCATTGGTTCTAAGATAAGAAAAAATTAGGCCTGTGCTTGTGCCCCTATGGTTGCATATCTTACAGCACACTTTAGATTTATTTATAAAATTCAGATTTTCTTTTTCTCAGGGGTCACTGAGAGCATATTTTGAATTTCACCTCATCTTTTTATTTCTAGCTGTTATGGCCCCTTATATTATTTGTTGTTTTCTTAAGCAGGTCACTGGAACTCAATTCCAGTTGTTGTAATTTATTTAGGGAGCAGATGAAAGGCAAAGGGGTTATCTCACCCTGACCTTCTGGTTTTTATAGCAATGTATCACTCCCTTTCTGAGACAGCCAAAGATACTTCTTTGTTTGCTGCTTCCTTGCACTCTCATGGACTCCAGATTAGGGATGACTCAGCCAACCTTTAGTTTTGTCCTGGCATTTATGGGATCTGATTGACCAAGGTCATGTAAAAGGAGTGCACTTCATCTGCTTTGATGACGAAGCCTACACCCACTCCTAGACACCAGCCTCAGCCCAGAATCTACCAACTACCCAGGCTTACTTCTACTTCGTTGCTACTGTTTATTTCATTGAGTAGTGCCCAGGGGAGTGACCTATACAGAGGCAGGCATCTCCTCTTCCCCTCTCAAGCATGCGTCTCAGCATCTCATAGGCTGAGGAGTGACAAGTAACTTGTAATTAAGAACAAAGAGAAAGGGGAATCCTTAGGATT
Source organism: Echinops telfairi (assembly GCF_000313985.2). Taxonomy (NCBI): domain Eukaryota; kingdom Metazoa; phylum Chordata; class Mammalia; order Afrosoricida; family Tenrecidae; genus Echinops; species Echinops telfairi. Next base: position 70,316,855 of record NW_022107431.1, read on the forward strand.
CTTTTTTGTTGTTTCTTTGGGAAAGATGTAGTCTAGTAAAAATATAATGTTAGCCAAAAATGTAGGAGACATATAATGAAGTAAAATATTAATATTCATATAGGTATGATGTCTATCCATCAATATAAGATAGGCAAGCATTTCAGTGGCTTACCCCCAAAATATTACATTCCTCCTCTACTTGGTGCCTAAATCCCTAATGTTTAAGTTGGTGACTCTCTCAGAGGTCATATCGATCTCCTCTCCAATGTCTGGTTGAAATGTGACCCCAGTTTGGTAACTTCTCATTAATGAAGACATTTTTCTAATTAATAAAAACAGATAGCTGAGAGGAAATGTTTCTCTTATTCATTGGATTTAATGGGATCTCTTATTCTGCTTCCTGAATTGGTCCAGGCAAAAATGTTTATGGTTCATAATTTATAGAGATTTGTTATTTTGAGGGTAGTGGTAGTGGAGACCTTTTTGATATTTGCAGCTTAAAGAAATCTCTCAGATACAATTCTAAAAAATAATGTGGACTTTGGGCAGACTTAAATTTGAATGGAAACTGCAAACGATTACGATAAATCTGCTTTTTCCTTCGTGCCACATCTATTTCATAGGTTTGTGGTAACTATTGTCTTTTATAGGATATCTAATCTCCTTATATCTATGCCTTAATATATTAGATATGAAACCATGGTGTTGCAGTGAGTTTCTCCTTGGGCTGCCAACCACAAGGTCAGAAGTTCAAAACCATCAGCCTCTCCCATTTCCCTCTCTCAGAATCCAATAGGGGCCATTCTACTCTTGCTCTTTGAGGTTACTGTAACCTCAGAAAAGCCCCAATGACAGTGAGGACGTATTAGGTACTAGATAGTGGCCGTCCCACAGAGGTAAAAGGATCAATTCCTGACCTAAAATTTGTTTCAGAGATTGGAAAAATCTCTGAGTTCAGATCTCACTTCAAAATAGGTCTAATATGTTGATTATCAAACAGGTAGATAGGTAACTGATGTAAGTTAGGGAAAGCTTTCGTGTTGCTGCACTGTAGCTCACAGCTGTCATTTTTACCAGCCTGAGGAAATTTTCAGGCAGATGCTGAAGGAAATCAGTCTTTGCAAAGGTGTTTTTTCTTTTGAAATCTGTTTAGGTTTCCTCCATATGGAGAGGTAACCCACATCTTCTGTGAATTAAAAGGAAGTCGTCATGTTCAGCATATTGTTGTTTTGTTTTTCCTGTGCGTAGGTTTGTTTGGTTCTATTCTAGCCTGCACATATGAGTATCCAGCTAACAACAGCAGCCGGCATGTGCTAGCTGGCTGAGTTCTCACAGAAGCAAGAGCGGGCAGCTCTGTTTTGCATATTTCTCTTTGTTTTCTGTAAAGCTTTAAAAAAACATGTTGCAACATTATATACTAATGGCACAAAGATGAGTAATTTTGAACTTTTGACCTTTAAGAAGATGTACCTAAGTCGTTAAATAGTTATTATATGGGTGACTCCATCAGCTTTCCTTCAGTTTATTCACAATGGTGTGAATGCTCATTATAAATCTCAATTCTTCCAGAATTGACTACGCAGGCGTACTGTGGAAAGATTTTACTATGGGCTTCCTTCAAGCTATCATACAACTTTGTCAGTGCAGTGATTTGTGTATGCTCTCTGCTTTCTCTGAAGGTTTCATCTCTACATTTTACCACCATTAGCTGTTGGAACACAAAATCATGTGGAACAAACTCATTGGACTTGGTCTGATCGCGTTCACAGGCGGGCTTTCTCTGCCAGCACCACTCTCCCCTCCTGACAAAGTCTCCCTCTGGCTGCATCAAATACAGGTCTAAACACCTGCTCCATAGTTATAAACTATGCACAGGGCCATTGGAGAGCTACTTACACAACACGGCACAGTCTGTTTCCTATTTCGTGAGAGATAAACAAGCATTAGTTTTCCTTTTCCATCCAATCAGTAGTCGTTCAATCTGTTTCTAATGTTCCATTTTTAGCTTTGGAGTCATGGTCCAAACCTCTTAGATGACAGTGAATGATGGGCATGGAGCTTACTAGAGATTTTCCTGCACAGTGACAAGAATAAGCAAAGCTTTGGTTTCTCATTGCAAACATTTTAAAAACTAGAAGCTACTCTAAATTGTACGGCTTACCTTCCTTTATCTACCTCATCCTATCATTTACACCCAAAAAGATAAAGCAATTTAGGGGAAAGGGCTTAGCAGGAGGAGCTAGGAAAAGAGGAACCCGGTTCACATTGGCCACGACTAAACTATTCGTGTCGCATCTTCAAGGTACTTCCATCTCTGAGCCTTGTAGGATGGTGGCATCAGAGTGGTAAGGTCCCTCTCAGCCCCAGCAGCCGAAGCCACTGCCATTCCTGTGCCCAGGGCGCTCAGGGCATCTCTGTGTCTGTCCTCCACTCAGATTGGCTCTCGTTTTGGTGTCTTGGGAAAAAGAAAGAGAACATCCGAAGAAGCAACCATTACTCAATCCACATGCGCTCAATATTAACATTATATACAGAGGAATGTCTTTGGCATGGACATTTGCCTTTTGATAAAACAGAAGAAAAATAAACACAAATGTTTTCACCTTTGCTCTAGAGCATTCTATTATTTTTCACAGCTTTAGAGAGACTACCAGCATTTATGAGAGGGCTGTACTTTTTTCCTCTGGAAAAAAAATGTAATAAAACCTTAAAGCCAATATCTTTTCTTCTTCGTAAGCTTTCATACAACAGGGTCAACACCTCACAAAAATAGATGTGCATAAACCAAGGAACAACTGCAAGTTTACATAGATATGTGGTGATGGCCTGTTTTCCTAGTTGTTTGTATAACTCAGTCTGCAATAGGGGGTCATTTGATTTTGTTTGGCTTTGGAATTCCTTATGAAATTCTTCAGAATTGGGTACAGACATGTGATAAAAAATCCTCATATTCTGTAGGCAATAGCAACAATATTTACCCCTATCCTTCAAAATATACAATTTCATTTTGCATTTAAAATGTACAGTCTATGCAATCACAAGGTGTCGAAGGGATCATGTATAAGGCATCATCAGAACAAAAAATCTTACCATAGTGAATGATGGGAGGGAGTGCGGAGTGGAGATCCAAAGTCCATTAGTAGGCCACTGGAGATCCCCTTGCAGAGGGGTCTCGGGGAGGAGACAAGCCAATCAGGGTGCGATGTAACAACGATGAGAAATACAACTTTCCTCTAGTTCCTAAATGTTTCCTCCCTGCTCCCACTACCATGACTCGAATTCGACCTTGCAAGTCTGGCTAGACCAGAGGATGTACACTGGTACAGATAGGAACTGAAAATACAGGGAATCCAGGGCTGATGAGCCCTACAGGACCAGTGGTGTGAGTGGCGATACTGGGAGGGTAGAGGGAGAGTGGGTAGGAAAGAGAGAACCAATTACAAGGAACTATATGTGACCTCCTCCCTGAGGGATGGACAACAGAAAAGTGGGTGAAGGGAGACGTCGGACAGGGCAAGATATGACAAAATAACAATTTATAAATTATCAAGGGCTCATGAGGGAGGGGAGAGCGGGGAGGGAGGGGAAAAATGAGGACCTAATGCTGGGGGTTTAGGTGGAGGAAATGTTTTGAGAATGATGAGGGGAATGAATGTACAAATGCACTTTACACAATTGATGTGTGTATGGATTGTGATAAGAGTTGTATGAGCCCCTAATAAAATGATTAAAAAAAATAAAACGTGCAGTCATACAGGTCTTGCCTCTAGTATGTGGAACATTTTATATGACAAAATACTACTAGCTTGAATTGATGAAAGCACTCGTAGAGAAATACTAAAGTATTCAGGAAGTACTCTTTATATTACCTCAAATGTTTCTGGACGAGGCCTCAAATGATGCAGGCTAAAAGGGGATTGTGGGTCCTAAATTACTTCACAGTGGTTTCCAAGCTTGCTGGTCTGCAAAGTCCTTGGAAATGTCAGAAAACTCAAGGTTGATGCTTTTTACTGCCAGCTCAGGGAGACGCATCCTGCAGACAGGCAGATGTTATTTTGGTACTCTGTTCCTGAGAGTGGCTTGTGGATGCTACTATTGTGCAGCTTTTCGCTGACCTTCCGTTGCGATTTATCCCAATTAGTCCTTAAATATAGAGCATGTTCATAATATGCTCACATATTATTTTAGCAATCTGTGCCAGCTCACTTCAGAGGCCTCATCAAAAAGAAGCCGCTGCAGCCTTCGCATTGTTGTTATTGTGAGGTACTGTCTGAGCCAGTTCTGACTCATACCAATCCAGTGCACCAGGAAACGGCCTCCTCTTGTACAGTCCTCACAGTTGTTCTTACGTTTGAGCCCATCGAAGTCGCTGTGTTAATTCTTTTTGTCAAAGGTCTTCCTCTTTTTCACTGCCCCATTACTTTACCAAGCCTGGTGTTTTTCTCCATAGACTGGCCTCTCCTGACAACATGTCTGTGTTAGTCTGCTAGACCAGAGAAACAAAATCCATAGATACTCATGTATGTAGAAGAAAGAGTTTTGTATAATGAGTAATTGTATATTAAGAAAATATCCCAGCCCAGTCCAGATCAAGTCCATAAATCTGATATTAGTTCGTATGCCCGATACCGTTCTATAGATTCCTCTTCAGACTTACGCACCATAAACAATGATGCTGAATGCAGGAAGATCACAGGTCAGTGGGTGGAAAGACTTGTAGATCCAGTGGCGGTGGAAGGATCTCGGCTCTGGGTGGGTTTCTACATGGCTCCTCCAGTTCCAGGGCTCTGGCTCCATCAGTGTAGCTCCATGTGCTTGTCAATAGCAATGCCTTGCAGGGAAAGTGTGTCCTAACTCCAGGGAAGAAGACAGGAGTTCCCAGAATCCTCAGGAGAAGGGCATCATGTCATACATAGGTCTCACTGGCTGTGACCTGATTGACAGGCTAGACTCCACCCTTTCACAAGCTGACAGATTATGTAACTGCCACAATGTCCAAAATATGTGCCATCAGATTAGGAGTAAATTAATGAATGTTTGACCAGTGTGGTCCATGAATGATGTTATACATATCCAAATGGCCCTTGGCAGAAAAAAGTTTCCCCACCCTTGACATTCAGCACTGTTCTTAGTGCTATGAAGCTATGTATAATATGATATATTCTGACACTCAAATAGAAAGGGTTTTTCTTTTTGTAAGGAAAAGTTCAGACACATAGAGCAACTAAGGAACTTTGCAAGATAATATATATCCAGGTTCTAAATCAAGTAGTTCAGAAAATAAATGACCACTTAGGAGTTAGTAAACCAGCTAAAAAATACATAGGAGAGTCAGCTGTCACCTGATCAATTTAAATTTATATTCAAAAGCATTATGCTAAATGGAAGGAAAATAACAAAAATAACAAAAACAACAAAAAGATTGTTTTGTTTTTTGCAAAGGAAGTGTCTACTGATACATATAGAACATGTATCATGTTTCTGTAAAGTCCATTCTGACTCATGACCCTATAGGACAGGTAGTACTGCCCTATAGAGTTTCCAAGGTCATAAAAATTATGGAAGCAGTAGAGAAGATGGTAGATTTCAAGTGCTGGCCTTTTACTCAGCTGCCAAGTGCTTAACCATTGTGGAATCAAGACTTCTTATATTTTGAATAGTGACTTAATATTTCTTATCTTTGTAGTATAGTCCAAAAACTAAAATCTTACCTAAAATTCAATTTCAGATTCATTGTAAAAATACACCAATGAAACAAGTTTTTTTTTTAAGATTAGTAGCTCAGATGTAAAAGAATAAGTCCTAGGAGTATTTCATTTTCATCCTAAAATAAGGATACTTTCTTTACATTTCTATAGAAAAATCCAGAATTCTTTTGAGAAGCCACCTATGTATCTAATTTACACTGAAATATCCCCAAAGAAAAAAGAAATGCAGAAGTTATAAAGTCAGATATTTTTCTTTTCCATCATTTCTACTATCAGCAATAGTGTGTGTGGGGGGGGAGGGTGTCTTTAAGTAGGATTAAAATTATCAAATGTTCTATTAGGTGACATCAAATGTAATGGAATCTCAAGGTTACATTAATTTTGTAGCTTCCCTTATCACTTTTAAGATTGCTATCTCAATAAGTGGCATCAATAGTCAACACTGAAAGACTTGACTAATTGGTTATCAGTCATGACACTTCTCTGACTTCATCCTTTCCAAACATTAAAATATAACAGATCTTGTTGAGAAAAAGGAAATAGAAAAATATATAGCAACAGATGTGTTTAATTTGCTTGTTTGAAAGTACATTCTAACCTTGCATTTCAAACTTTCATTATACTATGCTAATAAGCACATGAGGATTTTATGGGCTTGGTACTTACTCATTTAGGAATGCTTCCTATCGCTAAAAAGTAATACATTTAACTACTAGTCAAACAACCTCATAAAATCTCAGAGATAAGATTTCATAAAACTTGGACAGCAGTAAGAGATGAAAAAAAATCATTTTAATGAAATTCCAAGACAGGCATATTTCTATGTGAAATAGATTTTACACAGAAGATACTTCACATTCAAGACTTTAAATTAGAATGAGTGCATCTTGGAGCAGAATCTCAACATAGAGGGGGGTTTCAACAAATTCTCTTTGCAAGACCAGACCTCTATGAAAATAAAAATATTTACACATCCATTTCATCGGTAACAAACAGAGAAAACCATCTGGCTAGTTGAATCAGTGTAAATTGCCCAACTACTCTTGTGAAAAGAGAAAGCTAGTCAAATTAAATGCTTATTTTGTTTTGGAGCTAAACAATTGTCCTAAACTGTAATCATAAAATCCACATTTGCAGTATCAAATAAACAAAAGCAAATCAGTGAAGGAAACGTGGTTTTGTATAGTAATTGGCAAGAGGATTAGCATTTCAGTGGATCCCTTTCCCTGACCCTCCTCATTGCTGATAACAGCTTCAGCAGTGAAGTGACACACCAAAAAGCATAAATCAGCTCAAGCTGGAGATAAGCAGAGGCCACTGGGGTTTAGAGTGCAATATAAATAGATGCAAAGCAGTAGAGAAACAGCCCATCCCAAACCTCCAAAGGATTAGCCCTGTGAGCTCTGACTCCGTTGCTGTTGTAAGCTGTGATTTATCATCAGACAGTAAGGGAGACTCAGCTTTATCTCTGATAATTCAATGGCTTAATGGCAGTACCTTTATCTGGAGGTCATAATTAAGCTTGTTTGATCAGGCTGAGAACAAGCTCCTATGCTGTGCTTGAGTCCTAACTATTGCTTTTGGTGTCAGGGGTATCACATAATAAGAACATCATCGGAAGTGGCATTAGTGATTTTGTTCAAGTATTGTAGCAAGTTATTAGTTATCTATGAAACAGAATCCGCCAAATGGTAGGAAGAATGGTGTGTTCCCAATTTAGAAACTTCTGGGTAATTTAGAATTTAAGAATACTAGGTGACCTGGTCTCAAATACTTTGACTTAAAACTAATTTAAATGCAAAACTAAAAATGTAGGCATACAGTAACCTGATCATTAACAAATAAAAGTAAATATTTATATAAAGAAGAGTTATTATTTGTTATTTCCTACAATAAAACTCCAATATCATTTCACAGGCAATAGGAATTACAAGTATTGATTCAAATGAATATATTCAAACCTCATTAACCTGGAATTACTGGATAAAAATGTTGCCGGCCTTTGAGACATTTCTGCACTATAAAATATTTTAAGTAAACTATATTTTATTAGTTTCAAGTAGTTAGCATCAGTTGAGTCAGCTGTTATATATTTCGAAGATGGGTTTTTAGGTCTAAATTGCATATTATACATTTGAACTTAGCTGTGCCATTGGTTAGGGAATAATAAGTATGTTAAAACACATCATGACAATGAACACTTCAGCTTGGTTAAGACCTCATTTATGGTTATTCTGTCTAGAATACTTCTTTATCTAAAAATTTTCACAGGCCAATTTTATCTTGGTCAGACAAAATGTATCCACAATCTGATAGAATGTACTATATACATCGATGATTTCTTTATGTATTTGATACCAAGTTTATATAATTTTTTATTATTTTATGAAGTTGCTAAAACCCCTTAATAAGGTATAATGGCATAGCTGACTTAATTTGATTAAGAATTGGTTTCTCTTGTCCTGCGGCATATGTTGAGGAAACTCTGGTGGCGACATCGTTACATGTTCTGCTGCGATCTCAAAGGTTGGCACTTCAAAGCCACCAGCCGCTCCTGGAGAGAAAGATGCTGCTGTCTACTCTATAAATAGTTATAGTCTCAGAAAATCACAGGGTCAGTTCTTCCCTGTCTTTTAGGGTCTCTGTGAGTTGGCAATGGCTCGATGACGGGGAGTTTGGTTTTTCGTTTTGCGGCGTATGTGACCCAGACCCACGGCCCACACGTTCCTACAGAGCAATGCACCCACAGCAAAGTCAGAAGTTCTGGTTCACATTACATCTTTGGCACATGATGGACCTTGAGCAAATTATTTCATCCCTAAACTTCAATTTCCTACTCTTTAAAATAAAGTTAAAGGCAACACTTGGTGGAGGTGCTGTGTGGTTCCCGTACGAAAATCCACAAGTTTCATACAGTCAGACACTTCTTCATCTTTGTTTCTCCCTTTCCCCTTCTCCTTTTTTCCCCTTCTCTTATTCATCCAAAAACCACAACAAAAATTGAGGGTGATTTCTCAGAAAATAGTGATACAGGAAATTTCAGAAAACTTGGTGTTAAGGTGTGAAGAAATCATCGTAAAGAAAGCCCAAATATTCACAATGGGACCAATAGGGACCATTATGATAAACGGAGAAATGTTGGAAGTTGTCAAGGATTTCATCTTGCTTGGATCCACAATCAATGCTCCTGGAGGCAGCAGCCAAGAGATCCCGTGACACATGGCATTGGCTAAGTCTGCCGCACCAGAGCTCTTCATTGACGAACTTAGCGAGACAACAAGTCGAGTCCGGGTTCCTGGGTGTGCAGTGGAGAAGAAGGGAAAGTGGAGCTGCTCTCAAGGAGTTGAAGAAGGAAGAGAATGTTCAAAACTGATTGTTGTCACAATTGTACAATACTGCTTGATGGAATTGAACTATGTAGTGATATATTTGTATTAACTCCCAATAAAAAAAATGGCGGTATTGAAAAACAAGTTCACTTTGAGGACTAAGGTGTGGTGACTCTGGTCAAGGTATTTTCAGTTACCTCACATGCATATGAAAGTTGGACATTAAATAAGGAAGACCGAAAAAGAATCAATGCATTTGAATTATGGTGCTGGTGAAGAATATTGAAAGTACTGTAGACTGCTAAAAGAAAAAACAGATCTGTCTTTGAGAAAGTACAGCCAGCATGCTCCTTAAAGGCAAGAGTGGTGAGATTTCATCTCATGTGCTTTGGACATATTTTCAAGAGAGACTCTTCTCTAGAGAAAGACATCATGGTGGGCAAGGTAGAGGGGCAGCAAAAAAGGGGCTCCTGGATCAAAACGGGCTGACAGAGTGGCTGCAACAATGGGTTCAAGCATAAAAACAGTGATGAGGGTGGCGCCGGAGCAGACAATAGTTTGCTTTGTAGTACATAGGGTAATGATGAGTCAGAACTAACTCAAAGTCACCTCCTAGCAACAGTAACAAAAGGTGTGAAGACTGACCCCAAAGATGAGAAATTCGAAGAGTTAGTGAAAAATAGTAAGTCACCTCCACTGCATTATTTTCTACTGTTCAATAATCTACCATAAGAATTTGGGGATTTTCTTTGGGAACTCATAGCTAACTTTTGCCTGCTATTTATAAATGTTTATAAACTTTTGGAGCAAATTATCAAAAGGAAATGTAATTCTACTTTTGTATCCCTTATATAGGTGAGTCAAAATATACTCTTTATTTACTTGATAATTTTATTTATAAAAATGTCCTTGAGGGGAAGTTGTCCAGTTAAGTAACACATGAAGCAATACTCATGCTCACTAGCCATTCAAGAGATGTTAACTCAAAACAACAATTAAATACCACCTTACCCCTGCATTACCAAACCTAAAAAGCTCACTGCCATAGAGTGAATGCCGACCCATAGTGACCCTAGTTTTTAAAGCAAATTTCAATAATAAATGCCAGGGAGGGTGTGGAGAAATTAGAACCCTCATACACTGTTGGTGGGAACATGAAAAACTGTACCATCACTATGGAGAGCAAAATGGCACTACTTCAAAGAATGAGGAATAAAAATTCCATATGGCCCTGCAAATCCTTTGCTGGGTATGTACTGTAAAGCAGTACTTTTTTCTGCCAAGGGCCATTTTGTATACTTATAACATCATTTTCAGACCATATAATATTATCAACTTAAAGTTATTTTTAAAATAAACAATGAGTATTAGAATGTTCTGAATTAAAGTGTTCTGAAATTCATTGTGATGATTGTATAAATCTTAATATGATGAAATGATTAGATCATATGATATGTGAAGTATAGTGCAATAAAACTTTTTTGATGCATGCTTATATTAATCACAGTGTTGTTAACAATAGTAGAAAGATGGGGGTGTAAACCATAAGTGCACGTCAGTAAAAGAATAGACAAATAAACTGTGTTACATAAACCAAGTAGAAATGAAAGATGAGACCCAAAAAGATGAGTAAGTCAAAGAGTTAGTGAAAACTCTTTGTGTTTAGTGGTGAAAACTATTCATCACTAAAGATTAATAATGAAACTGAAGCATTTCATGCCATGGATGGACCTGAAGAACATTATGTGGAGTGAAATTCACCCATCACAAAAGACAAATATTGCGTGAGGCCACAGTTATAGAGTGAAAAAATAAGACAAAGTTTT
>NW_022107431.1:70328791-70331756 GCF_000313985.2 Echinops telfairi
TTTGTTGCTTCTGAGCTAAATGGCCACTTGTTAATCAATCTCAAGGATCAATCTAGACCCTCCCAAGGGGACAAATAATGGAAAAGTGGGTGAAGGGTGACAGAAGATGATGTAACATATGGAAATAATAATCTATACCTATCAAGGGTTTGTGAGGGAGGGTGGACAGGGGAGGGAGGAGGAAGAAATAGGTAGCTGATATCAGGGGCCAAAGTGGGAAGAGAATGATTTGAAATGATGATGGTGGTATATATATGTGCACATGTGCTTGACACACTGGATGAATGTATGGATTGTGATAAGAGATGTAAGAGCACCCAGTAAAACTTTTTTTTAAAAAAAAAGAATAACCACTGTACTTTGCATCTTTAGATAAGTGTTGGAAAAGATAGGATTCTTATTACTATAATTGTCTTATTACTATATTGCTTTGCTATAAAATAATGCCCATTCACATACTTGTTGTTTTCAAAAATTTCTTTAAAAATTTCTAAAATTCATAAGGAACTTATTTGCTTTGAATTTTGGTAGTCAGCCCCTAGGAAATTAAGAATAAGTTGGTATATTTCTTCTTTCAGTGAGACCTTATCATAGATAAATAATGATTTTTTTCAAATGGCTTTCTGCATCTGTTAGAAAGTATGTGATGTCCCGATTTTGTTGCTACTCTGCTGATTCTGATTGACTACATTTAATTTAGAAATTCTACATCTATATTCCTTTAAATTTTTCTTATAATTGTATTTTCTTAGATAAGCTTAAATACAACATTTTATGTATATAATTAAATAAATGGAGCAATTTCCTCATGTATCTATAGTGCTTTAATTTACAGAAGCAATTTAGGAACAAGATATAGAATATGAGCCTTGGAATTTTCATAGTATTCACCTATAATATACCTATAGTATAATATGCCTAGTACTATTTGAAAAGAGTACTGTATCATATTCAAATGTCTTTCTTGGTTCTTAGTTGTGGCAGTTACATAATCTCCTGTCAAGTTGAGCAAAGGGGTGTTTGTTAGTCTGGGTAGACTAAAGAAATAAATTCTAAGACACTCATATGTATATAAGCAAGAAGTTTATATACAAGAACCATTGAATATTGAGAAAACATCCCAGCCCAGTCCAGACCAAGTCCTTAAGTCTGGTATTAGCCTGTATGTCCAACAACAATCTGTAAAGTCTTCTTCAGACTCATGAAACGCATGCAATGATTCTGAAGGCAGGAAGATCACAGGCCAGTGAGTTGGAAGTCTTGTGGATTCAGTGGTGTTGTAAGCATCTCAGAGCTGGCAAGGGTTTCCACATGACTTCTTCAGCTCCAGAGGTCTGGTTCCATCAGGGTAGGTCCATGTGGCTTCTCCAGATCCCAGGGCATAGCACCATGTGTCTTGTCAGTAGAGTGTCTCCAAGGGAGTGAGTCAAGAGAGGGAGTCTCTCCCACCTTCCAAGTAGGAAATCCAGGAAATCCCAAAATCTTTAGGGGAAGGTCATGCCCACACAGAGGCCTCATTGGTTATGACACAGTTGACAGACTAGACTCCAACCTTCCACTCTTAATCCTCAAATTGACACCAAATTATGTAACTACCACAGAGTGGAGTCTATCTAGCTTGTCAATCAGGTAGCAGCTTGATGACTACAAAGATAAATAGCTCACTGTAGGCCAGACACACTCTTTGTGCTTTCCCTTTTCCTGCTGTTGAGACACTCAGAGAGCTGGGGGAGACACATGGAGATCCGTGCAAGCGTTAGGATGCTTCCACTGCCACTAGATCCACGAGGCTTTCTACCCATTGGCCTGTGATCTTCCTGCATTTGGGATCATTGCATGTGTTGCATGAGTCTGAAGATGAATTTATGGACTAATATCGTACATGTGGGCTAATATTGTGGCTTATGGACTTCATCTGGACTGGGTTGGTGTGTTTTCTTAATAAAAAATTGATCTTTTATATAAAACTCTCTCTTATACACATATGAGTGTCTCTGGATATGTTTCTCTAGGCAACCTGGACTAACACATTCGTCTATTCAAATTCGTTTTTCTTGATTTTTTTTCTCACCAATTGAGCATTATATAATTTCTCCAAAATTTAACCATATTTCAAAGCCTATAGATATGTAATTGTACTTAATATTCTTTATGCCTTTATATATCTAAGGTTATATCTCTAGGTTAATCCATATTAGGTCTGTTAAGTCCATTTTATGAGGTGCTTAGCATATTAACTTTGTTTCATGGGGCATTACATGGAAGTTTTACTGTATTTTTCATTATACTGGTCTTCCTTGTGAAGTTGGGGATTCTTGGCTTAAGGTAATGTTCTGCAATATTATTATCCTATACTGACCTTTGGCCAAAACATAAATGGTATATTATGTGTTGGACAAGTCCATTTTTTTATATTACTAGAATGCCTTTGCTTTGGCCACTAGTTTCAGACCCCCTTAGAAAAAGACTTTTTACTGCTTTCTCAAAATTCTTTGATATATCAAGCAGGGATTAAACTTGCTATACTAAAATTAAATTTAAAACCCATGGAAGTTTTTTGTATACTCTAGCTAAAATAGCCTGAATTGAAGCATCTCAATTACCGTGGTATGGAATGAGTGAACATGGATCAAGTGGATCTGAGCATTTCCATGCCCTTCACCAGTTATTTGAAGAAATGGTTAGGAGAAGTTCTTGAACAAAGCAAGAAAGAAAAAATTAGAGCACACTCTGGCCTTTACCTAGAATTCCAATACTGTTAGGAAGCATCCAGGATCAGATTATCTGACATGCTTCTGGAATTAAATGTCTGCATACAGAAATATAATCTGAGTAAGCATACAGAGATATAATTGTTATAATTATTCTTCCTTTCTTTCTTTTTAAATCATTTTATTGGGGGCTCTTACAATTCTTGTTACAAACTATACATCAATTGTATCCGGCATATTCATACATATATTCC
>NW_022107431.1:70332327-70334126 GCF_000313985.2 Echinops telfairi
GCATTTTTGTTTGTGTGTTTACTGTTTATTGTGGATCTTCTGTTGCCCGTTGCCCAGTCTCGATGACACCTCACGATTGTACTGGCTGGGGCACTTCTTACATGTGGACTTGTTGCTTCACTGTTGGATGGCCGCTTGTTTAACTTCAAGCGTTTAAGACCCCAGACACTGTATCTTTTAATAGCCGGGCACCATCCTCTGTCTTCAACACAGATGCTTATGCCCCCACTCTGTCTTCAGCGATTGTGGGGAGGTGGGATGAGTATCACAGAATGCCAATTAGTTAGAACAAAGTGTTCTTGTATTGAGGGAAAGTGTGAGCCGAGGCCAGAGGCCGGTCTTCGGCTTCAGTGTATTGCCTTATAAATATATTATTTATTTCTTAACCAGGCTGTGGGAAAATATTTAGGACATATTTCTCGACATTTTTTTGTGTCTGATATGCTAAAAATTTCTTCTAAAATGGTAAATTATTTTTTTACAACAACAAAATCATCCATTTTTTAGCCTGTTTGCTATGTTGCTCAGGTCAGAACCCATTAAGTGGGCCACGTTTAATGCTTTCTAACTTTTCAATGTCTCTCCTCATAGGAGTAGACTTCTGCATATACTCTCTATTTCTAAATGTCATCTACATTTTCAAGTGACTATCATTTTTGTCATAATATTACCCAAACCAAACATGTTAGCTCAGGTGAAAAGCCACAGATAACAAAACTCATAGCTGTCAAATCTGGGTCAACTCTGGAGAGGCTGGAGGGTTGCGGGTAGAACTGTACTCCAGAGGGTCTCAAAGGCCATGACCTTCGGAAACCAGATGCCAGGCTTCTCTTCCAAGGAACCTTTTTGGGGCTTTGACTCTCCAACTTCTTGGTAAGTCATTGGGTACTTAACCACTTATACCAAGGTCAACTTTAGTTTTACCAGAAATTCTGAGTTTGAAATATAGATTTTAAGTCACCTTACACGTCACACATTTTCTGGGTGTTCCTCAGGATTAACCAAAAATTGAATGTTGTAGGAAAATTCTAACAAGTATCTTGTTGCACCATATACTGACCACAATTTGTATGCCCAAATATCTCAAAGAATTTGTTCATTTTCATCTTCATTTCTATGATTCTCATATTTTAAAGATTTATTAGGAGCTTGTCAATCTGCAAGTATCTTTGCATAGCGAGTCTTTAAGAAACCAAAGCAAGCATCCAGGTTTAGAAATTGTATAACAGCACAAGTATGCAGTCTAAGATGATTATTAGTAAACTGACACCATCCTCACATGTATCGAGTAGATTCTCAACACACAGTCATAAGTGTAGGTAGAATGTAGGCTCTATGAGGGCAAAATTCTTGTTCGTTTTCCCTTCAGCTCTGTCCCCAGCACCAACAACCAACATTCCCTACAACAGAGTTGATATGAATATTTGTTGAATGGATGACTTATTTTATTTTCTTTAGCTCCACTTAAATTCTGCTTTCAATTGAGATGATTGATAATTTAATCTCACTCAGGCTTAACATTTTTTGGCTTTTGGATTTGTGTCAAGGGGTCAAGAATAAGGTAGATCCAAAGCATAAGTATTTATTCAGAGACAAGGCATGGATTTCCCTCCTCCTTTCCCCCGAAATAGCATTTAAAAGGGGAAGGGAAGAAAAGAAAGAGCAAACACATTGTTGAAATGAGAAGTACAAATCGCTAGAGTGCTCCCTGCTTCCACTTCCAGAGCTGCAAATAGACTGAAAATGTCGGTGGAGTCTAGCACAAATGGGATGGGGAAATGGAGGAGAAATGCTGTTGC
>NW_022107431.1:70335025-70336658 GCF_000313985.2 Echinops telfairi
GTCAGAGAACACTGCCCTCATAGTCCGCTTCAGAGGTGGAACCCTTTTGGTAAATATCCAAAGCAGAAAATAAGCACTCACTCTGTCTTAGAGATCAATCTAGTAAAATTAATTAAAATTATAATTTAAAATAAAATCAAGTTAATGAGTCTTCTTTTATAAGTTTAGCTCTTTGTGAAATGGTTGCAAAAAAGGAAAGTATGGTCATTGTATTTGCTCTTATTGTTTAAAGAAGGCTAATTGAAAATGGGAAAATTATGTCTTTGTGTAGGCAAATTAGACTTTTGAAGAAAAATTTAATCATAAGAATAATTTTCATTATTATCTTTGAACAAATGACTCACAAAGTGAATCTGAGCCTTCAATTTGGCTCCCGGTTATCGTGCTCTGCATGAAGTGAGTGAAGCATTTTTGTGACCAACAATTCTGAGCATTGGCCAGTCTTTTCCTTTGAATGCCCAAAGCTAATTGCATCCCTCTTTTTTCAATGTTATTTCAATATTTTAGACATACGCAAAAAGGCTTATCAAGGGTGAAATGCCCAGCAAGCAAGGTAAGCACAGGTTTACTTGTTCGCTCTTATAATTCAGTAGCGAGCACTTGCATGTGTTTTCACCAGAAGCCTGTGAAACTCTTCACTACACATTGATGCATAAACACTGGAAACCTTTGCTTACTTTACTTACTGGGTACCCTTGACATGAATTATACACTTGAAAAGACTTGGTTCTGTAGAAATGTGCTGTAAGTTTGGGAAAGATACAGATGCCAGCCATCCCTAGTAGCACAATCCTTGATACGGTGAAAGCAACAGGGAATTGTTCAGTACAGATTCGGAGGTAAGTACAACTAAGCTGTACAAACCTTGCTTATTGGGCCAGCGAATTACTGCATGTGGCTCCTCCTGCCAAAGTCTCTGTACCTCCCTCCAAGTGACCCTCCCCTGCATGGACCTGGGTAAAAGTGTGGGGGAAGATACTGGTAGGATTCACCTGTGAATAATTGCTAACATGATACAGTGTGATTGCCCTCCAGCCACATGTAGAATGAGGCCTCAGAGAGGCGGGGAGAGGATTTCCCTACCATTGAGGTCCTGAGTGGAGCTCCTTCATCAGATCTTGCATCTGGTTCTTGGACCTGATTTCACAGTCTTGGGGATAAAAGAATCCTCCACGTGGACATCTGCATTTTGATCTGGGACTTCTCAGCACCAACAAGACGTGAGCCATTTTCCTTTGCTTTGTGTGTTCTGCGTGGCCACGGCAGCTATTCGTGATAACAGAAACCAAAGAGCCGTATGCTTCACCCTTTCCTTATCTTTGTGTTTCCAGATACATCCCATGAGCTAATTCCTCAAAAATTAGACCCACAGCCACCAATTCTGTTTCTCACGAATAGCTTTAACCTCAGCTAACTGGTTCCAGCAGGACAGCTACTTATAGCTATATGTTTTGTTTTGTTTCATTTTGTTTTTATCCCATCCAGAAAACACGTTTCTCATTCTCCTATTTCTTCCTCTTTTCCCGAAACCACATTCTCCAATAGTCAGGACCATTGCAGAGCCCCACCTGTCTGACACAAATTGTGGTAACAGTTTCCTTCATGCAAATTGACACAGGGTAGATCTTTTTTT
>NW_022107431.1:70338249-70343132 GCF_000313985.2 Echinops telfairi
TGTTTCCTCCTCCAGATTGTTCATCCAGCCTATCTTATTTAGACAGACCTGCGGAGATAATAATATGCACAGAAACAAGACAGAACAAAACCAAGCAACAGTATAGAACAACAACAACAATCCACTGACAAAATAAAACACAACAAGAAAAAAAAAGTTTGTAGTTAGTTCAAGGATCGTTTGTTGGCCTTTAGGAGTGTTTTCAAGTCCAGTCTGTGGGGGCACCACGCCCTGGCTCCAAAGTCCACCTTTAACATTCCCTGGGGACCTTGCTGCTCCATTCCCTTGCTGTTCCACTGCATTCCCCCAGTGCTTTGCCTCAGTGTGGCGGGATCAGATCAGGCTCAATTCCCACATGACACAGGGTAGGTCTTAAGGGTAGGTCAATATATCCCACATGTCCCATCTTTCACATTGCTACACCACTCTATCACGTCTCATATTGACCTCCCCTTCTCCTCTTAGCATACTTCTGTCTGTCCCAGGGTCCTGCAACTCACTGCAATAGTCATCACTCAGAACTCACAATGGAAAAGAAAACTGGCTCACCTCTCCTGGATGCTGATCAACCCCAAATCAAAATTCAAATGGCAATCAGGAGGATCTTCCTTATCCCAAGGCTGCAGAAGTGAGTGAAATCAGGTGCAAGACCCAGCTGCAAGATGCAAAGAATATGCTCTGTTCAGGTTCTCTCTGGGAGTGAGACCCTTCCTCCATACTCCCAGCCCCGCATGGGTCTCTGAGAGCTCATTTTATATAGAGGAAGATGGCCATCAAAATTTATCCTGTTACTCACAGGTCCATGCTATCAATGTCCTCCCGCACCTTTTCCCCAGACCCGTGCAGTAAAAGGCTGTTTGCAATCCAGCTAGGTATGCATTGACATTATTAGAGATTAGATTTTTGAAAGGTGGAAGCAAAAAGGAAGGGACAGTAGTTGGAAAATTTGGCTTTGGTGATAGGAAAAAAAGCTGTGAATCATGTGAGAGAATTTTGCAAGATCAACTACTTCATGGCAAGTACCTTTTTTTTTTTTTTGCAAGTACCTTTTATCAACAACGTAAATGATGGACTATACACATGGACTGCTCCAGATACAATACACAGGAAACAAATTCACTACATAGGTGGGAAGAGACACAGGGAAGCTCAATATCAGCACTGAGAAGGAGGCTAGGGGCTTACTGCTTTCAGCTGCGGATATGTAAATTGAAATTGAAGAAAATTAACATAAGTCCATTAAAGCTAAACTACAACATTGACTATACCCACCTAAACTTGGAGACCATCTTAATGCATTTGAAGCATTGAGCAGCTGGTAGCAGAAACCTGATGAGTGGCGGCAGGCATCAAGAGTGTCATACGTGAGGACCGAGGCCTGCCTCATAGGCCTGTGCAAGTTGTGCAGTGACTAAGAAAGAAAAGAGAACTGATACATATGAATATGGTGTGGCTAAGGAATACTGAATTTGCTATGGTCTGCTAAAAGAACAAACAAAACTGCCTTGGATGGATTATAGCCTGAATGCTTATTACAAACCAGGATGTGGAGACTTGATCTCACAAACTTTGGACATGTTATTAGGAAAGATAAGTCCCTGAAGAAGGACGTCATGCTTGATAAAATGGTAAGTCAGTGAGAAAAAAAATTGATGACCTTAGAAGGGTGGACTGACGGTGGCCCCAACAAAATATTCTGCTGGGTCCACATTTTGTTCGGTTGTGTGCAGGGTCATGCTGCATGAGAGCCAGCTCGAGGGTCCCTAACAACAAGGACAATCATTTATATAACCATCTCTCTAGGGTACAGGTTTTCCCTTCAAATCCAAACACTGCTTCAAAGAATGCTCTTGCGTATGTTTGAGACAGCATCATTCAGCTGCGGAGAGCAACAAGGGTATACATTAGGATGAGAACGTGGCTTAGCAGGCCTTCATTTTCATTCTATAAGAAAAAATAGATATTCATAGGATGAAATGATATACTTTGAAATCTCATTCATAGGTATATGAATTATTTATAACTTAATAACTTTTAAAAGAAAACATACCCCATATTTGAAATTTGAATTTTTCTTTTTGTGTATGTGTATGTGATTATATATATATATATATATAAATCACTTTATTGGGGGCTTGTACAACTCTTATCACAATCCATCCATCCATCCATCCATTGTGTCAAGCACATTTGTACATTTGTTGCCATCATCATTCTCAGAACATTGTCTTTCTACTTCAGCCCTTGGTATCAGCTCCTCATTTTCCCCCTCCATCCCCCACTCTCCCTCTTTCACGAACCCTTGATAATTTATAAATTATTATTATTTTTCCTTGTCTTACACTGTTCTATATATATTTTAAAATATAGAAGGTGATCCCAGTTTATTTTCTTTAAGGTAAAAGATCATTAAAATGTCTAGTTTGAGTTGTATCTATGAATCTTGTCTTAGTAAAAGTGATATTTAGTCATATATCACCAGGAACAGGTTAAAAAGGAAATGTTCTGTTTTAAGCCAGGGAGCAAGGATAAGATACTTTTGAAATTCCTATTATGTTGTAAATACATGAGCTCGTATAAAATCCATGAGGTAAAAGTTTTTATTTCAACTTCATTATCTCTGTCTATATTTCACTTCTTTGGGGAAAGTCAGTAAAAAACAAACAAACAAAACACTTATTTGTTGTTGAGTAAACTTCGATTTAAAGCAAGCCTTGAGGACACAGTCGAACTTCCCCAAAGCTTTTTGTGGTCTGTACAAACATGAGCACTAGTTCTGGCACTCAGTAAACCAAAATGCCAAACTCACTAACATTGAGTTGATTCTGACTCAAAGGGACCTTATAGGACAGAGTGAATCTGTCCCCGTGGGATCCCAAGACTGCAGATATTAACTGGAGTGGAAAGCCTCAGCTCTCCTAGGCATAGTGGCCAGTGATTTTGAATTGCTGACTTAGTGGTTAGCAGCTCATAACCCACCACTCCACCAGACCTCCTCTGGCACTTAGTGGGTGGTTCACAAATGCTTGTTGGATGAGTGAATGGGTATATAAATTTGTTCTATCTAAAGACATAACTTTAATTTTTTAAATCTTCTACGCTCTTACCCATAAGGTTGTTGGTTTAAATCTACTAGCTGTGCCCCAGGAGGAAGCTGAGTGTCCGCTTCCAAAGGATCCACAGTCTCAGAAACCCTTAGAGGATTGCTACACATCGGAATTGACTTGATGTCAGTGGGTTTGTTTGTTTTAAACTTAAATTTACTCAACACTACCTGGTTTTGCTAAATCTAACTTGAAGATACTCTTAGGTTCTCCACTCAGTGCAAGTTTCAAAGATTCATGTCTACATGGGATTACTTCTGTTAAGTCAGCTTTCTTTACTGGGGACCATGCCTGATTTATTGTTTTATAGACTGCCAGTGAAGTACAAGGTTGACTCTCCTACCATTGCCCCCTTTCTTTGCCTTCAGACTAGAGGGCCTGCGATGACCCTGACTACAGGTGTATCTCTCCCAGATAGGTAAATCATAGTAAAGACACATCCAGTACTCCTTCAATCTCTGCTAGCTTGTCATGCCCAGTGGAGAGGTTTTCGGTCCCTCCGGGCGTCCAGTGCCCAGGAATGGCATCAACACCAACTCAACTGTTTTGCATTTACTCAACACAATAGGCCTCACAGAAGCCTTTTTGAAAAAGCTGAAAGAGATATTGAAAATCAGGAATGTGGCATCAGACATATATTTTTAATACAAATTGGTATATATTGTATGTTTACATACTTCTCTCATACATACATGAAGACAAACACACAGACACACACATAAAAGGTTTCAGAGAGAAATTTCCATTTTTACCCTTTTTAAAAATAAGAATTAGTAGTCTGAGTGTATAATATGAGTAGAGTAGAAATTTGAAAGAAGGCCGGCATGACAGTATTGATCTACCTTAGAAAAGCAGTTACATCAGGCTGTACGTAAGACAGAGAAAACGATGGATAGAGAACAGTAGACCTTCCACATATTATTCCAGGAACAGAGGGAATGTTTGACAATGGGGCTCGCTGAGCTGTAGGAAAGGAGACAGCAGGAAAGTGAATGGATTGTGAATGGAATTCTCTCTGGCAGAAAGAAAATGACATCACAAACGTGGTTCTCCAAAAGTAAAGAAAAGCACCTAAAATTGCGAGTGAAAATATAAGAATTGTATTTCTATTTAAATCACTTTGAAATATAATGGACTCTATAAAGTAGACTAGGTAATGCAGATAACATATTTAAACATATTACAACAAGCTCACTAAGGCTGGGAGGAGATAAGTAGTAGATGTATAGACACTAGTGTAAAGTTTGTACATTATTAAGATTGGGAAGATTAATTCAGCAAATCAATCCTTAAATCCATATGGAAATACAAGATACTTTGGCTAGACAACAAAAATTTTAAAAGGAACAACCAATTTTGAGTACGAGCATGAATTTAAGAGTTATGATAAAGATAATAATCATCAAGACTTTGAGATGGTGGCAAAGAGATTGAGAAATAGATAACTAAAAAAGGAAACTATAAATTGACCCATATTTATGAAAAGTTATTGTTTTATTACAGAAGCTCAAAAGAAACCGAGTTGAGAAAGACAATATTTTCAATATATGGGACTAGGATAATAGAATATCTATAACTTTTATGTGTTGTTTTAATGTCCTCAAGTCATAAATCATCACAAAATTAACTGCAACACTTAACCTATAAAATATGGAGAAGCAAACGTATAAGAATACCTTTGTCATTGTGAGCTCGGCAAATATTCTTCAATAAAGCCTCAAAATCCTAACAACTATAGGAAAATGTTGACAAATTACACATCTGCTTTTTCTTTTTTCT
>NW_022107431.1:70346417-70353359 GCF_000313985.2 Echinops telfairi
CCATTGCTCGCCTTTCCTTAGGCCATGGGCTCTCACCAACTCAAATTGCAAAAGCTATCACCTATGCAAACAAGGTTGCATCGCATAGAAAAAGGGAAAGAAAACTCTAGAGAAGGAACAGCTAAAACATCTCCACATTTCAAATGATCAGACCCTGGAGGCGCCCCTACATTCTTCAATACCTGTTGCTAGACATCAGTAATTTAGGACTGATTCTGTTACCACGTGGAAGGTAACATTCTCTCGAATTATAAGTAGAGAATAAAATACGATTTATACAAATCGTGTTTTATGTTGTGCACACATTTGTGTATTTAGTTCTCCTACAAATAATATTATTAGATTTTTAGGTCATCTTAATTCTCAATTCTTTAAAAAGCTATGTTGGAGGAAATATTTCTAGTGTAAATTTTTGGAAGGGCAAATATTTTAATACAAATATTTAAAAAGAAACACCTTCCATTATGTCTTTTTGATGCCTGGTGGAAAAAGGTTTTAGAATCTTTCCCACCGGATGTTTCCAGCCTGTGAAAACTTCCCCATGATGATTGCAGTTCTTTTAGAAGTGTAATCAAACGAGCCCGAGGTAAAGCATGTATTTTTGGTGTTTGGGATGCTTAGCCACCCTCTTACTCCTTAAGCATCTACTGCCTTGGCAGCGCTCACATATACCTTGTATCACATCACATTTTCATTACCACATTATATTAGTCATGGATGCCCAGCTGCACAGCTCTCCTGCAGGCCACTGAACCATGAGGAGTCTGCTTCTTTGTATTCTTCAGAGAACCGGGCCTTGTGATATGCTCAAAATAGCTGCTCTGATGGCTGCAGAATGAGAACATGCTTCAAAGTACAGGGACTGGAAAGCCACACTGCACTTCATTCCACCTTGGGCAAGAGTTCGTTAGTTGTCCTATGTATGCTAATCTCTGTTCCTACAGAAGCATTTCGCATTAATAAGCATCATTACTTCCAATGAAAATCCTGTTTCATAGCACAGGTCCATCCAAATAACACGATGAAGATTTGTGAAGGAAAAGTGATAGGAAGGTTCTTGTCTGCAACGATGATTGGCATAGCCACTGTGCTTCATAGTCGCCATGCTACAGGAGACCTGTGAGGCCCTGAGAAGGGAAGATCATGGAATCCGGGGTCAAATTGTTAAGAAATAGGCTGCAATGAGAGGTTAGGGGAAGCCATTAGCCAGAATGTGGAAGGTCATGCAGAGCCGGAGAAGGCAGGGAGAGTGACAGAGAGAACCAATCACAGGTGAACTAGAACAATTGTCAAGAAACCTGAACACAGTGGATACATGAAAACCAGGCAAGCAGTTAAGAGCCCCTGCTGGCTGACCTTCAGGTTAGGTAGTGTACCAGGTGGACAATGTCAATCACCCAGCCAACGCAAGTAGGAAACTTTTCTTCCGTCCAGCTATTCTCATTTTAAAAGCTGCCATTGCAATAATTCTGAATTATAGTGACACATGTGTATGGAGTAGAACTGTGGTCCACAGAAGACTCAAGGTTCTGACTTTGGGGAAGCATATTGCCAAATCTTTCTTCTCAGGCATCCCTAGGTAGGTTTGAACTGCCTGTCTTTGTTTTGTGATTGATTGCTCAGCCATTTGTCCCACCCTGCACTCCTTCATGGGAACGTTTATCTATTATCTATGACAAATTGGAATGGACACAGGGACAACAGTTTGGCTTTGGTTTCTGATCAACTCAGTGCCAGGGTAGTTAAAATAAAGATATATTTAGATAAATCCCCTTATTTCCTATACAGCACTGACATTCTAGGGCAGAGGTAATAAGTATTGAACCGATATGTGTCTATATGTAACCATCCGCCACAGCAAGGACTACACAGTTCCTCAAGGTGGCCACAAAGAACTAACTCTGCACCAGTAGCTCTTTCTCCGTAGCTCCAGGTGACACTCTGCCTGTCTTTGTCCTCTCCAGGGGTGAGGGTACAAGAAGTTTCCAAGTGAATATAATTACAATACTTCTCCACTCTGGCTCAAGCAAACTGAGAAGTCAGTAGATGCAGACAAGGGCCCCTGTTCTGTGAAGCTCTACAAGCAGAGCAGATTATATACTTCTCAGTACAAAAACAATCCCTCATAGCGGGCAACAGGCACTCTTGATTCTACCCACCACTAAATACTGTGCAAGTTTCAAATGGCTATTCTGATGAAATTATCAAAGCAGAGTTTTCTCCCGGAATTTTTAAAACATGGGAAAGGAGCGTGAACCTGGAAGTTTTGAATAATATTGCTTAGTGCCCTCTGTGCAATGTCAACTCTGCCCCCACCTGATTCAAAGACTTCCTCTGTCGACCTGGAGTTTTTCCTAAATGCCCATAAAGCTCCCTGCTTTGGTTTCAACAAGCCCAGATGCTACCACTGCTCACGGCATATTTCCAACCACTTCGAAACCATTCCAGCCTAGGAGATGAGCAGCCAGCATTGAGTGGCGCTGCGCATAAGCTCACCTGATAAAGACAGCCTTTCCTCCTTCGGGTACAGTGTTGGGTAGCCTCCTCTCATTGTCACCTGCATACTAACAAGAACCCTTTTCTCAATATCACAGCCATAAAATAATAGCTTTTGAAACATGAATGGGGCATGAAAGGGACTGCTTCCTATAGCAAGCACGGTGTGCAATAATGAGGTTGAAAAATTACAAAGCAGTGAGAAATAAATGCACATATTCTCATGCCCTTTATAGAGGCAAAAAGTAGCATTCTTCTTTTGAGTTTTGCTTCACTTCATATTTTAGCAAGATGTGTAAGTTCTCAAGCTATAATTAGTAGGTTGAATTCAACATTTGGAATCAGACCTGAATTTGGATCTCAGATTTGTTACATGAGTCCTTTGTGAACTTGAGCAAAATGTTTAATTAATTTTTTACATGTCTCTGGCAGCTCTTTGACAGAACAAGAGGACACAATGTGCTTTAAAATCAGCAAAAGTATGGGTCAAGTTTGTATCTTTTTACTTACATATTCGATCTGTATGCTGAAAAAATAATTCAAGAAGCTGAAGTATATAAAGAATTCTGGTGGAAGGCTTATTAACAACGTGTAATATGCAAACAATACAAAGAGCACGTTTTGCTGCAAAGAGGACTTAAAACAAATTTGAATTTCAGAGACTACAACCTTCAGTATGGATAACAACTCAATGTAAAGACAGCAAAAATGCTCCCAACTGCACCAATATGCATAATAAAGTACCATGATAAATAGAGAAAACATTTTATGGTAAGAATATTAAGTATGCCATGGCCTTCCAGAAACATGGAATTATGGATAATGACAGAGGACAGGCAGAATGATCTTTAGGAAAGAGAATATGGAGACTTCATCTCAGACAGTTGGATAAGTCCTCGAGAGGATACATCGCTGCAGAAGGACATGTTTGCAAAGTAGAAGGTCATCGACAAAGCAAGAGCCTGGGTGAAATGGACTGACACAGTGGCCGTAACAATGGACTCCAGCATAAGAACCCTTGTGAGGCTGGGACAGGACCAGGCAGGCTTTGTTCCATTATGCATCGAACCAATATGAGTGGAGCCAACCTGAGGGCACCTATCAACAACATAGTTGAGGATATAATTTAACTGCATGTAGGGCAAATAAATCACATTTAAGAAAACCATGACATAGCTGACAACCTATCAAAACTAAAACTAAAGCGCACAAGAATTGGTACTCGGTCATTTCTAAATCATGATGACCCCATAGGTTACACACTACAACCATGTTCCTTCCATCCTAGGTTCTGGATTGTCACCTTTTAGAAAGAGATTGCAAGGCTTTCCTTCCAAGACATCTTTGTGTGAGTTTTAATTATTTATCTTTCAAGTAGGAGTCAAGTGACTGTTTATACCATCCAGGGACTCCTAACCCATATGAAACTTTTAATAAGGGACGACTCAATTGCCATTTTATTTATTTATTTACTTGTTTTTATTTTTTAAATCAATTTATTGGAGGTCATAAAATTCATCACAATACATAGATCAATTGTGTAGAGCACATCTATACATTTGTTGCCCTCATCATTCCCAAAATTCGCTTGCCTCTTGGGTTCCCGGAATCAGCTCATTTTCCTCCCCCCCCCTCCCCCTCCCTTCCTCTGCCCCCCTCCCCCATGCACCCTTGATAATTTATAAATTAATATCAATTGCCATTTTAAAGGCCTCCTGATTTAGTGTTAAAAGTAGTCATTCAAATTCCATGTAATGTGCCAGTTCTCAGATAAGATGAGCAAAATACCTACCCATCAGGATCCGCCTTTAAAAAACTATAAATATTCATTCATTTTCTTATGCATCTCCTCATTGCATCACCAGAAGTTTTGGTTGTGTGGATATCTTAATGAATAAGAGTAAAGCAATTAGACCTACTGAGATTTCAAATATTTACCCTGGTAAGGGCTCTGTTTGTAACTGCAACGTCGGGAAGTTGTAAACATCAGCCCCTGCAGAAGAACAGGCCTGGCAATCGGCTTCATGAAGATGAGCATCTTGGAGACTTGGGGCCTCCTTAGGAAGCTGAAGGGGGTGTGAATCACACCACGTAACACTATCAGGGGGAGTGATAACAAAATTACTGTCTATAACACCCCCTGTCAGAAGGACCACAAGGAAGAGACGAACCAGTCAGGGTGCATTGTAGCACTGACAAAACATACAATCTTCCTCTAGTTCTTTAATATTCCACACACACACACACCTCATTATCATGACCCCAATTCTATCTTACAAATCTGACTAGAAAAGAACATGTACAGTGGTACAGATAAGAGCTCGCAACACAGGGAACCCCTCAGGACCAATAAAGGGAGCAAGGATACTAGGAGGGTAAGGGAAAGTGGGGATGGGGGAGGTGGCAGTAAGGGGAACCCATCACAATGATTGACGTAAGGCTCCCCTCTCAGGGGGACAGACAGAGTTAAAGTGGGTAAAGGGAGACAGTGGTTGGTGTAAGATATGAAAAAAAAAGAATTCCGTGATTTATAAATTATCAAGGGGACTTGGGGGAGGGGGGGGGAAATGAGAAGCTGATACCAAGGGCTCAAGTAGAAAGACAATGTTTTGAAAAGGATGATGACATCATATGTACAGATGTGTTTGACACAATGGATATATGTATGGATTGTGATAAGAGTTGTAAGAGGCCCCAATGAAGGTTTTTCAAAAATTACTGTCTATAAAAACTTTGAGTGTTTCAACAGAATATTATTTTTAATAAAAATATTAATGTAATTGTTATGTGTCACAATCAACTAGATGGCAGTGAGTTTTTAGCATTAAATAAAGAAAAAAAATTCACCAAGCTCAACTTACTCATTCTAATACACCCTCAAGGCTAAAACTCTTTGTGAATTTATTATTGAATCTTTTAATGCATTCAAGTCAAAGTGGTCATTATTATCTAAGTGCAATGACTCTGCCAATCACGTGATTTTGACTGTATGTCCTACAAGCATACAGGTGTTTTTTGTTGTTAATGGAGTTTATATAGTCATTGACTTTGTCAAATTCTCAATGTTTTCGCTAAAATATGAAGATTTAAAAAGTTCAAAGAAGCAATAGATGGTCTGTTCATTGCATTCTTCTATGAATGTTTTGAAGCCTCCTCACAATGGTGTTAAGATATTTACTAGCCTATATCTATAGCCTTTTTGAGAATGAAGTAGTACTTAAAGAAAAAGAATGTTAAAACTCAAAGAAAACTGCCACTCAATAATATTATGACTTTGAATGCAATTCAATGTTAATGATTTTATAAAACAATTTTGTTGTTAGTATTCATATAATTCCAGACTATGAGTAATTATAACTCTATTTATCAATGTTATACCGTGGTTACAGTTTATCATAAACATTTCATAGGATGAGGGAGAGGGTCTGACAAGGCCCCTCTAAGGATGCACTGTTGGACACTCTGAGGAGGAGCCTCTACGAGTCAGCATCAACTCAATGGCAGCGGGTTTGTGGGTATTGTAAAGGACAGAAGGCCTAGTGCCCTAATAGTTAAGTGCTGTGTTTCTAAAGAAAAGGTTTATCATTTGAGCTCACCAGCCTCTCTCGGGAAGAAAAGCCCGTGAGGTGATCTGATTCTTGAAGCCTCACAACCTGGGTGCTCCTTCCATTCTGTCCTTTAGGGGCCACTACCGGCTCAAATTGTCTTGGCAGCAAGCAGCCACAATGGTTGACAGAGGCTTCGTAGTGTGAGGTAGTCACCTGTCACGGAGGCTCTATGAGGAATTTAGGAACAGGAGTAGGGGGTGGGATGGACCATCCTCACTGCTCTGTTACTTTTCACTCCGTTTCCGTTTACTTGTGGACAATTAAATGAACTTTTAAATGATATAATCTACTTGTCCTGGGATTCGCACTCAGAAAATGGCGTGATGGCCTAAAAATACATCTGTAAGGCAACTGCCAATTGTGAATAAATTGACCGGAACTCCTAGCCCAAGAGAAAAAAACGTGATTGGGCTGAATTTTACGTAAGTCATCTGGGAAGGTGCTCACTATAACAAATGGGGCGCTTACCCTTCTGCGAATGTAACAAGCGGCCAGGTACAACTCAAGGCTCCTTCAATGATCTCCCTCAGAGGAGACCCTGTGTGCAGCTGGAAGGAGCCCAGTCAACTTCATAATGGCCTGCGTGATTCCTAGTACAAGTGCTCTCCATTCAGTTTCCAATGGCAGCTTTTAAAAGATTTTCAGTCCGACGCACCATCGGCTTCATCATCCAACTTTTTGGTTAGCAGCTTATCTCCTTAACTCTTTGCAAAACCAAGGGTCTCTGTGAGCGAGCAGCTTCCAGCTCTCACTGCCACCTCCTTCCTCCTCGCAGTCTCAGCAAATGACAGGCAGCAGGAGCGAAAGGATCTGGCTGTTTCTGCCCCGTGCAGGGGTT
>NW_022107431.1:70354632-70356820 GCF_000313985.2 Echinops telfairi
AGTTTGACTTGAGGTATTATGTCTTATTCGTAAAAACACATAATGAAAACAAAACATTTAAAATATTTTATCTTCACTTCAAACTTTAACTTGTCCAGATTTGTGTATGTTTTATATGTGCTAATTTATAAATGCATGCATATATTATAGATATGTATTGAATTTTTTTCTGATGGGTTACACAATAAAAATCATTTCAATGCACTGATTAAGGCATAACTTTTAAGTTGCTTATTTATTTTTGTAGATTCAGACATAGTTCATTTAAAAGGATATGCTATTATTATGGTACCATAATTTTAAAATACAGTATGAGGTTTTAAATGTGTAAAACAAGTATGCTTATTGATATGAAAAATGTAAGGAAAATTATGTCCAATTTCTCATAAATCTGTACAATATTGCATCACACTAGGTTGGTCTGTCTGGTCCTACATTGTGTAGTGTAGTGTATGATCCAACAAAACTTCAACAATGGCTCAGTTTCAACCATGACCCAACATCAGATGTCTTGTAGATGTTATTTGAATATTAAATATTAACACTGACAAATTAAACTCGTACCCAGAAACAAAGAAAAAAAGATTTTGTTTTCTTCTACTTTCTATGACAAGCCAGTCATGAATTTGTAAATCAGAGCAACATGTGAACTAATACATTTGGACAGAATATTACACACACGTGCACACACACTCACCAAGAAAAGTAAATCAAAAAGCGTTTCTACTAGAGTTCCAGCTTATATTCATACAGGTTTTTTCCAAACAAAATATGCTCAGACATGTCTCTATGATCAGTGGACACACTCTCTCAGTAATTTTTGTGACAGTGAGGTTTTGTGTCAACATGGCTAGATCAGGATTCTCAATAGTTTGGCAATTGAGGCCTCCCCGATAATAAGGTCTATAGAGTGTAAAAAATTTCACAGAATATGGTCTATGTAATATAAACAATTCCATGACCAGATCTGTTCTGTGCAGTAAAGCAGTTGTAAGTGGTATAGGGAGAAAGTGTGGCTTCCTTGTTCAGGTCACAACCCTGGTGTAGTTCATCAGGCGTGGGGCCTACTCCTATGTAAGCACTCTCTGTAAGAAAACTCCCCTCACTTTTTTCTACTCTAGACCCATAATCTATGTCATCAACTTCCAGGTCTTTGGGCTTGAGCCAATGACTTGCCATATTTCCTATCAGCCGTGTCTTTATTTGACAACAGTCGGAAGCCTGACATGCTGTTCTTCGATGATTCTTCTATCACTCTTTATATCTATCTATATATCATCTATCTCTATCTATCTATCTATCTATCTATCTATCTATCTATCTATCTATCTATCAATCATCTATCTATCATCTATTTATCTATAATCCACACTGGGTTTTCTTCTCAAGAGAACTCTGTCTATCACACTTGTATACTTCTCTTAGTCTTGCTCCAAACCAATCAAACCAAGTTTGACTGCCATTGAGTGGATTCTTTGGTCTTTCATTGGTTAATAAGGCCAATATAAAATTGGCTTCCAAAGGGACCTGCTGGGCCAGTTAAAGCAAAGACAGAGAGGTTAGTTCAGAAGGTTATGTATAAAGACTCTCTGCGGTAATTCCAAAGGCATAGCCATAAGAGATGTTCATGATGGACACAGGATGGTCATGGTGGCTTACTTAAGTGCATTAAGACACTCTAACACATACTGTTGAGGAAAGGGCCAGGAAGGTTGTGCTGAGGGTTTTCCCTCCCAATCCTGACAGCGCATCTGCTCATTCTTTGTGGGTAACTAAGAGAATTTCCTTGGGAAAGCTGATGCCTGATTTACTTCTTCAGATTCTTTTAGTTCCCCAAACAGACAAAAAAATAGAACACAATTTGAGTTTCCCCAAAATGCCAAAAGTACCCTGTTGATGTGGTATAAATAAACAAATGCAGAATTCTTCAGGAAAGATTAGAGAAATGGAAATTCCACCTGCAAAAGAATAGAGTTCTATATAGAGGGTATGCTGGTGAAATTGTGATATTTTTGTTTTATAACGGTTTCCATTATTTTGTGCCATTAGTTTTTGGCATATCCAGGTACATATGATTAGAAATACCCCAACTAAACTATTTTCAGAAGACTGGGTGAAAAGAAATTAACTAGAGACATTGTGATGAGTCAAGCTAGCATTTATTAGCTAATAAAAATAAACCTCTAAG
>NW_022107431.1:70356985-70388179 GCF_000313985.2 Echinops telfairi
TTTTAGGTTTCCCACTTAGGGAAACATCCAATAGTAAGTAAATCTTTTCAAATGATTAAGAAATAAATTTGAAGTAGAAAAGCTAACACCAATACTTACTTTCTTCAGTTTCTCCCTTCCCCTTCTCCCTTGTTTTACTCCAGTGGACATTAGCCCCGACTGCTCTGTAATAACTGCTGTGGTCAAGGATGCCTCCCTGGCCTCATCATATTTAATTTCTCAGTGACACTCAAGACAACTGATCATCCCCCCACACTCCATGATTTCTAGAAGAATACCCTTCTGATTTTCTCTCTAGCTCAGTAGTTTTCCCGCCTGGTTCTCCTCTGGTCGCTTCCTGTCTCTGCACTCAGGAAAGCCATCGATTTCCCCTGGGCTTACTTCTCTGTCTGTCCTCATTACAGGTGTGTTACATGTTTTCTTGGTCTTGACTTATCTCT
Source organism: Echinops telfairi (assembly GCF_000313985.2). NCBI lineage: Eukaryota > Metazoa > Chordata > Mammalia > Afrosoricida > Tenrecidae > Echinops > Echinops telfairi. Next base: position 70,357,426 of record NW_022107431.1, read on the forward strand.
GCATCCTCATGCCTTCCAAGCTGTGGGCCCCGTTGTATGGTCTCTGTCCTAGACCCTAAACCTACCTATTGAACTCCTATTTTCCCCTCTACTTGGATATCAACTAACCCCCCAAGGTTAACATCTCCAAACATAGTCCCAAATGTTTTATCATCCGGTCTTCTTCATTTATTAATGCAACTCACAACTTTTATTTTCTCATGCCAAAAAACTCAGTCATGCTTGACTCTTCTCTTTCTTTACAATCTTATCTCCAATCAGTGCAAATTCTACTGTTCTGTTTCCATAATTATAACCATAACTCATCCACTTTCTACCAATTTGACCACTGCCACAGCCTTCAAGTTGCCCTTATCTCTGTCCTGGAGTTATTCCTTACACATTCCTCACTCCATTCCCTCTTTTTGAAAAGCAGGCTGACGAATCATTTTAAATGGTTAGATCACAACACTGCTTAGCCCCCACCCTTCAGTGACTCATTACACCACTCATGAGAGCCAAAGCTGTTACAACAGTCTACAAGCTGGGAATCCAGGATGGATGAGCCCTATAGGACCAGTGGTGTGAGTGGCAAAACAGGGAGGGTAAAGGGAGAATGGGTAGGAAAGAGGGAACCGATTACATGGAACTGTGTGTGACCTCCTCCTTGGGGGACAGACAACCAAAAAGTGGATGAAGGGAGATGTCGGACAGGGCAAGATATGACAAAATACCCATTTATAAACTATCAAGGGCTCATGCGGGAGGGGGGAGCGGGGATGGAGGGGAAAAATGAGGACCTAATGTCGGGGGTTTAAATGGAGAGAAAATGTTTTGAGAAACGATGTACAAATGCGCTTTGCACAGTTGATGTGTGTATGGATTGGGATAACAGTTGTATGAGCCCCTAATAAAATGTTAAAAAAAATAAAAATTAAAAAAAAAATTTTAAAAAAGGGAAAAAAAAAAAAAAGAAATACAAAGTTGTTGGTCTACTATTACATGCATAAGAGAGAATCGGTGTGTGCTACCTAGATATATTTGACCTGTGGCAAAATCAATGTAAGTTAGTAAAGACCAATATTATTACAGATTCATAGTTAGGACTTTGGAATATTAGGCTTATTGGTTCCTATTATAGTATGAATTGATAAGTATAAAAAATGAGTCATGCTTAGACTAATGATGTGAGTACATCAAAATCCAAAATTACTAAGTAATACAAATTTGTCCACCTAAAGTTCAAATTTTAAAATTTAAGTCAATATGGACTTTGCTTTTATATATGATTATATGATATACTTGGCTGCTAACTGAAAAACTGGATGTTTACATCAAGCCAGAGAAGCCTAAGAAGAAATGTAAACCATTGACAAGTTAGACGACGATGGCACACAGGAGTCTCCTGAGTCAGAGTCAACTTGGTGGTCATTGACCCTTTGATATGGAGGCAAAACACATGTAGGAGAGGAGGACAGCTTTCTGAACGTGTGAGTACCTTAGCCAGAAGGCAAGGCACTGCATGATGACAATATAACTGCCAGCAGCTGCATGGCAGGGTTTCTCCATAAGGAGACCACAGTACTTAGTGGTCACCATGGATATTTGCCAAGTTTGGCTTCTACTCTGCTCTTTTCTTCTACTGTGAGCCTGCATATCCTCCATGTCACCACGCTGCATCCTGTACCGTCTCTCTCTGAAAACACTTAGAGCATCTCCAACCAGAGTCACAGGTATATCCATGGCGGGGAACTCAAGGTTTGCTTCCCCAAAGCACTTTGAATCATGAAACCCATTTACAGTTGTCAACGGAATAGTTACACTTCCTTAACTTTAATGTAAGACCACTCCAAAATATAAAGGGGACAATTTTCAGAAGTAGATTTTTCCCCTAGCACAGTAAATATCACTATATCCAATACCTATACTCGCTTCCACACGCAAATGTGGTGATATTTGCCTTTCGATACTTGTGATTGATGTACCATATAGTAGTTCTATAACTAGTTCAGGCAATATGAGGGATTGCAATTTCTTTTTAATTAGACAATTTTGCAGTCCCTATTCTACTCTCTGTTTGATCTAAACATGCTTTTTGATGACTTTATAATCGAACATTACCATGTTTTAATCACATGTTAATAACCTAATGGAAGTGTAGTCTGAGGCTGACCAATTTGAGTAGAAGCTTCCTCTCTCTCTCTGCTATTCATGGTAGCATACAAAGATAAAAAGCTATTGGTAATTGAAGGCATTGAAATACCTATCTCTCTTTTGTCTCTCTCTTTTTGTAGCTCTACCTTTACCTTTGTCTGCCTCTTCATCCTAGTTCTAGCCTAGGGCCTGAAATCACCAGCAGTGACACAGTCTTCTATATTTCCCTTGTTTAATGGTCCTTTATTTGTGAGAAGGATTTCCACTAATTACTTGGAAATAGACACTTTTATAGCTTTGGAATAAATGGCCAAGCCACCGTATAGTACTCAAGTCACAAATCAAATAATGAGGGCGTCGTCAAAACTGTACTTGAGTGAACAAGACAATCTTGTTCTCTGACTTCCTTGGAGAATGGCCCAGTTTTCTACCCGGCCTTGATGAGTCAGCCCCCAGAAGGCAAGAACACCCAAAGAAAAGGCAAACCGCTGCCTCTGGGAACCATGCTGTGGTAAGGAGATGTGTTAAAGTCTGCCCACACAAGTAAGACACAGTTGAACTTGAGGCACCAACATGCTATATGAGTGATTATAAAGAAGGGGAAAGTGCACTCTTTTTATGTCAATCTGTACTTGTGGAGACATTGATTTGGATATGCTGTGAGGAAACATGATAACACACTGAGTCGTCCCAGTGGTTGCAAACGACATGACCCTCTCACTTTATAAATCTGCCCTTGGATTCATCCTCCGGCGCTTGCTGACAAGTATTTGCTAAGTATTGCAGTAGGAGGTGGGTGACAGGAGAGTGCCTGAGGTATCAGGCAACTATATAACCTTGTCCCTGTCTCATGACTGCTAAAGAGCTCTTGTTGAACTTGTCTCTTTGAGAGGGAGAAAAAAAAATATTATGGAACCGATTTATATATCCAGGATTCCTATCAAAGCTAGCACATCATATACACATTCAAACTACTATGCTGGGTTGTGATAGTAATTATTCTGACTGTTGGCATCATTGTGCTCACACTATTACCCAGAAAAATTGCACCTTGAGATTGTTGTGTTGATTCAGATTTGAATCTATTCATGTCAAAAGCAGAGAGAGAGATACCCAAAGATACCTTCCCCAGTAAAAGATACAATATCAGGCAAATCTCTAAAGCACAATTGAACTAAAGTATAATTTAGTGACCTAGGAGAAAATAATTTGAAGTTAAATTTGGATTATTTACTGCCAAGGATATAAAGAAGTTTCTTAATCTCACTTTGTATATATCTGTTAATGCTATTATCAAGAATAGGAGTCAGTAGGTTAGATATTTATTTTATTCTGTTAAAAAGATTAGAATGATCTCAAAGTAATTCTATTAGTTTTCAGTAAAATAATATGTGAAAGAAAAGAAGATTAAAATGCCAGTCTTCCTTGGAGGAAAAAAAGTAGACCTGGATGATAAAATATACGGGAATCTTCATGTAGGAAACCCAGAATGCATGATATCTGAGGCACCTCAGAGAATACCTGATTAGCAGTTCTCAAAGTTTGGTCATGGGCTTGAAAATCAACATCACTTGGGAATTTATTTGAAATATGCATTCACATCACCCTAATCTGGGTCCAATGAATCTGAAAGTCGGTGTGATTTCAATACTCTAGGGTTTAATAACTACTAATTTAAGTTCTCAGTTAGATTATGAGGAAGCTAAATTTCAGAGGGGTTACCAAACTAAGTGTTGGGCTGCTAACCACAAAGCCAGCAGTTCAAACACACCAGTAAAAACCTGTGTGGAAGGTACATGCTCCTACAAAGATTTAGTCTAAGGTTCCCTACACAGAGTCACTCTAAGTCAGAAGGGACTTGATGGCAGTGAGTTTGGAGATGAGACTGCAAACCAAGCCACCTTTGCTAGTGATATTTACTCTTGTCTCACTGAAGAATAATGTACTGAATTTAGAGCCATGGATTCTGAATTTAGAGCCATGAGAAGCCACCTAAAGGAGAAACTAGTGTTCTCACCATTTCCAGAGCAAATAAGAAGGACAAGAATGGAAGGTCCATGAGAACAACTAGTCTGAAGGAGTAATAGACCAAGAGAACCTCAGCTTCCGTGACACCAGTGGAAATAAATGGCACCCAATTATCACTACTGGCCACTCTGAAAAGGACCACCTTATAAGGTCCTGGACAGAGTGGGAGGAAAATGTAGACCAGAACTCAAAATCATTTAAAAATTAAGCTTACTGAAAGGATACAGACCAAAGCCTACCAAATGTATCCCCATCATGCAATTTTCAACCAAACAATGGATAGGTATATAAGAGAATAATACCAGTAGGGAGGAATATACTATGTGGAATAATGAACCATTTTACATCAAAAGGGCATCATATCTCATAGAACAAAGTTCAGAAGGATTTTAAAATAAGGAGAAATTTAAGTTGGAAATACAAAGAGGAAGGGTGATGCGTGATTTAATGCATTGCAATCAATGTCATGAAATAAAATGTGTGCGGATTGTTAAGTAAAAATATGTATATATTTACTCTGTAAGCATTCACTCAATGTACAATCATGTTTTGATCTGAAATGTGATTCATGATTGAGGGAATAATTTCTGTATAGAACATCAGTAAAACTCGGAAATGTGACAGGTGTGCAAGATCGAAATAGGCATAACTGCAGGTTCAGCAGTATGTGTCTCTGGTCAGTTGAGGGTTCCATCTTTTACTTGGGATTATTCTAAGAGAACGCTATCGTGCCATGCCCTGTGTCACAATTTTAACACACAATCAAATGCACTGGTTGGCATGGCTAGTTGTCATCGAACTGATGCCAACTCATGGCAATCTTTCGCAGAACAGACTGAAACAGCGCTCCACCCGATGCCGTCGTGTGATCATTGGTCGGAATACGTTGTCAGTATTTATAAGCCAAGAATATGACATTTATCCTAGCGTTTTCTATTCTCTCATTTTTTTAACGTGCTTCTAAATTTCTCCTGTGGTTTATGCCACGTGTGCTCTTTCTTCATAACACTATAAAATGTCGTGCTTCTTAGCACCTGAAAGACTGTCTAGAAGAATATGGTTTTATAATCTATTATTTAGTTTTCAAAATATTTTCATACTTTTATTGACTTTCATTAAAATATTTATTTTATATTTAAAATTGTACATCTTTTTTTAAACATTTTATTGGGGGCTCGTACAACTCTTATCACAATCCATACATCCATACATCCATTGTGTTAAGCACATTTGTACATCATCATTCTCAAAACATTTGCTTTCTACTTGAGCCTTTGATATAAGTTCCTCATTTTTCCCCCTCCTTCTCCACTCTCCCCTCCCTCATGAACCCTTAATAATTTATAAATTATTATTATTTTGTCATAGCTTACACTGTCTGATATCTCCCTTCATCCACTTTTCTCTTGTCCATCCCCAGGGAGGAGGTTATATATTGATCCTTGTAATCGGTTCCCCCTTCCTACCCTACCTTCCCTTCACTCACCCTGTATCACAACTCTCATCACTGGTCCTGATGGGATCATCGGCCCTGCATTCCCTGTGTTTCCAGTTCTTATCTGTACCAGTGTACATCCTCTGGTCTAGCCAGATTTGTAAGGTAGAATTGGGATCATGATAGTTGGAGGAAGGAAGCATTTAAGAATCAAAGGAAAGTTGTATGTTTCATCGTTGCTACACTGCACCTTGACTGGCTCACCTCCTCCCTGCTACCCTTCAGTAATGAGGTGTCCAGTTGCCCACAGATGGGCTTTGGGTCTCCTAAAATTGTACTTCTAATGATAGCCACTGATTTACATGATTGAATGTTCAATACGTGAAATCATATGACTATTTCTCAAAAACATTGTGTTCAGCATAGTATACTTCAGTTTATAGGAAACTCATCAGTTAAAATTAGCCTATAAAGGTAGAAATTTTTAAAAATTTAAAAAGAATGGTAGAGCAAATTAACTTGAAACAAATGAAATTCTATTTCTAGGGTAATGTTGAAATAGTCCCTATCTGTCTTTGTTAGTGATCACATCAATGTATAAAAGGGTCACAATTTATCAAACTGAGCAATAAGTGCAAATATTTTATTTACGTGCCTAATCAATTAAGATATGCCATAAGTCAACACAGTAACTGTCAGATACAAAACCCAACACTCAACATCTCAATCAACAAGGAAAAACTGAAAATAGTTCCCCTGAGATTGGAAAACAGAGAAAGATGCTCCCTATCACCACTGTTATACAACGTTATACTAGAAGGATTAGCCAGAACCACTGGACCACAAAAATAAATCAAGCAATTACAAGTGGGCAAATAAAAAGTAAAACACTCGCTCTTGCAGACGGCATGATTTTATATGTAGAAAATGCAAAAGACTTAACAAAAAGATTGCTGGGAATAATTGAAAGGTGCAGTAATGCGCTAGGATACAAAATTAATAAGCAAAAATTAATCAGTCTTGTATACCAGCAGAGAGCTCTAAAAATGTCATCAAGAGTAAAATACCATTTATAATAGCCACAGAAAAGATGAAATATTTAAGAATAAACCTAACCTGAAAAATAAAAGACCTACACAAGGAAAACTACAAATCACTATTCTAAGAACCCAAAAGAAACCTACACAAATGGAAGCTTGTTCTATATTCATGAACAGGAAGGCTTAATATTCTTAAAATGCCAATTCTACCCAAAGCAATCTATAAATACCATGTAATTCCAACCAAATCCCAACTTCATTTTTAAGAAAATGGAAAACTAGTTATCAGTGTCATCTGGAGAGGAAAGAGACCTGGAGTAAGCAAATAACTCCTCCAGAAGACGAGCAAAGTAGGAGGCCTCTTCAGACCTGATTTGAAAGCCTATTGCAGACTGACAGCGACTCTAGTAATCACTAATATATTTTGGTCTGTATACATTTGGTTATTTATCTTTTTTTTCACAAACTTTTTATTTATTTTTAAAAATTCTTTTCTTGGGGGCTTATACAGCTCCATTCATTGTATCAAGTACATTTGTACATTTGTTGCCATCATTATTTTTTAAACATTTTATTTCTACTTGAGCCTTTGGTATCATCTCATCGCTTTTTCATCTTTTTAAGTGTCAGAGCATAGAACATTTCTTCAGGATTAGTGTATTTTTCCCAGCCTAACGTCGCCAAGACCCATCCACACTGAAGCATGCATCCCAGGGACAACAGAGGACACTGCCCTTTACTCTGCCATCCGTGACAATCAATGCTATGCTGAAGTCATTGTTCCCGCCTTTGTGTGAATCATCTCATAAGGGGCTTCCTTTTGCGCTGCCTCTCTACTTTAGCAAGCACGATGTTCTTCTTCAGGGATTAATGTCTCCTGATAACATGTCTAAAGTACGGGAGATGAAGTATTGCCATTCTTACTGCTAAGAAGCAATTCAGTTCTATTTCTTCCAAAACAGATCTGTTCCTTCCTCGGGTAGTCCATGATATAGTCGCCATTCATTGCCAGCCCCATAATTCGAACTGTCAATTTTTCTCTAGCTTCCCCTAGTCACATCCCAGTATTAGCAGTGTAAATGCATTTGCCTACTTAAGTAAATAAAGACAATAGACCGACTTCTAATATTTTCTACTTTCAGCCGAGACTGACCTGCTATCAGTAATATTACCTGCTCTTACCTGATACACCTTGTTCTGCATCCTCTTTTGAATCTGGCTTGAATTTATGACATGTTCTTGTCAATGTACTTATGTTAGGCAGGGTGCTCTAGAGAAACAAAACCAGGACACCAATGATTTTATATATATTTATATATAACATAAGAAATAAACAGCTAATAATCTATAGAGCAGTACAAATGGCTCAGTGCAACTCACTTCCATAAGAGAGCTTATACACTGGCATTCCTTCAAGTCTTGAGGGCCGCCGGAGAGTCCTCTGTAGAGCAATTCAGGCACTCTGGCCACAGGCAGCAAACAGCAAGGCAGGTCACCAACAGTCAGCCAGATGACAGGGTCCGACAGTACCCAGCTCAAGAGATGTTTATTCCAGTAGCACAGCGAAGCAGGTCTTGAAGGATCCTCAAACTACGGTGAAACCGTCCACAGATTAGGTGTCCCACAGGTAGTGTAGTTTGCAAATTGAGGCAGAGAACAAGCAAGGCAGCTGCACACTGGTCTAATCATTCACAAGAGAGGCGAGACTCACAGAGCCATTTATCTCCCCGCCCTTCAATTAATCCCACATGTGTTCATTGGCCAAGTTGACCCAATAAACCTACCTATCACAGTACTGCCGCAACAACTTTTCAGTTATCTTTAGCAAACTTGTGGCTGCATGTTATGGTAGTGATGTTCTTTGATAATGTCTGTATTCCATTGGTTTGCCGTTCTTTGTTGTGAGCACAGTGTGGATCTCTTCTGATCGGTTAGGAAGGTAGTCATCTTCCAACTTCTTGACATAGAAGAGTGTGCATATCCAGTGCGGCATCATTTTGTTGAAATACTTTAATTGGTGTTCTGTCCATTTCTAGAGCCTTGCTTTTGTTTGTTTCAGTGCAGCATAAACTTCTTTCAATACCACGAGTACTTGATCATATGTTGCCCTTTGAATGGTTGAAGGCCACCAATTCTTTGGTAGAGTGCGCATTTATTTTTTAATCTTCTTTTGGTGCTGCCTGCATTGCTCAAACATTTTCCCACAGAATCCTTCAATTTTTCAACTGGAAGCTTGAGTTTTTCTTCAATTATTTTAGCTTGTAAATGTCAGGCACATTCTTACCTTTTGGCGTCCTAATTGCAGGTATCGGTACATATTATTGTACTATTTTTCTGTCTTCACAGCTGCCTGTTGGCATTTTGTGTTCAGCTCTTGTACGTCACCATTTTCTCCCATTCGTGTTAGCTGCTCTGCGTCCAAACGCAAGCCTCAAAGTCTCTGCTGGCCTCCAGCTTGATCTTTCCGTCCTTTCCTCGGATGGCCTTCTGCGGTCCTTCCTCATCCCTGATATTCCTGATGCTACCCCACACCTTATCTTGTGTTTGTTCTTTGATGCTCAGTTTGGTAAATCTAGGAGCCCTGGTGGCATAATGGCTATGTGTTGCAGCTATGATCCCAAGGTCAGCACTTCAGAACCACCAGGAGCTCCAGGGGAAAGAGGAGGTGTTTTGATTCTGTAAAGACTTACAGTCTCAGAAACTCACCGGGGCAGTTTTATTCTGTTCCATAGGGTCACTAAGAGTCAGAAGGCACATAAGGTATACCTTTGGCTTGAATTTGGATCCTGCGGCATTGTTTTAGTTTTCTTCTGCTTCAACTTGAACTTTTATTTGAGTAACTGATGATCTATCTGTCCCATAGTCAGTCCCTAGACATTCCTTGGTGATATTGAGCTTCTCCATAGTCCTTTTCACAGATGTCTTCTGTCTTCAGTCCATCCAGTGAAACCTGTGTGCATAGTCACTGCTTATGTCATTGTTGTTGGGAGGGGGAAGGGTGTTTAGAATGAAGAAGTCATTGATCTTGTGAAAAATTTTATTATATGATCTCCTGTGTCATATCACCAAGGGCATCTTTTCCAAATACTGTTCCTTCCTGGTTTCCAACCTGTTCAATCACCAATATCCATCAGTGCATCTTGATTGAATGCTTGAGAAATTTCAGAGTGCAGAATTAAGAAGATGCAATTTTAGTAAAATTTAATAATGATATTTAAGAGAGATTCAACATTAGTTTACTTTTGTAGATAGATTTTCTGAGACACATGGTAATAATACATAAATATATTTAGAATTAAATCAAGTAATAGTGTAGACTATACCTCTTTTACAAGTATGATTAAATAGAAAAAAATTAAGTCACAAGAATTTACATAAGCTTTATGAAGTATAGAATATCATTCAAGTAAAATGATTATCTCTTACCCATAATATGCTTTATGACTAGCCATAGCATTTCGCCTCACTAATAATTTAGTATCATTTACTAATGATATAAAATATTTTACACTGATGATACTCCAAAAGAAGCAAATAAGTAATGCAGTCAAGTAAGAGGAGATAATTATTCATGGCCATTCTCTTTTACCCAGTATCAACCTCAAATTCGTTTTGTTTTAGAAAACTGTACATGAATTTATATACACATGATAATAATTAGGAGTTTTTAGTGCACCTAAATCTCACTTATTTTCTTTTTTAAAAAAATCATTTTATTGGGGGCTTGTACATCTTTGATCACAATCTATACATATATCCATGTGTCATGCACATTTGTGCATTTGTTGCCCTCATCATTCTCAAAACATTTTATTTCTACTTGAGCCCTTGGTATCAGCTTCTCATTTGTCCCCTCCCTCCCTCATGAACCCTTGATAATTTGTAAATTACTATTAATTTTCATGTCTTACACTGATCGATGTCTCCCTTCTTTTCTATCTCATCTGACATTTCACATTTATACCAGTATTAAAAAAGAAATCTACTACCTGACTACTGTACAGTTTAACTAGGATCTGAAGTGAGGAGGGAAACATAGGGGGCAGAGGAAGGAGTCTGTGAGAAAAAGTAGGCAATTTGTATTTCCTGTGTTTGGCAAAGAAGCCACACCTGCCCATAGCCAGTGTTAGGCGGGCTGGGATCTTAAGCGCACAGTTGGAGGTTGTCAGGCAGCTGGTCTCAGAAATATCTTCTTCCAAAGCCAAGCCTCTGCCAACTGGCAGTCTCTTCTGGGTGCAGGTAGCCTACTCTGACCTGTCTGCAGACCTGAGGGCCACCCAACACGTGGCCCATTCCCTAGGGCTCATGGAGCTGGATGGTGGAGAGGCACGCCAGCTGTTGGCAGAGTTGTGCTGCTCCAGAGACAGCGGATAGCCCTGACCACGACCACCTCCACCCTTAGCCTCTCTGGTACAGGAGCAGGCATGCTGAAGAAGGGGGGCCCGCCAGGTCACACGCAACCGGAGATGTCCTTACAATGTTATGAGTTTGTCCTGAAGACACACACAGTTTCAATTTTGTTAAAATTTCAAGCCAAATTATAAAACAATACAAAGCCTGCAGGTAAGTAACATCAAGGATCTGGTAAAAAATTAAAATGAAATTGATAAGCCTTTGTGTTTCTAAATATCTGGAAATCATAATATTCAGCCAAAAAGACTAATTGAATTTTCGATATCTTTTCAGGGTGCTTAGATATTACATACTTAAAGGCTGATGCAAATTTTATTACATCAAATTGTGCATGGATTCTAAGAATAATCAACATAGGTAGGATCCTGGCTGTCACAGTTTATTCTCTGTAACTTGGGTAAATAATTTGATTCTACTAATCAAAAGCATGATAAAATTTCCCACTTCAATGGGTTTGAAAGAATATAATTGAGATAATATTTTAATATATTTAACAGATTCCTTAAGATCTTAACTGTAGTTGTATAATTTAATTTTACTATTGGATATTTGCAAACATTTGAAAGTAAAACTCCTTTAATATTGCTTAGAAAACTAAGGTTAATACAACTACTAATTTTATCAATAAACTCATTTATCATTATCAGTTACATATAAAATATCAACCTAATATTGAAAATGTTAACGATCACAAACCGATTATAGGACTATAAAATCTCTAATAATAATATTTTGTTTCACTTTTAGCTGCTGTAAAATGTACCTAAATATAATTATTTAATGAAGGAGCATTCATAAATATCAAATCAACTTTATAAGAATTTTCTATATTTTGTCTTGTGTTTATGTGCTTTAATTGCATATTGGAAAATTACCACTTACTTGGAAGTCTAGCTGAAGAGAATAGCTATAAATATTTTGTAAGAAGAGGCAAAATCATCATGACTGTTATAGAGCTAAATTGGTTCACTCATATACAGAATCACTTAGAATTCTGCAATAATACTTGAAAATATGAAAAAGTTTTAGCCTTTTGTATTTTACATGATATAGAGTGACCCACAGGGAAATATGCTGCTATTTCATGAATATTTTACAAACCCGAAGGATGTATTTAAATTACCCCAAAACAATTTTACGGCAATGACAAACATATCTCTGTTGATCCAGAGGGATGATCCAACTTCCCATTTCTTGGCTAAGGAGGATTAACATAATTAAGATGAATATCCTTCCTTGTACATCCCCCATTGTAGACATATCTAAAACTTTATGAAAAATCAGGATCAAGAGAAAACTATGTCTTTTCTTTTCTGAGATTTTTAAAGCAATGAGGGTGAGAAGGGAGCTTGCAAGCAATGATTATTTATAAAATTTCCTGTGAGGAATGAAATGGAAGAATATTATTCAGAATTGTCCCACAGCCTATCAAATCTTACTGCAAGTCAGTGGAGATACAGATAGATAGATGATAGATAGATAGATGATAGATGATAGATAGATGATAGATAGATAGATGATAGATAGATAGATAGATAGATAGATAGATAGATAGATGATAGATACATACATACATACATACATACATACATACATACATACGTAGATAGATAAATAAACAACACATAGGTTACAACTTAGACCAATGCTGGGATCAGGAGTTTGGCATCAGTATGTTTTAAACATCCCTAGATGATTTTTAATGTACACCAAACTTTGAGAACTAATAGCGAAATTATTTTTCTTTGAAAATATAAGCCAAGATTCAGTTTTTAAATATTTGTCTACATAATATCGATTTACAAATTAAAGAATTTTATAGTAAAGCAAACGTTTTAAGTGTAATGACTTACAGTAGAAGGTTTTCAGGAAATTTTGGCTTTAAGAAAAAAATCCAAGTGAAATGGAAAATGATCATTTTAATTATAATAAAATAATTCATGCTAATATCTGAGAGTATTTTAAAGTTTTGAGCAACATCATCAGGGTAAATATAACAGCCTAATATAATGTTAGTGTATGGGAACCAGAGATAAAATCAGAAGGGAGTTCGGATCACTTCTGAGAAAAGTTGATTCATAGTCATATAAAATATCGCACCCTTAACATGTTAACAAGTGGAAACTTTTTTTAAAATGTGAACAGAAAACATATTCTCCTGTTTTGATTCTTTTTAGTGAAATTATTTCTGTTTCAAATTCCAGAGTTCACCACTCATTTATCAGTTTGTTGTTCTGCGATGCTTCTCATGCTGCGGGGATGTTGCAAGCTGTGCCGCCAGCGACAAGGACAAGGACAGTCCTCGATAGTGGACAGTCTCAGTGGAGCTGCGAGACCGAGACAAAATAGGAAAAAAGAAAAACCGACAAAACCCTGGTGGTCTGCTTCTAAAAATGTTGGCCAGTGAAACCTGACAAATAAGGTATGAACATTATCTGATATAGTCCCTAAAATGAGCCCCTCAGATTGGGAATCACTCAAACTGAGATTTACATGTAAACACGAATTCATAATTTACATGTGTTACATGTGATATACGAACCTGGAAATTGGAAGTTTTCAAAAAATTAAAAGAACGCTGGAAGATGGTTGTCCTGGGTGATGGTGTCGGTCATGGGGGTGGGGGGGGTGCTGCCCAGGTGGGTCCTACTCAGAGCAGCCCTCTGTCAATAGAAGGACAGGCCACCGGGTTCCGTCTTCACATGGTTGTTATGTGTGGTCCTTGCGGCAGGCACTGCGTCAATTCATCTTGTTGAGGATTTTCTGCTTTTTCTCTGCCCCTCTACTAAGTATGGTATCTTCTCGAAGGACCGGAGTATGTGAGAGTCTTGCCATCCTCGCTTCTAAAGAGCATTCTGGCTAGCTGTCTTCCAAGACACACTTGCTTGTTGTTTTGGCAGACCATAGGAATTTCAATATTCTTCACAAGTGCCATAATTCAAATGTATCAATTCTTCTTCACTCTTCCTGATTCAATGTCCAATAGCCACATGCATAGGAGGCAATTGAAATTGCTCTGGCTTGTGTGAGGCCGACTCTAGTCCACAAAGTAATCTCCTTGCTTTTCAACACTTTAAAGAGGTCGTGGGCAGCAGATTTACCCAATGCACTGCATCCTTTGATCTCTTGACTGCTGCTTCCATGACCATTGATTGTGGATATGCTTCTCAGTTTATCATGATGTTACTTCCTATTTCAGTTCTGAGGTTTGTGGTCCTCTTTACGATGAGTTGTAATCCATGTTGAAGACTCCGATCCTTGATCTTCGTCAGGATGTGCTTCAGGGCTCCCTCACTTTCAGCAAGCAAGTAGTTCTCGTCTGCGTATTGCAGGCTGTTAATAAGTCTTCCTTGAATCCTGATGCTGTCTTCTCTATATAAGCTGGATTCTCTGATTATTTGCTTAGCGTACAGATTGAAGATGTTTGGTAAGAGGATACAACCGAGATTCACACCATCCCCAATTTTAAACCATGTATTAATTCTCTTGTTTAGTTAGCACAACTGCCTCTTAGTCCATGTAGAGGTTCTACGTGAGCACAATGAAGTGTCTGGATGCCCTGTTCCTCTCAAGGCTATCCATAGTTTGTTACAGTGCACACAGCTGAAGCCATTTGCATAGTCAATAAAACCCAAGTAAACACCTCTTTTGGCATTCTGGACTTTCAGTCAAGATGCACCTGGCATCAGCAATGATATCCCTTATTCCACAGCCTGTTCTGAATCGGGCCTGAAATTCTTGAAGCTCCCTGTCAAAGAATTGTGGCAACCATAGTTGAATGATCCTTAGCAAAATTTTTCTTGCAAGTGATATTAATGATATTGTTGTATAATTTGAGCATTCCATTGAATTACCTTTCTTTGGAATGGGTACAGATCCAGAGCTCTTCCATTCATGTAGCTGTCTTCCAAATTTATTGGCATAGTGTGCTAAAATGGATAGGTATTGGTGAGCTTGAATCTGACAATCATATGGTCTACTAGACCAAGAATGACAAATTCAAGAAATGTAGTGCAGTCATTTTTTAAAAAACAAAGGAAAAAACAAAAAACATTTCAAGGTCTATCTTGAAGTGCAATGTTTTCAGTGCTAAGACTATATCCACAAATCTATAAAGAAAACCTTTGGGATGGGTATTATTCAAAATTCTTCAGTAACCAATAATGCCATGGATGAAAAAATTGAGTATTTTCACCAACATGAGTCAAACATGAAATCAAGTTTCACTGATAATTTCTGGTGAATGTAATGTGAAAGTTGAAAACATGAAAGTCAAATAAAAGGGAAAACAAAACAACATATTATTATAGGTTTCCAATTCATGTACGTATGAGCTTATTCTAAAGTAACATGCTTAAACAGGCCACTCTGATTGGTGAAGAGCTGCAGACAAGTTCTTCCAGACTCTGCTGTTAGCTTCCCCAGAGTGTCTTCTTCGCACCCAGCTGCCCCACCTCGCCCCACAGAGAGCTTCACTCAGCAGCATGCAGGAGATCGGCTGAGCAGGTTGAGTTCCAGGTCAGCAACGAGTGAAATACCAGTATGACCACACTTGGTGGATAGGTTTTAGTGACTATAGTAGAACATGTCGGTGACTATATGTTATGATCCCCCAATTTAATTTTGATATATTTTATTGAAGGACACAGGAAAATCATGAGGGATTATTATACAGAAGTTTTTAGGGGAAAAGTTAAAATTGTATTGGTGAGAAAAATGTCAGGAAAATTGCATCCACGATTTTTAATTTATTTTTATTTTTTAGAAATCACAACAACAATGCACCTACCTGCTCATACTTTTTTTTAAAATTTAACTTTAATAAATCACTTTGTTGGGGGCTCTTTCAGCTCTTACAACAATCCATTATCTCAAGCACTTTTGTACATATGTTGCCATCATCATTTTCAAAACATTTTCTTTCTACTTGAGCCCTTGGTATCAGCTCCTTTTTTCTTCCCCTTTCTCCCCCATCCTCTAACCCTCATGAACCCTTGACAAATTATAAAGTATTATTATTATTATTTTCATATCTTACACCATCTGTTGTCACCCTTCACTCATGTTTCTGTTGTCCGTCACCCTGTTGGAGGAGTGGGGGTTATACATCACTCATTAAAATCAAGTCCCCCTTTCTCCTCCCACCTTCCCCCTACCCTCATGCAATTTCTACTCTCATTATTGGTTCTGAGGAGTTTATCTGCCCTGGATTCTGTGTGTCAAGACCTCTTATCAATATCAGTGTACATGCTCTGGTCTAGCCAAATCTGTAAGGTAGAATTCTGGTCATGATAGTGGAGGTGGGGGAATGGAGAAGGAAGCATTAAAGAGCTAGAGGATTGCTGTGTGTTTCATCGGTGCTACACTGCACCCTCACTGGCTCATCTATTCCTTGTGTCCCTTCTGTGAGGGATGTCCAATTGTCTCAACTGGACTTTGGGTCTCCACTCCAGCCCCCCCTTGTTCACATCAATGTAATTGTTTGTTTTGGATTTTTTGATGCCTGATAGCTGTGGACCCCTCATGATCACACAGGCTGGTGTGCTTCTTCCATGTGGCTTTGTTGCTTCCGGAATAGATGGCCACTTGTTTATCTTCAAGCCTTTAACACCCCAGGCACTATATCTTTTAATATTCGGACACCATCAGCTTTCTTCACCACATTTGCTTATGCATCCATTCTGTCTTCAGCGATTGTGCTGGGAGGGTGAGTGTCATAAAATGCCAGGTTGTTAGAACAAAGTGTTTTTGCATTGAAGGAGTAGTTGAGTAGAGGCCTAATGTCCATCTGCTACCTTAATACTTAACATATAAATATATGTGCGTAAGTCTATATCCCTATTGTTAAATACAAATATATTACATATGTGCGTGCCTGTATTTATACCTCTATAAATGTTTTTTGCCTCCTAGTTCTTTTATTTCCTCTTATTTTCCTTCTGTCTCACTTTCATGTTCCACCTTCATCTGGTTCTCTGTAATTTCTCTCAGCTACATTTCAGTTGATCAAACCCCAGCAGGCATTTTACACCCCCCTCACCATTTCAGATCACTGTTGTTCCCTTGTCTCTGGGTTTGTTGGTTCCCCACTTCCTCCCCCTGCCTCCATGTCCCCCCATAAATGTCATTCCCATTGTTTTCTCCACAGGATGGTTGATCCTGCCTATCATACAGACAGACACGAGGAAGGGTGGTCTACAAATATTTCAGGGCATGTCTGTTGACCCTAATGAATATTTTCCTATCAAATCTGATGAGGGGCCAAGCCCTGCCCCCGAAGCCTATTTTTGGGATTTCTCCGGGATTTCATTACTTTGCGCCCTTTGCTGCTCCGCTGTGCTCCCTTTGTTTTTTTCCCTGGTGTGGGTGTGGGTCAGACCAGGCACAAGCCCTGCACTGTGTGTCCAGGGCTCTCCCCTGTAGCACTATGGCTAAATGAGGGGACGCAGTGTCTCGTGGTGTGATGCCCCTATGGTCCTCTCTGTGCATTGGAAGCTCTGAGTCGGAATGTTGTCTTTCATACTATCAATATTGTTCTATGAAAATTTCACTGGAAAGCATTACCCCAGCATATAGTCCTGATGTTGTCCCATCAGACTTCTTCTGATTCCCCAAACTCAAAGATCATTCAAAAGGGAGACCATTTGAGCACACCAAGGCCCCTGGGACTGCTATTCTGATACAGAGCCAAACAAGGAGAGCAGACTGCTTTGGGAAAGATTGAGAGAGATGAAAACATACTTTCAAAGGTATGTAGCCCTAGAAGAAGCTTTACATTATTACATTTTAATAAAGGTTTATACAGTTTTATACCAATAATTTTTTTCTTATCTTTGAAGAGGAAGTGTTAACAGTTGGAGTATATTACTTCAGTGATAGGCATGATATCTGAGATTACATGACAGAATTTTGTAATACCTACAACTTGGTCATAGACAATATATTTCTTCAACAGCATAAACAGTAAATATAAATGTAGTGTTTTTTACAGGAATCTCATCAGACACATTTGTGGAAAGAGATGATAGAAAACCTCAGCATCATCATTCAGAACAAGGCCAGGGGCTCACTTCAGAGTAAACCCTAAGTTGCCCATGTACACATTTAAGTCGAAGTATAAAGAAAAGCAAAACAAGTTCAGGAAAGGCAAAGCGGGAGCTCCTCGTGCATGTTCCACCTGAATTCATAGAGCTTCTTCAGAATCTATTTGGCATACTGAACATGCCCAAAGACAAGGTGACTTGTAGGATAACATAAAGAGCATCATCCTTGAAGAAAGCGAAAGGTCTTTTAAAAAAAAGCAAAAAAGAAAGAAGGAAAAGACCAAAGTGGATAACTGAAGGGAACCAAAACGTACTTTTGACCCTAGAGTAGCTAAATGAAGAAAACGCTGCAGTGAAATTGCTGAATGGAAGATTCCAAAGAAAGACTTTTGAAGACAAATTAAAATTTTATCATGAAATATGGTGAGGAAAAATTATGGAGGCAGAGGAAAACTTTGGAGGCTTGGCAGTGAAAATCAACAAAGGCAATTACTGTTACATACACAGCCCTATAATAGTAGGCTCTCTGATTAGATGTTTGCATTGAAGTGAAGGTTAAATAGGCATGAGATGGAATGTGGCAGTGTCTCCATATATATATGTAGTTCAACAGAGTACATTTACTTACTTTTATTCCAAATAAATCCAAAAATGTGGTGGTGTGTATAGGGGACAAAGTTATGAGAAATACTGGGCCATAAACAAAGGCCGTGACAGACTGGGATGTCAGGACCACGGTCTTGGGGGACACCAAAGATCAATTGGGAAGATGTAGTTCACAAAGACAACATTCTACTGCATAATTTAGTGTGTAGTGACTGGGGTCTTAAATACTGGTGAGCAGACATCTAAGGTACAACTAACTATTGATCCCTGCCCTCCCCGCCCCCCAAACCCCGGAGGAAAGACGAGTGATGGAAATCAAAAGGCCTGTGAAAACAAGCAGTCCAATGGATTAATAGGCCAGGCTAGAAATCTCCACAACCCAGAGATTAGAAGAACTAAATGATGCCTGGCTACCACTACCAATTGCTCTGAAAAAGATCACATTAGAAGATCCAAAAGAGAGTGGGAAAAAAATGGTAAAACTCAAAAGTAAAGGAAACCAGACGTACTGGGTAGGTAGAAACTAGGGAGACACCACGACTTTGGCCCTTACCTTTTAGTTCTGGACCTGGACTGAGCCCTGAGTTGCAATAATCAACCATTTCAAGTCAAAAGGGCTGTGTTGCCCAAGGACAAAGTTCCCCAGGTTATGACAAAAGGAGGGATGGAACCAGAAAACACAGGGAGGACGTGAGATAACCAGGTCCATCGAGGGCACTGAAATGGATGGGTTGCAATCAGAACGTGTATGATTTATTGAATGTAAAACTATGGTCTCCTCTGTAATTATTCACCTAATTCACAATGAAAAGCTTTTTTAAATATATATTTTTTAAATGTGCTGACACTTGGAGTTAGAAATCCCAAACTAAACAACATATTTACCATTTTTTCAAGCTGACAGAAATCAAGAAAAAAAGCTGATCTTGAAGTTGTCATATTGAAGGATTTGATGGAAAATTTCCTCTGATATTAATAAGCTGCAAAGGGAATTTCAAAATACAGTTCCAGAAAGCAAAGTATTATAATGAAATGTACAAGGACCTGGAATTAGAAATCCCAAAAGGAAGAATACATTTATTATACAATCAAGCTGAAAAAAAACTGAATAAAAAATTCAAACCCCAAGTTGAAATATTGGAAGATTTAAAATGTTAAATGTTCGAGGAAGCATTAAAAAAAATGGAGTGAATACACAGAGTCAATGTGCCAAAAATAATTGCTCAACATTCACCTCTTCAAACGTGAGCCTGAATCAAGGGAAGTTGGTACTGAAGGGAGCTCTCCAGCTGCGTTGCAGGCATGAGTGAAAAACGAGGCTGCAGGAGTGCGTGGAATACCACTCAATGCTTCAACACACTGAATCAGTTTTGATAGCACATCCTTGATGGCAAGAGAGCCATCTTCATGCCCAATCCAAGGAAAGGTGATGCATCAGAAGGAGGAAATGATTGCGCACTATCAATATTATGTACAAATAACCTTTTCCCGAAGCTAATTGAAAAACGAATGCAGCAGTCAGTACTATTGACAAGCAATTTCCCCAAATGCAAGTCATATTCAGAAGAGAACATGAAAGTAGTCATATCATTGCTGATGTCAGATGCATCTTGGCTGAAATAAGAGAATACCAGAAAGATGTCTGCATGTCTTTTATGGATTATGCAAAGACATCCAATTGGGTAGATCATAAGGACTATGGATAACATTAGGAAGAATGGGAATTTTTGAACACTTAATTATGTTCATACAGAAATTGTGTATAGACTAATAGACATTCACTTAACCAGAACAAATGGAAACTGTCTGATTGAAAGTTCAGTCAAGATGGGCATCTGGAATGGACTGTACCTCCTCACTCTGTATGCTGAGCCAATCACCAAAGACCAGGCGCATTGGAGGAAAACGCAATAGCTTCCTGAAATAAGCTTGCATTTTGAAAGTGAAGAGAATTTGAAGCACTGACTAATGAAAATAAAAGAATACAACTTTCAATTTGATTCCTACTTAATGTGTAGAAAACAAACATCTTCACAACTAAACCAATAAACAACAATATGATAAATAAAGAAAACACGGATGTTGTCCAGGTTTGTATTTTGCTCAAAAAAGACACCCAGTGCTCGTGGAAGCAGCGGTTAGGAAATGAAATGATGTATTGCACTGGGCAGTCTGCTTCCAAGATCTCTCGAAAGTGTTTAAGGGAAATGATGTCACTTTGAGGATCAGGTCCGCCTAACTCAAGCCAAGGTGTTTTTGGTTACCTCGTATGCATGTGAAATATGCAATAGATAAGGATAAATAGAGAAGAATTGGTGCTTTTGAATTATGATTTTGGTGAAAAATGTTGAAAGCACTGTGTACTGTTGTAAATAAAAGTAAATCTGTCTTGGAAAATATATAAACCATAATGCTCGCTAGAAGCGAGGGTGGCAAGACTTCATCTCACATACTTAGAACGTGTTCTCAGGAGTGAGAAATCCCTAGACAAGGGCCTCACTGAAAACGAGGAAGGCCCATAACTAGACAGTGTGAAATAGTAGCTGAGCGTTGGACTGGAGCGTCCTCGCAACTGGGAAGCCAGCACAGGATTGGGAAGCGTTTCATTGTGTGGCACATATGGTCTCTATGCGTTGAAACCTAACAACAACGTGGATAAAATATTGAACAGTCCAGGGAGCATGAAAAGAAGATACAAGGAATCAAGTGTCAGTGTCCCCAAAAGAATTAGTCAGCGTTCCACCAGGTCCGGGGTCACATATCACCGGTACCGAAGAAAGCCGTCCAACCCACTCTAGAGCCATTGGAGAAAGAGAAGTTTCCAGCAATTGATGGGATCTCATTGTATATTTCAACCCATGGATAGAAATATTAATTACTAAGCCAGAGTCATGAGAAACTGGAAGGCAGCAACCTGGCCAACTGACAGGACAAGAGCAATACTTGCCAACTCCACATAACGGAGATGCAACAGAACGGGGGGAAGTATTCATCAGCATCAATATCACACGCAAGTAATTTTTTTTCTAAAATTAACTCAAAAAAAGTTACAGCAGTACAGTGACAGGAACATTCCAGAAAATCAGTCCAGACTCACAACAAGACATGGAACAAGGGATATCACTGCTGATGTCAGATTAATTTTTTTCTTTACTAAAAAAGATAATACTAGAAGGATATCTACATGCTTTCCATTGGCTATGCAAAGTCATTCAGTGAGGGGTCTCCTTACAAATTATGGATAACGTTGCAAAGAATGGGATTTCAACAACACTTGATTGTGCTCAGAGAGAACCTGTACATTATAAGAGTCAAATTCTCTGTAACAATAGACTCAAACGGAGCCAGGAGCATTGTGTGCAGCGATGGCAGGGGTTTGTCCTATGTACAGAGGATCTCTATGAGGCAGAACCGATTCGATGGCATCTCGTAACAAAGGGTATTCGAAATCTACTGATGATGTTAGAAAGTGTCACCACAGGACGGTGACAAGTTGTGTGTATACTCATGTCTGAAGATTCATAAGGAATCACTGAACACTCATGTAGAGTGGCATGAGAATTAGGTGAAGTATCAATCAAATTTATTCTTCTCTCAGGTTAATCTAAAAGTATTTGAAATAATTGAATAGTCATTTATCTGTTTGTGTGTTTTTTCTTCAAAACATAACCAATTTTTATATGTCTTAAAATGTGTGTAATCATCATCAAGGCCTATCTCTTAGATCTAGTTTCTACAACATTAGTTGTTCTAATAAATAAATCACTTCTGGCAATTCTCAGTTCTGACCCTCAAAATGAAAGATAGAAATCAGAACGCCTCGAGGGCTGAAAGACTGCTGAATCATTGGCAATGTCTTCACAGAAGAGAAACTCATCATTGTAATTCCATAACACGGATGTCATGACAATGCTTTCTTTCACATTCCTTATTAAAAACAAAAGAGTTTCAACTGTTGAAAGTTGAAAGACCACTTTTCAACTGTTCACAATACTTCAATTGTGGATTTCGCCCAGTACAACATTAGCTAGGACTGCATTAACTAGGTAGGTCTGTAAATGCAAGGACTCTCAGTTGGAAGTTTGTACACTCATATTTTAAATCTTTCATGTAAGGTTGAAGCTTAGATACTTTCCTGACTTGCATTTTATTGCTTAGCTAAATTTCTTTGCATAGTTATTCAAATAGATTACCTTTTTGTGGATGAAGGTGAAATATTATTTTCCTACTACTGACACAATATAGAAAGCTTATCAAGATAAGTAGAGGAAGATTCTGTTTTTCTATAATTTTCACAATTTTGCCTTTAGCTATTGAGAAAATAGAAAAGAAATGGGTTTTGTAAAGCCATGCAATTTTAGGAAGACAGGCTTTTGGTATACTTTCTTGAAAACTAACTTCTTACATGTTACGGAAAGGGCGTTTGGGCAAAGTGTAGAATTAGGTCATGACAACAATAATTAGGTGTTTCTCCTTCCTCAGCTCAGATTTCTTCACTATCAAATTGCGTTGAGCTTTGAGAGATAATGAAACTATTGTCTGGTCCATACTACCTATGGTATCGGATTGCATTATGATTACAAGCCACGCCATCATGTGCCCTCACAAGCACCCTATTCAAAGCACTTATTTCTTGTGCATGTGCACACGCACGTGTGCGTTTCACATCTGTTATTAGCTCATTTCTGGCTATTCAATTAATGACACACTCTGCTGTAATGATTGCCTGACTTCTTGTTCTTTTTCTTTGACTTTTCCTTTTTTCTGCTGAGATTCTTTATCTTTGTGATGTCAGCTGAGTCTAGGACCATACCTCTGATTAATCCTCAATAATGTCAAATGCTTTTGTTAGATCATTAAAAAGTTGGTCATTCCAATCGCATCCTCAGATTGGTTGTTGGTTGACGAGATTGAGTGTTTCATTTGTGCTTCCTTTCAGTCATATTCATAGCAAAAACCGATGTCAAAATTCAGATACATTGGCTGTGCTACCCTCTGACAGCTTATTACTCAATCTTCCTGCGCTCACACTGATTTCAGCTCACAGGGAACCTGCAAGAGAACTCTCCCTGTGTATTTCTGAGGCCGCATACCTTTATTGGAGCAGTAAGATTCAACTTTCTCCCAAGGATTGGCTGGCGGATTTGAACTGCTGACCTTGTGGTTAGCAGTCCAAGGTGTAACCCACTGTGCCATCAGGGCTCTAATGAGGAAGATCTGGGCACGGACAGAGAGAAGAAAACTTGGTTCTCTCAGTTCCCCTGGAAAAAGGGACCAGCTGGGGTCTTCATGTTCAATGTGTGAGGTGGCCCTTGCAATGTAAACTTGGACTGCTGGCATTCCTGCTTCTGGGGAGGGACTTGGTAGACAAAAAAAAAAAGTCCCACTCTGGATTTCTGTGTGTTCTGTGGAGTTCTTGGAGAAGCCAACAAGAAGAAAAGGAAATTGCAGTTATGTTACAGAAGTCTTCCGGGTTCTCTCTCTTTCTCTCTCTCTCTTCCGCTCAAAGCAGCATTTTGAGCAAGTATTTTAGTCTTACTCTGTTGATGAAATGAGTTAAAAATATGTGAGATTTTCCCATGCTCTTTATTGGTGTGTGGCCAAGCCTGCACTATGAGCAAATTGCCTTATCCCCGTGTCTTATACACATATGATAAAAAAGTTGTCTTATATGTATATGATAAAAAAACCAAAACCTCCAACACACTGTCACTGAGTTGATTCCAACCCGTAGTGACTGTGGAGGACAGTGTAGAACTGCCTCTGATGGTTTCTGAGACTGTAAATTGTTTAGGGGACTAGATAAATGTTCATCTTTCTCCCATTGAGTTGCTGGTGATTTTAAAGTGCTAATATCACAGTTAGCAGGTCTGGGAATTACCCACTACTCCACTAGGATTCCACGCATCTGAGCAAGAGGGTAACAGTGTAAGAAACCCCTCATCTGCGTGTGTGCCTTTTGGCAATGTTGAGTTAGGTTTTTGTCTATAATTTCCAGACCCCATGCTTCATCATAGAAATGTCAGGTATATAGCTCTCTTTTAGAAATTCTCTATGATTTCTATGATTTACTTTCCCATAATCATAGGACTCTGAGGCCTAAAATATGTTTGCATTTATGTTGCCTTAAATAAATCTTTTTTAAATGATTAAAGTGTAACATGCCGCACCTCAGATATGTGCCTACTCTTGACTTACAAATACGGATGGGCCATACAGTTTAATGATTAAAATCATAATAGTCACTCTTTTAAGAACTTTGCACATGGTAATTTATTGAACTCTAAGAAGCACACTATAAAGCATGTTGTGGTTTCATTCCTGTTTTACAGAGGAGAAAATGAGGCAGAGTGTTATGTAACTAATCCAAAGTACCCAGTTGGTAATTGGTAGAGATAGGATTTAAAAACAGTTTCTACTTACTTTGATTTGTCACACAAACGTATCTGACATTTTCCTTCAGCCCAGCTCAAGTATTTTTGAATTCTTGGATTTCCTATACTCATTGTTATCTAAGTAAGGAGTGAAGAGCGAGGAGCCCTGCTGGTGTCGTGGTTTATGCTCTGGGCTGCTAACTGCAAGTCTAGCAGTTCTAAACTACCAGCTGCTCAGTGGTAGAAAAATGAGGCTTTCTACTCTGAAAAAGAATAGTACAGTCTCAGAAACTCATAGGGCCAGTCCTAGCCTGTCCTATAAGGTCACTATGGGTCCGGACTGATTCAATGGCAGTGAATTTGTTTTTCAGTAGAGGACAGGCCATGCAATGGAGTCCCATGAAGGTAACAATTTGACATGTCCACTTCTGAAAACTAAGGAGGGATGACCCTTACCTTTTGCCAACAGATTTGCAAAGTAAAAGTAATAGATGAGTTGCTGGTTTGATACCCAAAATATGAGATTTTGGAAGCAGAGTTGCAGACAGTTTGGATGTGTGTCAAGGCATTTTGGTGAGGCCCTTCCTCTTTTTCGCTGCCCCTCTACTTTACCAGGCATGATGGCCTTCTCTAGGGACTGGTCTCTCCTGACCACCTGTCCAAAGGATCTAAGATGAAGTCTCGCCATTCTTGATCTCCAAAGACCATTCTGGTTGCACTTCTTCCAAGACAGACCTGTTTGTTCTTTTGGGAGTCCATGGTCCTTTGACTATTCTTTGCCAGGACCGATTCTTCTTTGGTCTTCCTTATTCAATGTCCATATGTATACAACATGACATATCAAAAATGATATGATAATCACCCATATATAAGAGTAATTAGCCTTTTATAGTCAAAGATGGAGAAACCACCCAGTAAAGAATTTATTTCAGCAGCACTTTTAAATGTATTCTGTCAATCTAAGTAACAGCTGGATATTTATTTATTCCATTGCAATACTTAAGAGGTATTCAGTTTTGAAGCATTGATTTATACATATACATCCACATTTCTACCTGTCTGAAATATATTTAAATCATAGCATGGTAATGCAAAATTTTTTTGAACAGAGTGAAGAGTCTAAACATTTGAAGGATAACAGCAGCAACAAAAATCCTAAGATTGTCAATCATCCTATATGATTTTCAAATGATCTAAAAACTGGTGAGAAAAGTTAAAAAGAGTCTCCATGGCTGAGTTCAATGTGAATATTTACACCAAAGTTATAAATCTCCAGAATTATACAGCCCTTGAAAGCTCTATTGACCCTACCTTCGTCATGCCATTTCAAGTCTCGATGCTCTGCTCTAGTTGCATGGCTGACATTGTGAGATGAGCAAAGCATTGATAATAACATTACCTAACACTCTCCATACAGTGCGAAACCAGACAAACATAATTAGGCATGCGTACAAACAAGATTAAAATAGAGAAATCAAAATTTACTATACCCTGGAGCACTACTGAACAAGCAAACATCATTTATTCATGCAGAAGTTACACTTGTTAAATTCAGGCAGCTTACACATGTGCTGAGTAGCCCGCCTTCTGTAACCCAGGGGCCAACACACAGAATTCATGGCAGCCAAGAAACGCCAGGGGGGTTGTCAGAGCAGATGAATGGTGTGTGGTTTGGAGAGTAGGGAGCATGACTTAGAGTTTATGGGATTAAGAGACCTTGCAGGTTACACACTGCAAGATCGCAGGGAGCTTTAGAAGCTAAATAGGAAAACCTTGGACTTGAGCATGTGCTTGACTGGGAGGAGCCACTGCCGTGAAAGCAATGCAGAAGGACTTCTTGGGAGATGTAACTTCCAAGTCACGAGGCTTGAAAAGCCACAAGGTGGTCAGAAAACACAAGCCGGAGAATTGGAAAAGATACTAATATCTCAACAAATTTTAAACACGTCGATATTTTTTGACATACTTATGTACTGGGATTACTGGGCTCAGCTAAAACACATGGGGAAACAATTGTCAAGAAGGTGACCTAATCAAATGCAGTAAAAATTCAGTAAAATAAAATCATCATAACACTTTTTTTCAATTTGATGTATATTATTGAGGACTTATTTATTTACTTTTGAGGGCTTTTCAGCAAAACTCTCTAGGAACAAAAGCCAAACCCATGCCCCTTATATGACAGCTGAGGAAACTGTTTCATTGTTCTCTCCAATGTCAAAGACTTAGCAAAAGGTGGAAGTAGTATTAGTAGAATTCTCATCAGACTCATCATAGAATGCTATTTTTAACCTTTCTCATCAGATTTTAGATCATTTGAATACCATATAGGATGACTGACATTCTTAAGGTTTTTTGTTGTGGCTATAATTCTTCGAATGCTCTGATTCCTTACTCCACGTAAAATAAGTGATTGCATTTCCAGGTTCTGATTTAAATGCATTTCAGCTGGTTGAATGAACTCTTCTGACTTTATTCCCCAACTTCAGGCTCTCATTCTCTAAAATCGCAAAGACTTTAATTTGATGCCACATTTAGATATTTTTACACAACATGATCTTAGTAGGCCCAAGGGAGACAAAACCAAGTAAGTGAAAGTGTACATTTCAGTAAACTTGTTGAATACTTCTTTTAGCTGGATGGCTGCCTCGTAGCCACTCACTCAGTCAGTGATGGAGGATGTGCCTGCCCTGTCCACAGCAGCTTTCATGTAGACTAGATCCAATGCCGGGTGAGTTTGTGGACACCAAGATACATTTCAGGCCCTTTATGAGAATCCACCACAAAACTGTATTGGATTATCACTTATTTATTTAAAAAAGAAATAAGAATTGTGATGATATATTTACTTATGAAAGATGGAAAACGTCTTTAAATGCATATGGAGAATAGCAGATTTTGTTTTTTGCTTTTTTCCCCCCATTATCACATCAATTGTATAAGGCAATTGATGCAAACATCTGTTGCCTTCTTCCTGAATATGTGAATAAGGGACAGAATAGAGGCAGTTATAGAAACACAAATTCAGCTTACTTAACCCAATACACATAATAAATTAGAAAGGATGGAAGGACGTATTTTAATAGTAAGAATACAGCCCAAGAAAATAAGCTAACAAGCAAACAACAGTGAAATGGCAGCTGTTATCCGGAGATAAAGTTCAAAAGGCTGGGATGGGAGATCAAAGCCAATGGAAATGGTAAACAAAGAGAGGAAATATGGAGAGAACTCATGTGACATGAGTCAAAAATCCATATGAATTGCTGAATGGAAAACCAATTTCTTTGCGAACTTCCACCCACATCACAATAAAAAAATTTTCAAAAATGAAAATAAGGTAAGTATCAAGTATAAAAAGTTCTTACATTAAAGGATATACAGACCTCTTGCTACAGGAAGTAGTTATACAGTTAGGAGAACACATAAAGTTTAGAGCTTAAACACTTGAAAACATGCAAAGGGAAGAAATCTACAGATATTATGGG
Source organism: Echinops telfairi (assembly GCF_000313985.2). Taxonomy (NCBI): domain Eukaryota; kingdom Metazoa; phylum Chordata; class Mammalia; order Afrosoricida; family Tenrecidae; genus Echinops; species Echinops telfairi. The sequence goes on from NW_022107431.1 coordinate 70,385,983, forward strand.
AGCAGTTATAACTACTCACAATGCTATTTTCAAATATTGAACTTAAAATGTCATATTGATTATCCAACCAAAGGGAGAGTGGTCATTTAATATAATAAAATACTTATGATGTTTTATCCAAATACATATTGAGACATGGTCTTCCATTGAAGAGATCATTTTGGTGTGTCTGAGATGCAGGTGTCTTGGTAGTGTTATGGTCTGTTAGTTTCACATAGGGTTTGTGTTAATCTGGGTACTTTAGAGAAACAAATCCACAGAAACTCATGTATAAGAGAGATTTTTATATAGAGGTTAAGTGCACATCAAGAAAACATCCCAACCCAGTGCTGCTCAAGCCCACAACTCCAACATTACCCCATATATCCGACACTAGTTCACAAAGTCCTCCCCCATCTCACAAAACACACTATGACACCGACTGCAGGAGGAAAGCCAAATCAGTGAGCATGTAAGCATCTCAGCACTGGCAGGGGTCTCCACACGGGTGCTCCAACACCTAGGGCTGCATCAGGGTAGGTCCCTGTGGCTTGTCCTCAGGGATGTCTTGCAGGAAGTGAGCCTTGCCAGCTGAAGCAGGGAACTGCTAAGGCAGCTGCACCCTGGACCAACAATCAGAAAGATAGAGTCCCGAGAGCAAGAAAGGTGAGGCTCACCGAGCCATTTATCCCTCCGCCCTTCAATTAACCCCACATGTATTTATCGGCCAGGTTGGCACAATAAACAACCTCAAGGTTATGCAAATTACTTGGGTCAATACGGATGAGGGTTACTTGAGGAATGGCACAACACAATGTCTGGGTATCATCCATCACATTGGAAAGAGAAACACTTCAGCAAGCGAAAAATATTTCCCTGAGAGATACAATTGTGGCATAACTACTGCTAGAGTATCAGAATGTCCAAGTCTGTGAGGAGGGGCAGTGTTTGTGATCTCTCAATTACTCAACACACAAGTGTTAGAAATCCACACGTCACTGAGCACCAGTGGTGGGCTTTGGCTGTAATGGAAGTAGAACAACAGTTCTGTCTCTTATCTGTGTAGCAACAGATAAAAAACAATACAAATATTGCAAGCAACAGATAAAAAGCAGTACAAAATATTTCAAGGATGACATGAGTTAAGTCATATTACATTGTGAGGACTGCAACCAGTGACATAAAACAAAATGTGCAAACATTGTTGAACGGAAAACTAATTTATGTATCAACTTCCACCCAAATCACAATATATATATGTATATGTGTGTGTGTGTGTGTATATTGAATTTGATAGTGGAATTGAATGAATGGTTAATTAGGGTTTTCTAACTTCTTAACAGGAACGTAGTGTAAATTCATACAGCAGATCCCACCATCACTTAAAACCCAAACAATAAAAGATAAAATGTGAAATATTTATTTAGATGAAACAAAATAGAAATTATCATATGTAATTTTCTACTATATTTTAAAATGCAATGTTTACTAAAAGTACAATTTTGCTGATTTTTCATATATTTCAGTGCATTTCACTTTTAGGAAATAAAAGTGACGAAAAACAATACTACGATGGCAAGTATAAATTAGAGGAGATGATGTGTTTTCCCCAAATTGAACCCTTTTGTCAAGTAAAACATTACAATTCTAAGAATCAATTTATGGGTAACTACATATTTTTGCTTTGAAGTAAAATAAGAGAAGTCACTTTGAAAGAAGTTAGCATAAATGAACCCGTCTGGGGGCTCTCACATTAATTCTCAAAATCACTGCCATCAAGTCGCTGCTGATTTATACGGCCCTATAACACAGGGGAAATCGGCACTGGGAGTTTGCAAGACGGCAGCTGTGGCTGGGGTAGGCAGTTCTGCCTTTTCTGGGCAAAGCTGGGCTTTCAGACTGTTGACAATGCGGATCGCAGCCTTCCACAGATAGAACCCTGACTGTAAGTGCCATGTGAGCAATCAGTTCACCAAATTACAACAAAACAATTTAGTATCAGTTCGGTCAAAACTGTGTGAAGCAGCTGAATCCCACAATGGTCTTAATTATGAAGTACTATGAGTCTTAGCCAGGAGCCCTATTTTGGAAGACAGCTACATGGCCAACTAGAAGAGAATCATACTTGAATACCTTCCAAAGAAACGAGACCTCACAGAATGCTCAAATTATAGAACAATATCACTGATATCACGTGCCAGGAAAATTTTGCTTAAGA
>NW_022107431.1:70389331-70394233 GCF_000313985.2 Echinops telfairi
CCTTCTCGGAACCTCGCTGGAGTGCAGGTCTACTGTCCAACGTTACACACGTGGGTTACCATGAGCTGGAATCAACTCGATGGCAAAAGATGTGTGTATGTGTGTTTTGGTTTTACATGTATTAAGTATTAATTGTTTTCTAAGTACTTCCAAATATGAATAAACAAGTTTCACAGCCCTTGAAAGTAGTACTTCTTGTGCCCATTTTGGTGAAACCCAGAAACCGATGGTTCTGGAGGGACTTTCAGGGAGGATGAGGTGGGGTGGGGCAGGGTGGTGGCGAGATAGGACCGGTGAGCAAGCAACACCGTAGATAGGGCAACAAATAGGCAATTAAAAGCAACAATGAGGAGAATGTAGGTCCCACTGGTATTGGAGCAACAGTAATCTAGCTGAGAGGACTTACTAAGAGGCAGAAGAGTGACCATGATGGTGAGGCAGGAGGAAGGTACAAGGAAACAGAGGAAAGATCTAGAAAGCAAAGCTACGGATAAGGGCATAAACATAGGAGTTCACTTATGTCAATATATTAATTCATAAAAATAGAGGTATTGGCCTATGTGCATATATTGATATGGTAATACATGGAGGAAGTGAATGGACTTTCGGCCTCTGCTCAAGCCTTCCCTCAACGCAAGAACACTTTGCTCTAACAAACGGGCATTCTGTGATGCTCACCCTCCCAGCATGATCACTGAAGACAAAATGGGTGAACAAGCAAATGTAGTGAAGAAAGCTGATGGTGCCTGGTTATGAAAAGATCTAGCACCTGGGCTCTTAAAGGTTTGAAGTTAAACAAGCGACCATCTAGCAAGGAAACAACAAACCCACATGGAAGAAGCACACCAGCCTGTGTGATCATGAAGTATAGATGGAATCAGGCACCAGAAGACCCAAAACAACAAAAACAACAACAAATATTGTTGAAAATGAGAGGGGTCAGAGCAGAGACCCAAAACCTATCTATAGACAATAAGACATTCCTTTATAGAAGGGTCACAAGGAAGGGATGAGTTAACCAGGGCACAGTACAGCATCAATGAAAGACACAATATTCCTCTGGTATTTTGAGACTTCCTCACCTTCTACTATCATGACTCCAGTCCTGCCTTGCAGTTCTGGCTAGACCAGAGCATGTACACTAGTACAGATAGGTGCTCACCACACATGGAGTCCAGGTCAGATAAACCCCTCAGGATCAGAAATGGGAGTAGCCATACCAGGAGGGTAGGGGGAAGGCGGGGAAGGGAGACAGCGGTTGGTTTAAGATATGAAAATAATAGTTGAGGCTTGGGTACTGGTTATTGCCTGGGGGTGCTAGGGTCCTTGAAGAGTAAGTGCTGACCTTATTCACCGGCTGTGTGTCTCGTGGCACAGTCAGTCACCAGGTTAGTGACATGCGCCAGACAAAAAAAAGAGAAAAGAATAATAATTTATAATTTATCAAGGGGTCACAAGGGTGGGAGGGTGGGGAGGGAGGGAAAAAAGAGGAGCTGATACTAAGAGCTTAAATAGAAAGTAACTGTTTAGAAAATGATAGCAACATATATACAAATATGTTTGATACAATTAATGTATGGAATATTATACGAATGGTAAGATACCCCAATAAAATGATTTTTAAAAAAGAAGGAGAAGGTAGTAAGTAATAGTGCTAGAAATTTGTTCTAGAAGGCAATGTGGCCTTCCTTCAAACCTTGTGCAAGGTGTTTTTGTTTTTTTATTACTCATGACGTTATACTATGACTTTATGATGTAAATTGTGCATCAACTTACAATCTGGCCCACATATCTATCTTATTAAATTTTTAGTGACATATAGATTTGCTGATTATGAATCTTGAAATTGAGTACTAGAATAGGAACATATTTTTATTATAGGCAAAGGGAAAAAAGTTGTCTCTTGTGAATTTCCATTTTTAACATAGTCCAAATTGTTTTTCACAAATCTCTGTAGTTTAGGCAGTAGTTAGAATGTAGACATAGTCTCACTACATCCTTTGTCACTGACATTAATATAAGCTCTTCACTTTCAAGTCCACCTGGATTTCAACCTGGCTTTGCTGCTTACAGCCAATGGCAGCTCCCATGTCTTTTCAACATCTGGAAGGTGCTGCTGTGTGCTAAACTATATTCTGGTCTTGTTTGCTAATTAGCTCTCCTTCTTCTTTTCATTCTCACACTGGTCCAAATCTTTGTGTTTCTCTTGTCAGTCCCCTGGGGTATTGCTGCTGTCCCCGCCTATCACAGAATCATCCATCCATGCTCTGAAATTAGTTCTCTTTCTCAACACTCACTTTACTACCACTTGTGATGCAACCTGGTCACCCTTCAAAGCATCTGATCTTGGTTTCCTTTCAGGAGAAATAAAAGGGACAAGAAACAAAAAAAACCCAATTTGAATTAACTTACACTTCAAGGATTCTAACACGTGTATAGTGTTTACGCAATGCCAGCATCTCCTAAATCCCCAAAGAGAGAAGACAAAGATTTCCATTTGGTTCCTGCCCTCCAAAGGCACTTGATCTAATGGGCGAGAGGCACATACACACAATCTGACAGACCACAAGAATATAATCCAGCAACAAGAGCAGAAGCAGAGCACAGAAAGGATACTTAATTCTCAATTCAGGGTGTCAGGGAAGAATTTTGACTTGTGTCTTGAAAAAACAATGGGGTTTCTCATATGTAGAAAACTCAGAGGGTATGTGAGCTTGGATAATAAAAGTACAGAAGTATATATGTGGGTTCTGTTGCTCTGATTCCAGCTGAAAAATAAATTAAAAGAATAGTTAAGTCCTATTTCAGACATCAATAAATCTTGGTCCCTTAAACTCAATCAATGTTCACCATATCCTTTTCCTGATCCATATTACCAATAGCTCTTTGTTGCCTCATCTTTTATTTGACCTTCAAGTTTTTCTGGAATCCATCCATGCTTTTTGTAACCAATGATATTATTTTCTTCAAGAGTAGTATTTCTATTGCGCTGGTCTTGGTCTGGAAGTACATTTTTGAGAGGCTGAATTGACCTTGCTTTGCTGACTCCATGTGGCACTGTCATCCAGCTGATTCCAACTCATAGTGACTTTTTAAGACACAGCAGAGCCTCTCCCTGGGATTTTTTCAGCTGATAAACACTTAGGATATAGAATGTCCATATTTGTCCCACAGAGTGACTGGGGAATTTGAACCACTGACCTTGTGGCTAACAGGCTAGTACTTAACTCATGGTCCACACAGGACTAGCCTAATAGGTCCCCTTATGTATGAAGGATCATTAGTGGCACTGTTGGTAAGCATTGGGCAACTAACAGGAAAATTAGTGGTGCAAATCCATTATCTGTTCCCTGGAAGAAAGATGCAAGGTAGGTAGAACATTACCACCTGGCAACTCTCCAGGCGGCTGCTATGATTTGGAAGCTACTTCAAAGTACCAAGTTTGGTTTTGGTACATTACGTAGGAGCTCTGGTGGTGTTGATGGATAGGCATTGGGCTGCTAATGGAAAGGTTAACAGTTCAAACCAGCTGCTTCTCAGGGATAAAGATGAGACTTTCTGCTCCTATAAAGACTTAGAGTCTCAAAAACATGTTATAGGGTCACTCTGAGTCAAAATCAACTCAGATGCAGGTGGTTTAGTTTTTGGTAGCAATTTTGTATCAGTGATTCAGAATTGACCAAAGGGCACAAGGTTTGTGTTTTTCTTTCAATTTTATTAAGTGTAGAGCCATTGAAATAGCCCCAGTAACCCTTGATCCATTTGTCTGGTGGAGCTAAACTGGTTTTTGTAGTGTCCGGTCTTCTTCTTTTTTTTTTTCCAGGTGGCTTTTGGTGCGTACCTGAGCAGCTCAGTATGCAATTGACAAGGATCTAATTGAAAACAAAGGACTGCAATAAAGCAGGGCTAGCAACTCTTCAGTCAGCGGATCCCCGAAAACCCTACTGCAAATGTCAGAACTGAAAAAAAGAGATGCGTGTTCCTATATCTTGGGAGAGCACATTTTAACCCCATGTTATGCCTGACTTTCAATGTTAACAGTGAATTTCTGTTGTAAATTGACAGAGGGATAGCAGGTTGAACTTAGAACTTTCTGTTATAATAGATGTGATATCAATTTTTAAAGTTTCCACAAATTCACCTCACATTTTAGAACATCTCTAGAGTTGTTTGATCGTTTCTCTGAATTGCTAAACATATTTAAAAGCATATGACTGCATATGTGGTTTAATTTTGACTATTTCCCTGAATTTCTAGTCTAGTCATTAACTTTCTTTTCATTATGTTGAAGCGTGAATGATACATGTGGGCCCTCTATTAAACAAGAACTTTTAAAGCATTTTCTTCCACTGAATATCATTTACAATTTACAATTTACCACTGGTTTAAATGCATTGCACTTCTTTAGTTATATGTAAATTCTACAAATATATCTCATACAGTTAAAGACCATGGATAGCAAAATGCAAACAAAAGCAATCTTCTATATTAGTAACCTGGAACACTTGGAGTAATGAAATGCATAGTGCAGGTCATATCTGACAGATATCTATTTGCTATCCATTAAGGTTTAGAAAAGAGAATACCCATTTGCTACTGTTATAAAATTATGAAAGACCTTAAATTTGGAATGTCTAATACCGCTATGTACTTATAAAGCACTAGAGTTACTTTTCAATATATATTTTTTGTTCCTTTAAAAATCATTTTATTAAAAATAAATAAATAAATAAAAATAAAAATCATTTTATTGGGGGCTCTTACAGCTCTTATCACAATCCATACATACATCCATTTTGTCAAGCACTTCTGTACATATGGTGCCATCATCATTTTCAAAATATTTTCTTTAAAAAAATTTTTTTAATGTAGCATTTTTAAAAATCGTTTTATTAGGGGCTC
>NW_022107431.1:70394793-70404875 GCF_000313985.2 Echinops telfairi
TCTGTAAGGGGATCTCCAGTGGCCTACAAATGGGCTTTGGGTCTCCACTCCACACTTCCCCCATCATTCACTATGGTAATATTTTTTGTTCTGATGATGCCTGATACCGGATCCCTTCGACACCTCGTGATCGCACCGGCTGGTGTGCTTCTTCCATATTTTCTGTCTACTTTAGCTATTGGTATCAGCTCATTCCGCCGCCCCCCTCTCTCCTAAACACTCCCTCCCTCCCTCATGAATCCTTGATAAATTATAAATCATTATTAGTTTCATATCTTACATTGTCCACTGTCTCCCTTCACCCACTTCTCTGTTGTTCATCCTCCTGAGGGTGGGCGTTTTATATGTCGATCATTGTGATTGGTTTTCCTTTCTCCTCCAACCTTCCCCTACCCTCCTGGTATCACTACTCTTATTATTGGCCCTGAGGGGTTTACCTGTTTGGATCCCCTGTGTTGTGAGCTCTTATCTGTATCAGTTTACATGCCCTGATCTAGCCCGATTTTTAAGGTAGAATTGGGGTCAAAATAGTGGGTGGGGGTAGGTGGGTGAGGAAGCACTAAAAATTACAGAGGAAAGGTGTATGTTTCGTTGGTGGTATACTGTACCAACTGGCTCATCTCTTCCTTGTGACCCTTCTGTAAGATTTCCAGTGGTCTACAGATAAGCTTTTGGTCTCCACTCCACCCTCTCCCTCATTCACATCAATATGATATTTTGTTTTGGCTCTGTGATGCCTGATACCTGATCCCGTGGAAACCTCAAGGTCACACAGGTTGGTGTGCTTTTTCCATGTGGGCATTGTTGCTTCTCACTTAGATGGTCACTTGTTTATCTTCAAGCTTTAGATATTTATCAATATTTACCAAAAACTACAAAACCCAAAAAACTCAAATTCACTACCACTGGGCCAATTATAACTCAAAGTAACTCTGTAGGACAGAGTAGAACTTAGCCTTTGGGTTTCTGAGACTGCAATCCTTTAGGATGGTTGACAGCTTCCCTGTTCTCCCGAGGAGCAGGTGCAGTCCCACTTGTAACCAGTGCATCCCCTCCGAAACGTCTTTTCAATGTGTTAGAGGTCCAAATAATTAATTATACTTACTTTAATTTCAAGGTCAATGGAGTCTTGTGTATCCAGATTTAATGACATTCACTGAACACACACACACTTTACAGCACTAAAGGGACCCAGAGATACATGGCCATTGAAATATTTTTTCCTAGGGCCCATATTCTTCAAGCTATGCTGCAGTACATGAGGAGGAAGAGTGAGTGCAGCATCGTCGTAGAGTATTGATGGGGCATCAACAAAAACCATGAAACTTCGGTTCCTTTAGAGTAGCTTGGATGTTTTTCAGAAGCATTATAGACACTTTTATAGTTGTCAGTGTCAGTGATCTTTGAAGTTAGGAGGGTGATCACCTTTCTTTTGTGTGTGTTCATTTCCATAGCTTTCTTCAAAATTGATCTTGGGTTTTCAAGGAAAGAATCAGAATAAAATAAGGGGTTAAAACCAGAGATAAAAGTGATTTAACAATATATTGTTAGGGTCACCATCAATATTAAAAAATTCCTTCTTTGGATGGGAAATTAACTATATGTAATAGTGCTTTTCCACTTTGAAGTGGTGGTAAGGTAGCATATTTTTGGACAAGGTTATCTAGTGGCCAGTGTGTGTGGATGTGTGTGTTCTTTTCCTCGTTTTCTCACTTGTGTGAGCTTCATGTAACTCATAAGCACACAGACCAGTAGTGGGCAGGGACAGGTCACCTTTTTGAGATTCGCTTTGGTTTTGGGTTCAGCCTAGCAGTGACTATAGCACCTGTATTTTTTGTTTGCCTGATAGTCTCATTTTTGAAACCTTATTAGGGATGTTAATATTAAAGCATTTGCAAAACTTGAGATGGTGATGTTGCAGAAAAAGAGGTGTTTAGTTTTCCTTTTCCATCCAAGGGCCACCTTATCCTTTGTTCTAGGGCCAGGAGGGGTTAGCACATTTTCCAATGGCTCTGCACACCGCGCATGCACCCTGCAGTGTTTGCAAGACAGAGACTCTCCAAATAACTCTGTCACTTCAAACGCTTCAAATACTTGCCAGGGTCCAACGATGACCTATGTCATTTTCCATGAAATTACTAGTAGTGTCATGTAGCTGCAGTTTCAAGAGAAAACAATATAACCAAAATGTTTGACGGCTGGCTCTTTGTAGATGAGGTCTTCACTTGGTTTATCATGACACTTGAAGTAGAGTTAAGCTAAGGTGCTTCAAGGGAGGTGAGTGATATTAATTTTATTCATATTCTGTATGGTCCACTAAAATATTTCAGTGAAACAATGACTAGAAATAGTTCTTTTCATGCTAATGTGCAAGACAATAAAGAATGCATAGGAGCATAAAGGAATCTGACAATGACTGGAGACAGGATTTTCTTTACATTGTCTAATAGACTTGTTTATTATTTTAAGCTGGTAAAAAGAGACTTATGATTTATGTTGAAGAAAGAGTTATTTGTGCTTGATACATCGAAGACACTGTTCAAAAGCAGTTTCTCCTTATAAAAGGATGACCCCTGTAGTAATTCTTAGGCAAGGAGGGACAAATTCAACCAACAAAAAGCACATCTCGCCCCACGTTCCCCATGATTTCTCCACATATAGCAAAAAAATACACATCAGTCATTTATTTAACATGCACATCAGTGAGTAGCACACTTCTAGGCTACTCAGGAAACAAAAGGGAGAATATCAGCATTACCTAAATAAAAAAGAGAGGTGAGTTACACCATTTTAATTGTCTTAAAACACGGATAAGAGGAGCAATTAAAATATAGTCCTAAATAGTACTAGCTAATGTAGATTACATAAGTATACAATATGATTCAACTAATAGTGCTCTGACAAGCATAAACCACCAGTTCTAATAAACAAAGCCCGGATCAGTTGCTCAAAAATGTTAGATTCAGATGTTAATAAAACAGTTCTTTTATTTCGGTACTTAATGCAAAACACAAGTCAAGTGAGAAGACAGTGGTCTATAAAAGGTGGCTGCATTACAGCAAGGAGGCCATTGACTTTTGCATTTTTATAATTTTGGAATTCTTGTTTTGACTTTCACTTTCTCTACCTTTCCTCCCCTGAGCACTAATTTATCAAAAACGATTTCAAGGTGCAAGTTGTACATTCTTATCATTCTACCATTTCATCTCTTTCTGGAAGAGAGTATTACAATCAGCATACAATGTGAATTCGTTTTCTCTAAATATCTGTTACACATGTCATTCAAAATCATATTGTTGATTGGGAAAATAAACCCACAAATGAGAGAGTGATGCAATCATGCACGTCCTATTGTGCTGTGTGTCTTTCCCGTCCCGTCTCCCCTTTCCCTGTAAAGAGCTGTAAAAAATTAAGGCAGATGAGGTATATTGCTGAAGACAAAAGTTATTTTTTGAACAAAAACTCAAAAAAAAACTTTTATTCTGCCCTTCTACTCAAGAAAGACTACTCAACTATAAATCTAGTGCTAGAAAAAGCAGGAAAGACACCGTTTGCATGTACCATACTATGTCTTCTATTTCTAGAATGGCTTTTTGTTAATTTAATTTTAATAGAAAAAATAAGCACCTTAAGCTATGAACAAGAAAAGAACTTCATTATTAGTGAGTCTAGAATCCAAACGGAATTAAGAACACTCACTCAAACTCTTTCACTCATTCTCACAAAGGCCAATGCTACTGATTCGAATTGTAAAGTGCTGTACTTAGTATAAACACTTGTATACACTGCAGACACTGAAAAATAACCCTCAAGCACATTGTTATAGTTCCAAAAATATATTTACAGTCTATTACAAAGATTACAAATGGAAGTGTCTAGGTGACTGGATTATGCTAATTAAAATTATTTTTACAGATTATTTTTCCTTAGGGACAAGAAATATTTTAGTGAAATTAAAATGATTTTTCTAGTCAATCAAAAAATAAATTAAACTATCAAATAACACTGTACAGTAATTTTAAAGGAAAAAAAAAGAGGGTGGGTTGGGGAGGGGTTTGGGAAGCAATCCGTGTGAGTTTTTCTATAGCCATCTTTGGTCCTAAATGTGGGAAAACACATTATGTAGCACTGAAAATACCTGTTCATTTGTGAGGCTCTGCAAGTCAAATAGAAAAATATAGTGCATTTTCAATGTGTTCAGAGCCCACTACAGAGAAATATGTGTACAAAAACAAGACGGTATAAATAAAATGTACAAGTTTTACAAAGGAACATTTACAGATTTTGTTTCTGATATTCATTTGTTTGTGGGTGCCCACACTATCAGACAAGACCAATTCCACCCAATCCCTGGGATCTTTCTCTATTAAAATCATTATAAGCAGCCCAATTTTCTTTGGAAGGACAATAGTTCAATCCTGGGGTAGTTCATGATTTTCAGAACTTTTGAAAGCATTACTCAAAATATGTATACATTCCTGCAATATCCATAAAGACACATTTAATTATTGCTTATGAAATTCTAGCACAGTAATCAAATAATATGGTTTTAATAAATAAAACTTAAGAAACAAAATATGCCAGGTCCTTCAGCTCTTCCTCACGTGGCAATACGAGTTCTCTCACTGAACAAGTGCTTGCTTCAGTGTTCACCGAATAAAGTCTTGCTGTAACTCTTGTTAACTGCAACGGTGATGGTTTACACAGCACACTTGTTGTGAAAGGTGAAAATTGTGAACTGCCCCCCTTTACCATTCTCCAGAGTTCTAATAGAAAATGATCATTTCCTTTCATGTTTGGACTGCATTAAGCAGTGTGGACTGTAAAATATAGGTCAACTATTTCTCCTAAATGTCCTCATGTCACGCTATTGAAAACTCTTGGTGTGCTCAGATTAAATTTAGATAACGCTGGACAGTTCTTGCTTTCAGGGACTTGCTTTCAACCACATGCTTTAGTGCCCCATCTTTTTCTCTTTTGAATAGTCATAGACTTACAATTTGAGCTTTTCTTATTAAATTATATCTAGTAAAATCACTCTATAAACAATCTGTTAAAAGTGCCTTATAGTATTTATGGATCATTATTGCTTTTCTTTTATTCATTGAAAAGATAACATGTTGTCTGATCTATTAAAAAACACTGAAAAAAAAAATCAGAGTTCTTGGTAACTTTCATTTTCTTGACTACTTGCCAATTAGCAAACAATATCAAACCAGCACTGATTAAACATAATAAAATGGCACAAAAAGGATACCAATGTTCTGATAGAAATATCTTCAACCATGCTAGTTTTCTTTTGTTTTTTAATTTGAGATTCTTTCAAAGGTACCCAGTGTAGTAATGTGTCATAGATTTAACACTAAAAAGTTCCCAAGCTATAAACAACTTCCTAAAGCAAAGTCCTTATGAAGAATAAACACAAATGATTTTAAAAAGGAATAGTGTGAAATCACATATTTAAGGAAAATATTTCATTGATTTTAACAATAAGATCATGATTTTATTTGACAAATATATTCTTTCTTAAATTCTTTATGTACATTTTAAAAAGTCTATAAGATAAAAAGGAGGTTAGAGAGCTCAAGGTGTGTGGATGTTTTTCAGGTAGTACTTTGTTTATTGTCACTGCTGTTTGCCTGGTCACCAGTGGTGGATCCTAAATTCCCTTTGTTGATATTCTGGTGGCACTTAGGAGTTCAAGTCTACAGGTGCTTCGTAAATCTTCTCTTCATTGCAGGAAGGACCCAGGACATCAACTGTCTTCTAGCAGCATTCTATGCATATACTGAAGGCCAGTACAGTTCTCTCAGAATCCAGAATCTCCCACTAAGGGAGGAATGCTTATCACACTTGAATGCCAGTTCCGTGTAAATGTAGCATTTGCGCTCTCATAGTCTGAATGCTGCTCATGATTTTCTTTTGATGGCCTACCAGTGTGATCCCCAAACTCATCACATCCCTGAAAAGAGAAACAAAATGCTTATTCGTTATTTTAGAAACCATTTATATGGTGTTAGGTTGCTCTGGATGCCAATAATATCTTCTTAGTTATCTTTCATGCTTTTGGGGTAGGATTTCTTATATGAGGGGACTTTATGATAGTGAGAATATTCTTTAAAAGAAACAAAAAATCCATGCCAGTGATTCCGTTCCCAGTCAGGGCAACACCTTCTGTGCAGAGTAGAACTGCTCTCCACAGGGCTTTTCAAGATGGAAATTTTGGAAGCAGATTGCTAACTGTTGATCAAGGCTTCTGAGACGATAAATCTTTCTGGGAGAAGGCAGCCTCCTCTTTCTCCTGCAAAGCACGTGGTGGTTGAACTACAGACTTCGTGCTTTGCAGCCCAACGCCTAACTCGCCCTGGCACCGGGGTTCCTTTGGAGCAGTTCCTAGCAGTGGTCTAATAAGACCTTGGTAAGCAGGCTTTCAGAAGGATAGATTGCTTTTAGGTTCCACGTGTAATTCTTTCAGCTCTACCCACACGCTGACTAGCAGAACACAGAACAAGTGCGTATGCAAATGCCCACATTCAGGTACATGCCTTTTCTCATACGAAAGAATATCTGGCCTTCTAATGTACAAACTGTGAAACCCATTTCATGAAAGTTTCTGAGGAGGATGCTGTAAAAAAACCATTGCTGTGGAGTGAATTCCAATACATGGTGAGCCCATGTATGCGGCATAGAGCCGCTCTATGTAGGGTTTGCAGTGGTAGCGACCCTTAAGAGGCAGACAGTTGCAGACTTCTCCTCCAGCCTGTGTGCCTCTGAGTGGGTTTGAACCAAGAAGCTTTTAGTTAGGAGTTGAGGGCTTCATCTTCTTGTGCCACCCACAGACCGCTGACAAATAGCCAGTCAGGGCAATTTCAAAGGTTGTATGTAAGCATTGGACCGCTAATTGCAAAGTCGGTGACTCAAACCCACTATCAACTTCAAACATACTAGAATTAATTCATGTTCAAATATGTACTTAGCAGAATTCATGGCACATATCAAATCATCCTTAAAGTAGTGTTTTTATTCTTGATTTTGTTATTCATGTCCCTTTAATAAGCAAAAATGACTCAATGAATAAAGCCTGATTTGCTCCTAATCAATTCTTAAATATAATTTTAAGCTTACTCAATAGTCATCCTAGCAACTGATTCAAGTGAATTGTAGCCAGCTGCTGTGAAGTTATCTTTATATCTTTCCATCTTAATAGCTTGCAGCCATTCTCCGACAGAACAAAACGTAGTGAAGTCAGGAGTGTTTTGATCCAGAAGAGGGCTTATTGGCCTAGAGAAGAATGAAACGGGGGAAATCAGAAACTACCAGAGAAAGAATGTCTTGGCTTACACAAAAATAATGGTGTGAAAGAATGAAATTGGATGTTTTTATTGATTTACATAATAACAAACAGATGTTAATCAAAATCAAAATCATATAAAAATCCCCAAGTACATATTTTAATTAGATTGGCTGCTCATCAGATGGTCTTCCATATGATTTTTTAAGTACAACAAACAATATTTGTACTCAGTAAATATTTATTTCATCTGCTTCTCTACGAGTAACAGGAGACAAGGAAGGCCATATGCAAGGACTTGTCCAGGTCACAGAGGTGCGATTGAGAGCATTATGCACCCCTGTGAACATCTCGATTTTACACACTTCAAGTGCCTAACTTACTCCTAATGGAGATCAGTCTGTCACCTTTCTGTCAGTTGAAGCTGAACAACTAGTTATTTGCATCAGAATAGAGTCCTCTGAGGTCAAAGAATGAATGGAATGTTCCTCTTCTGCAATGGGTATACATTTTTAAATTCTGTAATCTTTTCTTCCATGACATATAAATACTTTGGTCTTTATAGAATTACTTTACCAAATAATGTAGAAAGAAATAATACCAGATAACAAACATGTGGCAAAAAATTGGCACTTGTAATAAACACCCATAAAACATGATGTACCTCCTTCTGACAAAAAATTCAGTTTATAAAATGTTGATCATAATTTTCAAGAAGAGAGATATTATTAAATTAGATAACTTTTATATAACAAGTAAATAATAAAAATTATTTTTAGACACTAAAAGAAGGTACATTATCTAAAAACAAAGCATTGTATAAACACAATACATTTAAAATGGATTTAATAAAATAGCAAAAAAATCAATTTTCTCTTAGAGTGAGGCTGAGGAGGTTAAATTACATTTCCGTGAGTATTCTTCGCTCTGAGGCAGCACTGACTCAGTGGCGGTGAGAAGTATTTCTTACCTACTACAAGTCCCCAGGGGTGTTTTCAGACTATTTGGGTTTCGAATCATTTTGTCCAGTATTCCGACTATCTGTTCAAACTTTGGCCTCTCAGCACGCTCCTTTTGCCAACAATCCAGCATCAGTTGGTGAAGCCCAGCGGGGCAGTCCATGGGTGCGGGTAAACGATAACCTTCTTCTATTGCTTTTATAACCTAATAGGCAAAGGACAGTCAACATATTAAGGACTGAGGTGCACGCATCATAAAGTTAATCACTCAGTATGCAATGCGATTCAACCTGATATGAGTGAGGCAAACTACTTTGCAAAAGCCTTACTTACTCTTTCCCCAAATATCCATGAACATTCAACATATCATTAAAGAGTACATGAACTAGCGGATATGAGGACATTAATTAATTCAGCAAGGGGAGCAATTAAGTTCACCTGGGGAGTGATAGGCGGAAAAGTGTTGATGCCACCCCCATTTTTTCCGAAAGGAATATGTTATGGAAATAGTACAGAGTTCTCAGTGTACGTACTTGCCTATACGTTTTCAAATTCATCAAGTGGAACAAGGAAGCCTGCATTAACCAAAATGAGATAAAACGAGATCTACTTTTTGCTGTTTTTGCAGATAATAATTTTTAACAGGAAACCAAAATATATCAATGTGCTATGATCGAAAACATTAACCCTACTGTTCTTTTAAAGGGTATGAACCTTAGCGGTGAGTGTGAGGTTAGAGTGGGGCACTGGAGCCAGCCACTGCTGGTTCACGTGAGACGTCTGTATCCCGTCCCGTGCCACGTCCGGTCAGTAGTCTCACACTGGCAGAGTGAGGTGATTCATCAGAAGTTAACCCAGAGGGTTGGGAAAAGCTACAGATCAGGTCTTTCCTATTCAGAGAGCTGGTTGTCCAACTTTACCAGCACCTCACTGCCTATGCGCATCAACTACAAGTCAAAGACACTGTTTGTGTCAGGATTTGAATGGTAACAGGTTCCCACCAACTTACCAAATGGCAATCAGAAAATCTAAATGACTTATCAGTCAGGCTTGGCTTTTGTATTATAAAGCAAAAACAGGTCTTAAAAATCAGACAGTGTTACAAATAGGGACAGCCTGGGGAAAATATCAAGAAGGCAAATGGCAAAAATAAGAAAGTTTATAAAACAAACAAAAATATTCTCCAAGGGTCTTAAATCTTGTGATATGAAGTAGAGATCTGAGGGGCACAAACTGTTTTAGGCTTGACTAATGCCCCAGGTTGGGACCTGCCCAGCAGCACACGGAAAGAAAGATCTGATGCTCGGCTTCGGTGAAGACCACAGTAAACACAGAGGAACAAACAAACAACAGAGAGCAGTTCTGCTCTGTAATACACAGCCGCACACGGTTCCAAGTGGACTCAGAAGCAAGGCACGTGTGAAAAGATAAAAAGAGATATAACCTTGAGTTTCGAAACAGATTAAGCTCAAAAGTTGGTATAAGCCAACACAAGCTGGCGCTAAGAAATATTGATGGACCGAATATTTTTAGTAAAGTTCCTCCTCAGGATGCGTTCTGACACTTAATAACAGCACATTAAAAAGGATGGTGGAAGAGTGGAATCAAGCAGTCCGCATTAACACTTTTAAAGAAAATTATTTCTATGAGAAAAAATCCGAGTCCACTTTTTTCTTTAAGTGCCGCCTACATGTGCAAATTATCAAAGATTAAAAAGGCCAATGGATGAACTTAGTTATTTTTGAAGAGAATTAAAAATAAACATTCTCAGTTTACACTCTCCCCTCTGACCGCAGCATATTCATCCTTTTGCTAAATGTTTTCACTGGTTT
>NW_022107431.1:70405431-70415857 GCF_000313985.2 Echinops telfairi
GTACAGTCCTATAAACGGTCCCTTTAAAGAGATAAATATCGAGCTCTGGTGGCGTGGTGGTTACAAGTCGTCCAGCTAACCACATGGTCAGCAGTTTGAAACCACCAACTGTTTGGCCAGAGAAAGACGAGGCTTTCTTCTACTTAGCGTTGCAGTCTCAGAATGCCACAGGGCAGTGCTACCCAGTCCTCTAGGGTCGCCACAGTCAGAATTGAGTCGATGGCAATGGCTTGGTCTGTTTCATACTGTCATCAGGTCTAGCAGATGGAGGCCTAAAATGAACATTAAAGATAGGTTATCTAAGGACGAAATGTCCAGATTGTTCAAGTATGTACCACGGATCATTGTAAGTCAGAACTGACGTTATGGCAATGACTTCTGAGTGAGAAAGAGCTGTATAAAAAAATACGCAAACGGTAACACTGCAGAAATTATGAATATTTAATTATAGAAGTAATTAGATTAAAACAAAGGGTTTATGTGTAAAGAATTATGTATGGGTTTGCACTTCTCCCGTGCTAGCAGTGTCCTGGATTCAGAAATGCTACATGTTTACACAGTTAGATAGAAGTAGTGGGTTACAAGTTCGGCTGCTCACAGAAAGGTCATCAATGAGGAAGCACGAGGCACCCGAGGACCAATGATGAGGCTTTCCACTCCTGTAAAGATGGATCAGCTCCGGAAGGCTTGCCTGAGAGGCTGCTATGAATCTGAATGGGCCCAGTGGCAGTGAACGGCATAAGTAAAGACTGTGTATTGTCAGAAACTCAGAAAGCACACTCACTGCCATCGAGTCGACTCTGACTCACAGAGACCTTATAGGACAAGGTAGAACTGCCCCGGTGGGGTTCCCAGACTGGAACTCTTGAAGGGTGCAGACTTCCTGGTGGTTTTGAACTGCTGACCTTGTGGTAACGGCACCGCTGTACCACCAGCGCACCTGCCTTTTTGACCGTTGCATTAAATAATTTTTAAAAGTGACTCAAGTTGTGAGGAAGTAATGAGTTAGTCCATTTCACTACTCTGACCAGATAATACACAGAGGCCTATTGGTTTGTTTGCGTTTGAATTCACAGGACGACATTCCCATCCTCACTGCACCAGGGCAGTCCTCATTACTGTTTATCCTGTTCCTCCTACCTTTTCCTGCGTGCGGTTCGTCTTTCATATATCCTGAAAGGAACAGAGTAGAGGGATTTTCACTGTTTCTTTTCACTATAAATAATCTTTTAAAATGTAAATCTGCATCATATCATTGGTACTCCTGGGATAGTATCTTAAAGGGCTCTCCTGGTCTTTAAGATTTTATGTACGGCTCTTTATCTTTGAAAACAATATACTCTGAAATCTCTGTGTTAATGAGCAAGTGATGTTTTTGTTATTGTGCACCTCTGAGTAGACGGTGACTCAGAGTAACCCGACAAGGGCTCTATAGGACTGACATAACTGCTCCATAAGGCTGTTTTCCAAGGCTGTGAGATGCACTGAAGTCAGCTGACGCATCGCTTCTCCTTAGCCACTGGTGGTTTCTAGTCTCTCCCCATAGAGTGCTGTAGACAGGACCACCGGGGTCCTTTTATGAGCAAAGAATAAAAACTCATCACTGTCATTGAGTTTCTTCCAACTCAGAGTGACTCTACAGGCTAAGGGGAACTGTAGACCCTGCGGTTAGCAGCTCGATGCTCCACCCACAGTGATGCTGGGCTGCCTTATGTAAAAAGCATTACCATGAAATGATTCTTAGAGGAATGAAGGTGTTAAGGAAACTGAAAGGACTGAGTGGCAATACATTTGGTGTTTGGGGAGTATAATAGTTTAATTGCTACTCCTTTAATTATAGAAGCCCTAGTGTCACAGTGGTTATGAGTTAGGCTGTTAACCACAGAGTTATCAGTTCAAAGCCACCAGCTTCTCTATAGGGGAAAAACGAGGCTGCTTAGCTCCTGTAGCGAGTTATGGTTTTGGAAATTTAAAAGGGGTAGTTCTACCCTGTGGTCCTATAGGTTTGCTATGAGTCAGAGTGACTTGCTGACAGTGAGTTTGTATGTTAGATTTTAAAAATTATAGTCAGGTGTTTTTATGGTGCAGTGGGTAGAATTCTGGGCTGCTCATTAAAAGATAGGAGGTTTGAGCCCACTTTGAGGGAGAAAGGAGAGGCAGTCTGCTAGATGAATATGGACACTCTTGGAAGGCCTAGGGAACAGTTCTACTCTGTCCTATGGGGTCACATGTGTTTCACCTGACTCAATGGCAGTGGGATTTTTCTTTTTAATATAGCATAAAGCAACATTTACTTCAATTCAAAATGAAATTTTAGTTCTTTAGGATCTGCTGTTTTGCCAAGAGTTGCTGTTGAGTTGATTCCCTCTCAGAGGGCCTCCATGTGGGGGCCAGAATGGCTCCCGGGGTGTGGAGGCTGTGACCTGTCTGAGGCAGGATGGCCAGCCCTTGGGAACTCACTCCTAGTGGATCAGTAGGCCCATCTCCAGAGACCCCCCTGGGTAGGTTCCATCTGCAAGCATTTTGGTTACTTGTTAAGAACTTAACTTTTTATGTCACCCAGGGTCTCCTTTCAAAGAAATAGCGGTTATTTTTAAAGAGGTGGCAGCAAAGTATAACATTTAAAATAAGAAATGTTCTGGAATGAGAATGGGCTATAGGACTCTAAAGTCCCCACTAATAAAGTCCCCACAGTTGCCCCAAAGACACTTACTGAAAATTCCCATGCCTCCTATGTAACTAACACCTGCTAGTCTGTCACTGGGGATTTGTGTGTTGCTATGGTACTGAAAAGGTTTCCATGAAGCTATGAGACTAACGAACACTAGGAAAAACAGCCTGGCAAACTACTTCCAAAAATGAGTCAATGGAAAGCCTACGGATTATAACTGTTCCACGGTGACTGACTGCCCACAACTGGGCATCAGTTTGTTCCATTGCTCCTGGCATCACGCTTGAGTCAGGCAAGTCGAGGGCAGATAATAAGACCACTGAGGATAAGCCAGCCCATAGAGGGCAATTTTGAATACAGATTGATCAACAGTGTCTTATAGTTTTATCTGGCTAGGCTGTCAGATAAAATACAGTTTTTACTAGTAAAAACTACTAACAAAAATATATTTAGTAAGTGACTGGCAGTGTTTTAAACATAAATCACCTCATATATAAACTTTTCAAACACTGTATTTGGCAAGTATTGTTACATTGATTCTGTAGATGAGGGAGTCTGAAGTACAGCGACGTTAAGAGAAGGGCCAACATCGA
The DNA here is from genome assembly GCF_000313985.2 of Echinops telfairi. NCBI lineage: Eukaryota > Metazoa > Chordata > Mammalia > Afrosoricida > Tenrecidae > Echinops > Echinops telfairi. Next base: position 70,408,696 of record NW_022107431.1, read on the forward strand.
TTGTTAGGAGAGTGTGCAGCCTCTGCCCTGGGCTCGGCTCTCCAGATACAGAGGGCCCATCGTGTACGCACTGCAACTGTGAAAGGGGCTTCAAGAGAGTTCCTGGAGAAATAGTTAAAGGACAAGACATTTCTCTCAAAAACTTTCTGAAAGTCTCCTCATATTTCCAACTGGGAAAACAAAAAGCATTTTCCGCAGTTACGTATTTCCAGAAACAACAAGGCACACAGGTTAGATGGGCAAATGTAGATTTCTTAAAGCATTGATGGAATTCTTTGTTTTTCACTGAATTTCCAGAAGATTTGTTGCCCATATCTGACCCTGAATATTTTGACAAAAGTCAGCAAAAGGTAATAATAATAATAAAAAAAAAACATTGTAAGCAATTTCAAATCTAGATAGTTCCTAGAGAGTTAGAAAGTGATGAAGATTAACATTTTTTAAAAGGCTTCTGGGACCACCTACCTCATGTACGCTATAAAGCAATACTTAAATAAAGTTGCTGACTGGGAAATTTACAATATTATGAACTTTGTGACAAAGAGAAAAAGGAGAGTATAACTGCATGAAGCATCCCTCTAGTAACTGAAAAAGGGATAAAATAGAGTTCGTTTTTGTCTTTTGCTCAGTGTCTGTTTTTACTTTGCTACTACATGTTATGCAATTAAATCTCTTGGATTCAACTTACGGAATTGCGAAAAATTAGATCTAAAAATCCATTTTTTTCTCTTAAAGAAGAGTCTTGGGGAAAAAAATCTGAAATTTAAAAAAAGAGAGAGAGCCTTGATCACGCTGTTTAAAGCACTTGGCATCTACGTAATCAAAAGGGCTCGGTGTTGAACCCCCCAGTCCAACTTCAAGATGAGGGCGTCTGCTTCAGTACAGACCTCCAGCGCAGAACCCCTACGGAACAGTTCTACTCAACTGTAGAAGTACTGCGAGTTGGAATTGAGTTCATGGCAGTGGGCTGGAATCACTTAATACATTTAAAGAAAAGACAGTAACTGGAAACAACAAATATAAGTATTTTTAAAGCATAACATTCTGTTGCACTTAATGTGACTCTCCTCATTAAAAGAGCATTTATAGAAAGGGCTAAATATCTGCAGATCATTCAGAAGAATAAAAATTGAGCATGTTTTCAAAATCTTACCTTCTGGAATTTAAAAGTAAACAACCAGATTCTAACTGGCCTTTGGAGTTATAAATCGAAAAAGTTATCAGCACATGAAAATAAAATGAATGTTTACTCAAGTATTAACCACGGCTTGAATGTGGGCCTTTTCTTTCAAAAGTATGCAACCTCTTCTCAAGCTTTCTTTGTTTACTAGCCTGTACAGAATATCTTGATGCTTTTTTTCCTTTTTCCCCCTCGCTCCGGTAACTATCGACTCATTGACATCTATACCTTTTCCATGTCTTGAGAGTGGTGACAGAACTTCATTTTTACTCAGCATTCAGCATGGAAGTTTGTGAAGTTGCTTAAGAAGATAACCATCTGCCCGGCTATCAAAAGTTCTAGCATCTGGGGTCTTAAAGGCTTGAAGGTAAACAAGTGACCATCTAGCTGAGAAGCAACAAAACCCGCATGGAAGAAGCACACCAGCCTGAGTGATGATGAGCTGTGCATGGGATCAGGCATCAGGCATCAAAGATCCAGAACAAAAAATATCGATGTGAATGAACGAGAAGGCGGAGTGGGGACCCAAAGCCCATCTGCAGAAAATTGGACATCCCTTTACAGAAGGGTCACAAGGAAGAGGCAAGCCAGTCAGGGTGCAGTATAACACAGACAAAGCATAAAACTTTCCTCTGGTTTGTTAATGCTTCCCCCCGCACCCCACTATCATGGCCCCAATTCTACTTTACAGATCCGGCTAGATCAGAGCATGTACACTGGTACAGAAAGGAACTCGCAACACATGGAATCCAGGACAGATAAACTTCTCAGAACCAATATTGAGAGTAGTGATACCAGTAGGGTAGGGGGGATGGAAGAGGAATCGATCGCAATGATAGATATATAACGCTCCCCACTCCTTGCCCAGGGGGACAACAACAGAAAAGTGGGTGAATGATGACAGTAGTGGGTGTAAGACGTGAAAAAAACAAATAATTTATAATTTATCGAGGGTTCATGAGGGAGGGTGGAGGGGAGGGAAAAATGAAGAGCTGATATCAAGGGGTCAATGTCTTGAAAATGATGAGGGCAGCATGTGTACAAATGTGCGTGACGCAATGGATGGATGTATGGACTGTGATAAGAGCTGTAAGGGTCCCCAATAAAATGATCTAAAAATATATATATAGCCATCAATTTATACCTTTTTTCATGGTGCCTTATTAAAAGTTTTTTATAATGTAAGCCATTTTAAATCTATGGGTTTTCTAAAATCCCTGACACATTCCTAGCAACTGAGTTTGAACAAGACATAATGAATTGGTTCATTTAATAAATCAATCACAATAGTATTTTTAAAGCATATATCTCTGAAAATCTGATAAAGGGCACCTTTACAGAAAATACAATATGTTCACATACACACAACATTTCACATAGGTATCCGGATGTTCATAGATCTTTTACTCTCTCTTATGAGGGTGCTCACAAATCTAATTCCTGAAAAAGTCCCAGGCTAATGACATTTTTATCTGGAGAAATTTATATCAGATTGGTTTTGCTCTTTTCAGTTATTCAAGTTTTCCTCCATTTGTATATTGAAACATATACATATTTGAGGGGTTTTAAAATGTTCATGGGCAATTTCCATTATCTTTTAATTTTTCTAAAACTTTGTGGTCTCTTTTAATTTGCTCAAACACAATGCTATACAAAATAATGAAAACTATCCAATACAAGAAACATGAATATCAATTTCACTATACAAACTGAACTGTACAGAGAACTCCCACTACTATACAAATGTGTGTCCAAATTTAAAAATTAGTTGAACTTTGAAAATTAGAAAAGGAAAAGAAAGATGTTTGTATATGTTCTAGGACAGAATTACACGTGAATGTGTAGATAAATAAAAGTCAACCAAACACCCTGCCATCAAGCTTGTTCCAACTCACAGTGACCCCATAGGACAGAGTTGAACTGTCCCTGTGGGTCTCCGTGGCTGTGCACCTTTATGAGAGCAGAAAGCCTCATCTTTCTCCCTTAGAGTGATTGGTGGGTTTGAACAGATGACCGTGTGGTTAGGTCAACTCATGACCCACGATTCACTAGGGCTCCTCATAAATGTAACAATATCATATATTTAGTAAAAAAAACTCTTTGATATGTTAATTCTATATTTATGATAAATTAATTTACAAGAAATACAAAGAACCATTATTTTGTGGTTTTAAAATTAAGCTGAAGGATACTTAGTTTCTCTCCTTAAATATTTCCACTATTCATTTTTGGAAGTTAAGTGAACTTTGAATTTAAATCATCTTATATTCTTGTCAGTCCCTTTATGTGTGAATTTAGTACAGAAGAAAGGTGTCAAAAGAAATGAAAACCAACCAAATGTCTGGGGAATGTAAATATTTCTCTTTCTCGGCCCCAAGGATTTGTTTGCCCACATTTTGACAGTCCATGAAATCTTTGACATTGAGACCTGTCAAATATTAACAACTTAGCCTCTTGTAAACAGTCTTATCATTTAGACTTTTATAAACAAAAACAAAAAACATATGAAAAAATAAATAATAGTTTCATGTCAGCCAACACTCACCAGAAAACACTGAGTGATTTAACTGAATGAAAAGCACCCCCCTCCCTTCCACTTTTCAGTCTGTAAGCTTTTCAGGTCTTTGAGAAATTTGTAGCAAATCACACCTAAAATGACCTTTCTAGCACCTATGGAGAAGTCTGCCTATAGCTGTCTAAAATAATGACTTGCAAGGTTTAAGAGTCACAGGAACCGAAGGTGGAACATTCTAAAATTGAACACAAGATACTACAATTTTCATAACTCTTTTTGAAAACTAACTTGATTTTAGTCAGTTTCTATTCCTGTTCATTTGGCAGTATCTTAAGAATTAGCTATTCCAAAGCAGTTGGTTAGCCCTATCCTTATCTTAAATGACAACACAAGCTTTTCCTCGAGTAGGACTACTTTTTTATTAACTTTAAAAATCTGCATTTTATCATTTCTAAACTCTTTCAAAAGATCCTTTGGTCAATTTTCCCCCTTGACCTATCTTCATTTATAAGTACTAACATTATACACATTCTCTGAGACAAGAACGTTAATCTATTTAATTAGTTCCCCATAAACATCAACCAGCCTTGTTTTTGGACTTTCCAATAAGCTCCCGTAGAAAAATGTTCCCATTAAAGAGCTATAAACTGACATCTCCTACTGATATTCAGTACAAATTCAGAGTACCTTCCTGGTTTTATATTTCCTCTATTTCTACCTCTATTTTAGTCACATTTCTATAGATTGAACTATTTGATTCTGAATTTTCTCTCCAATACAAACATGGTAATTTCCTAAGATTCGACCTAAATGGTGCAACTGTTCACTATCTTCTCTCACAGTGAAACAGCATGCTTTACGTCTGAGCATGTCCTTGAGGCACCTAAGTATCCATTGAATATATATATATATATATGTTTTTTTTACATTTTAAGACTTTATAGTGATAGTCCCACTATGATTATATACCCAAATCTCAGTATCAAACACTTACCAACATTGAGCATAAGTACTAGATGCTAAAATTAGTATTTAATGAAACCATTCTATACTAGATCATTTCAAAAGATCCTCTCAGAACATTACAAAGAAAAATAAGCTTCCAAGACAAAACAAATGCCATCTTCCCTTCAACCTCCCTCCACAGACGATCTTTTCACTCATGTGACTTTCCCACTACCGCCTTGGCAGGAGAACATCATCTTTATCAAGGGGGAAAAGCCTTAGAAGGCTTTTATTACGCCCACAGCATTTAAATTTTAAAAAAGGAGCAATAATTCTTCAAAAGGAAAACCAAAGAAAACTAATAAATGGAAAACGAAGTAACTATGTTTTAAAATTCTATCCTATTTCTTTTTACTGAGCTGTTACCTACATGTTCCAATAATAATAATGCATATTACTTTATAAAATTCTTCCCCATTTCATGAGGGTAACACGTACATCTTGATTTGACATGTCCCAATAAGGTCTTTCTCCGTAAGACATAACTTCCCACATGACTATTCCATAGCTCCATCCATCGCTGGCAGAGGTAAATTTCCGGTACTGGATAGCTTCCGGGGCTGTCCACCTTACTGGAATTTTCCCACCCTGTTATAAGAAGAAATCAATGCTGAAAATACAACAATGTAAAATAACCTAAAACATTTATGACAATACTAGAAAGTTGCAGTTTTAACCTCTGTATATTTGGTTTGAAATCACTATCAGGTCTATCTACTTTGAAGCTTTCTAAGTGTATTTAAAGTTATGAATTTACAAATACATTATACATATATATTATATTAGATATATATATATTCATATTAGATATATAATCTCATTACACATTTTAATTTAAGAAAACTCAATTTAGTAGGTCCTATGTGATCAGGCCAAGTCAGAAACAAAATGAAGATAAGCAACTATGAGAAAATTGAGTGAAATACAAAGTGCTTAAATAGTCATTATACTTTGTGTAGAATTTAATAAAACTTATAATATGAATATACTTTAATTTTTTTTTACTCTTTGGGTGTATTTTTGTTGCTATGACTACTAGTGCTATATTTATCAAACACTAAGTTGAAAAGAATTAGTCACCCATACACACCACCAAGGAATATCCAAAACACTAACTAATCAAAATAAAAATCAAAATTAGATGTTGTTTTAAATTACTACCTCTACTGTCACTGAATCAATTCTGATTCATAGCAAACACAAACACACACACACAAACACACACACATACACACACACACACACACACACCCTGGAATTGTACTGGGTGAAGCACAGCTTTCATAATACACATTGTCCCCAACTGGGTGAGCATCAAGCAACTGGGTGAGCATCAAGCAACTCACTCTGAGTTAGTGCACCCAGTGGTGTCACCTAGGACCGTCTCTCTGGTCACAGTGAATTTTTGTTCAAACATTGTTTTTGTGATGTGTTTTTGTGATTTAAAAGAAAGCATACAGCTGTGAAATTTTGTTTCCTGCTCAGGAAAAATGCAGTAGAAACTGTTGTGATGTTGAACAGTTTACAAGGACAGAGCTATGGGAAAAACTCGGGTGTATGAGTAGCTCTCTCATTTCAAAAAAGGTGAAATGTCAATTGATGACAAACCTCATTCTGGATGTCCCTCAACTTCTCAAACAGATGAAAATGTGGACAAATGTGCACTTGTGCTTGAAGACCTCGGACGGACCATTGAAGAGATGGGGACGTTATCTGGGCCATCCTGGAGTCCAGGTCAATGAATTTTAACAGAACATTTGGGAATCCAAAGGGTTGCTGCACATGTTTTGCCTCAGGTTCTGTCAGACCAGCAAAAGAGTGTCTACTGGAGACATGCTGTGCTTTGAAAGAACAGCTCGGAAGTGACCCAGATTTTTTTCTCATGGTCATGATTGGGGCAGAGATGTGGTGCTATTCTTAAGACTCCAAAAATAAACATCAATCAAGCCAGAGGACGATGCCATTGTCACCTTGCCCAAAGAAAGCTCGTCAAGTGAAATCAAAGATCAAGATGATGCTCATTTGTTTTTGTTTTTTATGTGAGAGGGATAGTGCATTAGGAGTTTGTTCCACCAGGTCAGATTGTTACTCAAGATTTCTATTTAGAGATTCTGAAAAGATTGCATAGCAGTATGTGACAAAAAAGGCCTGATTTGTGGCAGACAGCTATCTCAGTGTGCCAGTTTTGGACAGAAAACTGTATAGCACCCTTGGCTCATGCACCTGACTCACCTGACCTCACTCCATGTGAATTCTTTCTGTTTCTTCAACTGTAGAAGGGCACGGAAGTATAGTGATTTGATGACTTAGAACTGAAGAAAAATGAGGGAGGTGCTGTAAGCCACCCAAGGAGATGAGTTTGAAAAATGTTTCCAAGAATGGAATCACATATTTGACAAATATATTAAGTGTAATGGAGAGTACTTTGAAGGAAATAGATTGTTTCGTTAAAAAAAAAAAAA
>NW_022107431.1:70415957-70431480 GCF_000313985.2 Echinops telfairi
ACTATATATATGTATATAATATATACACACACACACATATATGCATACATACACATATACATATATCTTAAAATCCCAAAATAAAATCCTATATATGGACTGCAAAAACAGTTGTTATTCTAAAGGGAAATCAAAATGACAGAGAGCTGAGATCAATTTCTCACTGTTAATACTTTCTTTCTGGACAGAAAAATCTCTGGACTATAAAAAGACAAACTAAGAGACTCTTTTACCGTAGTTGTGTAGACCGCTTCTGGATCATCCTCTATAACCCGGGACAGACCAAAATCCGACACTTTACAAACAAGATTGCTGTTGACAAGAATATTGCGAGCCGCCAGGTCCCTGTGAACATATCCCATATCAGCCAAATATCGCATTCCAGCAGCGATTCCTCTCAGCATTCCTACTAACTGAATGACTGTAAATTGTCCATCATGTTTCTGCAAGAAAAAAAAAGTAAATCTACTTAATTCTATTTTGAAAGGGACAGAAATCACCATAAATATATATACATATGCTTACTAATAATTAGTATACAACAGGAATTAACTTGCTCAATAAAACAGACATGCAGAAAGATAAAAAGTTATTTGACTGACCGTATAAAGCATAGTCTTGTAAATCACTTAGTCATTTACAGTAACATATTACTAAATTAACTAGTTATGTGAAATTATTCAAGCCAAAAAATAAATGCTAATTTTAAGTCGGTGTTTGGGAATGGACTCTCCAAAGGCATTCTTTGTGGCTAAGTATGCCAAAGCGTATATTAAAAATCTAAAAATGTTTATAAATGAGTTAATATGCATCATACATTAAGTATTTTTTCTTTTTCAAACTTAAAAAAAGGAATAAAAATTTAGAAAATAAAGAGAAAAGAAGCAGCAGAAAATGTTTCTATTAGCTGATTTTCGTTTATTTGTTCCTCTTGTTTGTTTGTTTTGCTATGGTTATAACATTAGTTTTAACAAATATTCTCTAAAATAGAATAGCAAATGAGATTGAGAATCATTTACCCCAACTGTCAAGCATATTTTTCTGATTATATTTATAACCCATAGTTTTCTTGATGAGTCAAAATCATATTGGAACCTGTATGCTTGAGCCAATGGATTTCTAGGTAATGTTTTCCTCTAGAGAGTGGACAGTTCTGCCCAATATGATGATATCGTCATAAATTTTCTCTAAATTCTTTACTTATCATCTTGGTGGAAGGTGTCATTCTAGGTTTTGTCAGATACCTTATTTTCTCAGAGTAATCATGTGTATGTTTATACATCTAGATATGATCATCTAGTCAGGTCTATAGAGCAAGGTTGGGAATCATTCAACCCAGGGTGAATGGTTTCCCTACGCATGTCATTTAAGATAGTTGTTACCTGATTTGCCATGCCCCAAACAGGCAAAAAAAACCAAAGAAAGAACAAAAGTGTTCTTCTAATATAAAATCAAACCATTGTCATAGGATTACTTCCTCCTCATCGCCACCCCTCAGAGGACAGAGCAGAACTTCCTCACAAGCTCTTCCAAATCCATCATCCTTTTGGAAGCAGTTGGCCACATCTGGGAGGCTCACGCAGCGAACCTCGGGTCCGCAGCGAAACAGCTGATGATTGTGCCCCGGGTCCCCATGCTGCTCTACTAGGAGGCTTCAAACGAGAGGCCTCCCGTGTCTTCTGTGCTAACCATCAGCTTATGACACTCACAGAAACAACTTTTATGATAAATTACTTAAATCCTAAAATAGATTCCAGTTTAACATGGTGCTGAGTTCAGAATTTTAACCTTAGTTTTAAGTGACCTGTTAAAGTTTGCAATGCTCACATTTTACACTGAAAAGTAAAAGCTCAGTTAACTGTATTGGTAGCATGTATGAGGCATTTTAAATGGAAAGATTATTTGGGGATTTACCCTGAGAAATGCATCTAGGGCTCCATTTTCCATGAATTCTATTACAATCATCACTGGTTTTCCTAAAAGAAAATTAAAAATTTTTTAGAAACAGTCACCTATACCTCAGTGCTTTCTCTCTCTCTCTTATCTCAGGTACAATATAAATATAAAACGTAAAGCCTGATAGCTCCTACTAGTACTACTAAAAGAAAGCAAGCCCCCAAAACAGAACAATGAACTATTAAATGTTTGCATAGGACATGATCATGATTCAAATGGTTAAATTACACAAATCCAGTGGAATCTTTGACTCCAAGTAACAACCAACTGACTCACGGCCATTCTGTCCATTCGAACCCATAGCAACCCTACAAGACCAGTAGAATTGCCTCAAACGGTGTCCAGTGCTGAGCAACACAGCTTTCTCCCATGACGTTTACAGTGGGTTTGGATACCCAGGTAGCATCACATCCACTATGCCACCAGGGCCCTTTGCAGTTTGGTGAAAAGTATTCATAGAAAACGATTCTATTTAAAACGTAAAGATTATATTACATCTATGCCTTTTAACCTAAATGAAACTATCAGTCTCTCAAACTGCCTAATACATTTCCTCTTTGTCTCCTAATCCTGGGTATTTTTTCCCTAAGGCAGTAACACAGCAAAGTGTTCTGATCAGTTATACACCAAAATAATGTTCGTATTAAACAAGCGTTATGTTAATGCTTTGGGTATTTTGATCCTGTACACAATGACACACTTTCCGGTACTCAGTTCATCGACTAAGTGAAAGGTGTATATATGTACCTCTTGTAACAACACCTTCCAAATGGACAACATTGGGGTGGTCAAACTGCCCCATGATGCTTGCTTCACATAAGAAGTCTCTCCTCTGCTTTTCTGTGTAACCAACTTTCAGGGTCTTTATGGCGACTGCAACATCCCTCTTCCCTGGGAGTTTCAGACGACCACTGCACACCTCTCCAAATTCTCCTGAAGTAACAGAAAAAGCATGCATATTTCAATCTCAGAAAATTTTTTTCGGTCAAAACAAATGCATCAAATTTAAAAATTTACTTCAATGTCTTACTTTAAATGCTTACTTGGCAAAGCTTTCTAATGAACACAAAAAAATTTTCTATTTTCCTGACACAATGAAGTTGTCTATGAAAAGAATGGCATACATAAAACTGAAATTTGAAGATGCATTTTTACCCACTCAGCCTCACTGAACTAATACATAAATTGGTTTTAATTAGATGAACAGAAACTTAGAGCAAACATTTTGATTAAAATTTTGTTTTCTAATGTATATTGCCTTCTAATGTATAAAGACAGAGTATCAACTTCTGAATTTTCTTGTGCTTTTTTGATTGGAGAAGCAAATACTGGCCCACACAGTGCCTGGACCACTAATTGATGAACAATTGTTACTGGCCTTTTAATGATATATAAATGTGATCTTACTTGGAAACAAGTGAATCAAACCCTAGTCATAATAAACATCGTCATCACAATCACCTTCACTTGCTGCATCTACACCTTTACAACCATGGGAAAAGGCTTCTAAGTGTTCTTAGCATTGAGGTAAAGCTCCATCAGAATTGCATGCACCTGTGCCAACTTACCGACGGGTCTGACTTAAAGACTCACTTAGACTTGAAAAGACACTTAGGGATGGATCTTGTTCATAACCCAGGGACTGCCTGCATTCCTTAAAAAATTTAAAGGCTAGAATTTATATGTGTCATGTCTGGCAAGTTTAAGGGACTTCAGCCTCACATTGTATTGGCGGGGAAGAGGGGGAGAGTGGGGTCTTCAAAGAGCTCTTGAAAAAAACTCCATTATCTTTTAAGTCCATTTTCCCATGAACTTTTCCAAGGCTTGCTTACATAATTATTTGCAAAATACATTGTACAAAACTTTACGTTTCTTTAAATAATTGATAAATAATGACTTTGTATATGGAATTAGTATAATAGCTAATAAATGCCCACAACACAAGAAAATAGATTTAGAAAAAAATAAAAAAGGAATCTTTGCAAGAGCACGGCCAGCCTAGTACGAGGAGTTGTGCATTCCAGCACAAGCTCAGCGGCATTCTGATTCTCTTTTAAAAGACCAAGTCACTTATTGAGCATGGCAATTATTATGTAATAGATGATAGTGGTATATTTTAGAAATCCAACAGAAAAGCAAATATATAGAGACATGCTTCTTTTTCACCTTTTCTTTAACATTTCGTAAACAAGTACAGCCTCATTGCTTCCAACAACTCAGGTAAATGCAAAAGTTCTACACTTGAGGTATAATTATTTGCCTGTCATTATGATGTATGACTTTCGATCTTGGCTAAATGGAACAGCTGAACAAGGAAGCTACAACAGCCTTACCTGCACCAATCACACGCTCAATTTTAATACAGGAGGCATCTAGCTCCTTGGCGAATTGATGGACAGCTCTATTTGGATCCTCATAGGTTTCAGGGTCAATGTAGGTTTTGGTGCCTGGAAATTTAACTGTAATGATGTAAGAAAGCATGACTGTGATGAAGCAAAGCACTTATTGTGCAGTCAGCCCAGGAATTTCATTATGCAGAGTGCTCCTTGGAACAGTGAACTTGCTTCCACATCACCTGATTCACAGCAGTTTTAACAGACTACTTCAGTGTGCTGGCGCATAGGTATTATCTGCAAGCTTCTATAGGTAACATAGGATCCAATCCATAGGTTACTAACTGAATTGCTTTTCTAGTAAATCAACAAAAGACATCCACAAAAAAATCCTCTGACATGCCTCTTATCAGACTGAAGGTTTAATTAAATTCACTGCTATCATGGCATAGGTCAAGCCATATTGAGGTTTGTAATGGATTTGGAAACACATTTGTAAATCTATCAGTCAGTCAATCAATCAAATTAATACACTGGAAAGAAGACATTTCATTTACAGGTAGCCTACTACACTGACAGCAATATTAAAAACATTAAGGCATCGTACTTATTCTTTTGATTTATTTTTTTAACGACCAACCACCGTTGACATACACATAAAATTAATACAAGATGTGAGATTGTTATCACACAATCAAAGAGAAATCTAGTAAAGACAACAGTTTCATCTTCACCTTAAAGGTCAACAGAGGCCAGATACACAGGGTGCAGAATAAAGTTAGAAAATTCACAATATTCCTGGGATCTGCTAACCAAGTAAGACATCATTTTGGAAAAGTTTATATAAATTGCAGTTATAAAGCTCTGGAAGACGGTAACTGCCACAGAGAGGTAGCTAGTGTGCCTCACAAAAGGGAGTCAAAATTCAAACAACATAGAATCATTTTAAAAGTTAAAATCTTCTCAAAATGCACCCAGAAGCATGCAGGTAACAGATAATGCTATGTCAACTTTAAAATAAAATTCAATTACAATAATGTATTCCAAATGTAATCATTTGGTTAAAGACAAAGATAAGATAGATAGGCGTATATTTGGTTATATTAATGCAATGAAAAAGTTACACTTTATCCTTAAAAAAAACACTTTATTGTTTTTTAACAAAGCCACCGAACAATCTTTTCATTATATCTTACTTTTTGGAGAACAATATGCTTATTTTACACTGCAGCCTAACTGTGCTTATGTCATCACATCAAGTTAAAATGATATCCTTTAAAAAAATAAACACATAACAAACAAAAAGAGGCAGAATGTATAAAAGGAAAATGGGCTTTAAAAATCTTGATTTATTCTGTTGTAGATGACTGTTTATCCAAAATTGATTGTCTTAAACAATTATTGTTACAGTTTATAAAACTGACAGATGCTCGTTTGTTACTAAAGCTGAACATGGAAAAAAAACAGACAAGAAGAAAAGATAGAGGGTACAGGAAGAGAAAAGAGAGAAGAGGAGTCCAGGGAAGAGGGGGAAGAGAAAAAGAGAGAAGGGAAGAAAACAATAGGTTAACCTCCTAGATTGGCAGGCAGACGGAGAATGAGCCATCTTCTCCCTGTTCGTCCTCTCTCTCTCATTGTTTCTTGGGGGTTCGTTTCCTTGATCTGGGAGCTATATTGGAGGTAACCTTCTGCATCTCAAAAGGGTTTCTGATGGTACTTTATGCAAGCTGTCATAAAACCTCTTGACAGGCCAGAGCTATTGTGGCATAAAAACATGAAATACTGCCCAGCTTGGATTTGAAAGACATTGTTAGAAGAAATGGTAGGAGGAAACAAAATGTAAATTGGAATTGCTTCACTAAACTCCTCCATTGTATTTATACCTTTAAATGTAGCACTTGGGGCCATAGAGAGTTGAGTGGCCTGATACAAATGGCTGGACATTCTATTAAATTCAGTGCTCTAAAAGCTAGTTAAATGGTTGCTTTCAAGTTTCTGTAAAGATTCAATCTGGTGTCTTAGCACCTAGGAAAATTGTCTGTATACTAAAGGAATAAAAGGATACCAGCTTGTAAATAGCTGGTGACCACTAGGCTGTATTTTCTGTATTTCAGATACAGACATAAAAATCAAGTAAAATGCCTGGTTGCTATCAAATGACAGGAAAAGTTATCATTGTAAAAAAGATGAATAAAAAATATCAAGCACTAGTAAAGCAGGATACATTGAGAATTTTATTTTTATTATTTGCTTTAAAAATGAATGTTTGGAAATAAGAAAATATATTGACATGGTTTCTAAATATTCTATTTTATGGCTGAATTTGCTTGTGCTTTAATATTACAATTACATTTCTCATAAAAGTTACACATCCTAAAACTACCCTGGTTATTTTTGTACAGATGAAGAATCTTTATCTATATGTATATACAAACTTATCATATCTTTGCTAGCAAAGGCATGCAGCTATATTATTCCTAATTCTAAATAAAGAATGTTAGGTGTCCAGTGTGAAAAAAATTGATGGCATCAAAATATTAAAATTGCGTGATGACAACTAGCGTAAGGTTACATAACACATTTTAGAGAAGCCGAATTTCAATGGACCTTACGCATTAACCTACAGGTAAAAGCAAATTAACGAAAATGTGCTTGATAATTTGGGGATTCTCAGATATATTTGATAAAAGGGAAGCAATGTGAGAACCTGAGTAAGACGTTATTAAATCATCTGCTGTCAATTTATTTACATATTGGTAGAATCGGGGATTCTGGCAACGAGAGTCTTATGATAAACTTCCACATACATTTTACACTAGATATAAAAGCTAAGCAGTCACGCTTTGGTCTTCTCTTTTCTCACTCAAGGAAGTGTTAACATTTTTCTCTCATGTCAAAAAGAGATCATATAAAAAAATAACCTCATTTTTTCCTGTCTATTCCCTAGCTACTCTGCCTATGGCATTCTGAGGCTTAGTCACAGGAAAAAGCACTCTAAATTAGCCAAAGCAAGCTCTGGCCTTGGGAGCACACAGAGGACCCCAGGGAGAGAGACAGCATCACATACCCAGAGGTGGATTCAAGTTTTATAAATCCTGACCCTTAAGCAACTGGGGATACCATCCAGACAAAAAGGAAACATAGTTACACCCAACATTGTTAGAACCCTTCTCAGGACCTCACTTGTTGAGGGTCTCAAGGTTAAACTTCATAAACTACAGCAAAAGGTCACCCTTGCTGGCTTTACCGATTGGATTTTAATGGAGATGCAGCTTCAATTTGGAAGTATATTGTGTGAAACTACTTTTCTTGTTTAATATGAAGTCAATGGAACTGGTGCTGCACCAAATAAAAACACTTCAAGAAACTAAATAATAATAATAACATTCAGAATTTGTGTCCTTAAATCAAGCATTTTGAGGAAAATCCAAATTGGCATTGTCCATTGATGTTCTTTTGGTGATTTGGTTGCTTACATGATAACACATTCTTAGATACTGACGTAAGAACTTGATAGAAGACAATGAAAATATAATTGTGTGACACATATAGGACATTCAAGGCAGCCTGTTGGCACAGTAGCTACGCTCTGGGCTGCCAAGCCAATGGCCAGTGGTTTGCGTCCACCCACTTCTCCGCACGGGGAAGATGCAGCTGTCTGCTCTCTACAGATTTCCAGCCTTGGAAACCTCGTCAACCACTTGCTCAAGTAAGTTAACTTTCTGTTTTTGTAGGCAATGTCTCTACAGATGAGCAAAATGACTACTGATCATGGCTACTGGAAAAGTAAATGAACTGTGTCTTGATATTTTCAGGTATTAAAAAGAAGAATACTGTGCTGGGGTGACAACAAAGGTGTGAAATCAGTTGCCTGTTCAGGTTTTGTCTTGTCTGCGTTTACATGGAGGGCTCTGATCTGTATCTGCCATGCTTCTTGCAGCCAGAATAAGTTAATGCAGACAGATATTAAGTTTTGCAATGTCTCTAAACTGTCTCCTGGATATCCCCACCCCCGCCCCCAAATGAACATTTAAGTGAGCTGACCTAATTGCACAGGAATACTTTAGAGGACTGAATCCCATAATTCTACTATTTACATCCCCCATGGACTAGGTAGCTATAAGTGATGATGTATAGCAGCAGAAGAGAAGGGGCCTCTCTAGCTCAGGTTTTTGGGGAACTTCATTCATTAGGTGACATAAAAGGCCCAGCCTTCCGACTTGAGATCAAGGTTCCTAGCTAGAACATGGGCACATGCAACAGTTAATGGATTATTATTAGGATGGTATGAAACATTGGGCAAAGTTGCAAAAGGAAAAATTGTGACAGAAAAACACCTGGATATACTATATTCATTGTCAATGTCTTGTTCAAATGCTTTAAGGCAATATCTTGAGCTCATTATTGAATATTCAGAATTTTTCATGCAGCACTAACAACCCGATTTCTGTAGTAACGGGGGTACATAATACTAAAGAAAAGCCGAACACTTACAGTGAAAGTACAGTTCTTCATCCCCTTCTTGGTCAGCTTTGCTATACCCACAGTGTCTGGTGGGGTGAGGGGTGGGGGGGGGGAGAAGAATGGTGCGACATTCTCAATCAATGACTTTACTTTATATCTACCAAAATGATATATGACATATCTCAGTTACCTAATATGCTAAGTATACAAACATCACAAAACTTACACTCCATTGCTAATAATTAATTTCATAATTATATAGCAGTGCACAATATATAAAAATACCCCTGAATACATTCACACTCAGAGACAAAACATAACATTTGTGTGTGTGTGTGTGTGTGTGAATTTAAACTTCCCAGTGAATGTATAATTGCTTGAATTTCTCTCTATAAAAACGCCCCACACCTTAACTGGTTGTTATCCATTTTTATTTCACTAACAAAAGCAGTAAATATTTCTTCCCTGGTGTCTGCTCTGGTTATTATGAAAATAAAGCTCCAAATAGGACTGATAAAATCTACTGCCCTATAGAAATTCTAATATGCATCCCATTTAACCCACAGGCAGTGACTCAGATCACATTGTGCTTTGATCTTGGGAGATAGAAAACTGGCTGACTTTTGATACTTAATATCAGATAAAGAATATTTGCATTTGTTATTGCTGAGCCAGTTCTGATAGCCTACACATGTCATAGCAATCATTACAAAACGTCTTGTTTTACCTTCTTCCGATTATGAAGCCGAAGACCATGAACACCAGAATGATGGTGCCTGCCACCGCGACGACAGCGATGATAATGACCGGGTTCTGCTCACTGGAGACAGCTGTAGCTGCAAAGAGAGGACCGGAGTTACAGAACTCCAAACTCCATGGAAGCACTTGAGAAGTAAGTACAATTTTATAAATAAGATTTGTGTATTCTACTTAGTTAACATCTAAATAAATGCATTATTCTTAATAGTACAGATTTAAAAGATTTCGGTCATTTTAAACAAGTGGTTTAACATTCATCATTTTACTCTATTTACACATCTCAACCATACACCTATGTATACACATAGTTCCCCTGGGCCACTGTTAGCTAGTCTATTCTACTTATAGCAACCCTATAGAATAGAATAGAGCAGAATGGCTCTCCATAGGGCTTCCAGCATTAATTTAATAATTACCCAGCGATTCATAAACTATATAAATGCCTCTGATGAGTCAGTAAATGTTTATGGAAGTAGGCTGCCATGGTTTCCATTTGTGGTTTTGACGGTTTGATTATCAAATAGTAGCCATGTGCTTGAGCCACGGTTCCAACAGGGCTCCTTCCATATACAACCCAAACCGAACTTACTGCCTTCGAGTCACGGCAACCCTGGAGGGCAGGACGTAACTGCTCCTGCGGGTTTCTGACACTGTGAACTCTCTACAGGAGTAGAAACACAGTCTTTCTTGCGCAGAACGGCTGGTGGAATCAAACTGCTGACTTTCCGATTAGCAGTCCACCAGAGCTTTAAAAAGTTTGTGGAAAATATAATTCAAAGGTAATGGGATCTTTTCACAAACTTTTTGAAGCTTGTGAAGCCGTACATAAACACACACATTTAAGGTATAAAGGATTTTTATCTGGAATTACTATTAAGTCCCTGTTTGCTGTTCAGCAGCATGTTTTTTCATGTTTATTTTTCTATTATGTGTAATAGGAAGCAAATATATATACCTTGTGTATATTTGAAAGAACTTCATAGACCCTAATTTTCACCTCATATATCAATAGTACATAATAAATTCATATAATCATCATTTTGAAAGCTTCAATAATTTCTATTCACCATAATTCAGAAAAAGTTGAGCAGAATTGTTTCTTAATTTCCTCAAAGTATACAGAAAATAACACTAGCTTATTTATGAAATGGAATACTTCAAAAAACATTTTAATTATTGGGACTTCCTGCACAACACTAAGTGATTCTTGCCTGCTCGTTAAGGGAGGTCTAGCCAAGTTGCTGTTGCATTTTTATTGGAAAGAGGATTAAGTTGCGTGTCCTTTAAAGCAGTTTATGATTCAGATCCCTCATTAAGTCAACAATCGTCCCACTTCCATTCTTCCATAGCTATGATGTTTTATTCATACGCTAATTCACAATGATCATATTTCCCCTAGATACTTATATTTTTACCACTAGTATAAATCAACAGCAAACCAATCACATCTCGTCATTTTGGATCTGATTTGTATAAGGTTTCCAAAACTCTAAGTCTCTACAAGAGTAGATATGTTCTTCTAGTCCCATTTTTTCCCCAATGAGCAATTGGTGGTTTGAATGTTGGCCTGGCAGTTAGCAGTCGAATGCTACCACAGTAGCACCGTCCAGGCACCACCAGTATAAACCCACTGCTATCCAGACCTCCGTCCGCCGCAGTGATACAAGGTGAATCTTCAGAGGGCTGTCAGCGTCCTCTGTCACCCGCAGAGATGCTGGCAGATTCGAATCATCAGCTTTGCAGGGAGCAGTCCATTTTTACCCGAGAATGGCACCGGGAGTTCCTTCCACTGGTACAGATGTCATAAAATAACCAAAGGCCCGTGAAAAAATTAAAATATAGATTCTAATAATTGGCTCAGTTGGGAATATTCTATACTATATGGTGCCATTTGTGAGGATACAATGTCTATGCCAAACTAATATAGTTAAATTACTTCTAAAATAACAGCTGTAATCTTTAATTTAAAGCAGGATGGAAAATGCTGCTGCTTCTTGGTGGTGGCAAGGGAATGGGTCTCTTGGGTCGTAAATTATACACAGGTAAAGTTACTCTTGCTGCACTAGGTAGCATATGTTTTTATTATTTATTTTACCGAATTTTAGGCCTTGTGACAAATTCTCTTCAATAATCCATCTGTTAATGATCATTTATTTCTCAAATAGTAAAAATGGCTCTGATCTAAATTGTTTCTGAACAAATGCATAATATATACTATCTAATTCAACAATTGTTGATTTGCTCCCAGAGGGGAATAAACAAGGATCAATATAAAAAATTATGGAGAGGGGAGAAAAAAGAAACAAAAGAAAATAGCTTCAATTTCTGAATTACTGTCTATGATTATCCAACATGGAAAAACATTGTTTTAAAAAGATGACACCAGGAATTTTTAATCTGTTTTTGTTTGGCTTGCTTTTTTGCTGTTGTTTTTACTCTACCTTTTTATATATTTTAAGAGAGAAAAAAATAATGGAATAGTTCTGTTCCCAAGAAAGGAAAAAGTATTCACATATGTGTAGAAATTATTTCCATTCAATTGATATGTCCCATGGGTCTAATTTTTTGCCTGTCTTCGTCTCAGTCATTATCTTAGCTTCAGAAACAGAACAACAATGAGAACACTGACCTCAGGTGAATGGTGAACTATAATTTGTGAATGTGTGTTTATGGGTTTACATATCCTATAGAACAGAGAGGGATAGAAACATTCTTAGTATCTACTCCTTTTGAGAGTCACAAATACATTTTAATCTTTTTGCAGTCAATGTTTATGTCAATATTTCCAGATATTTCATGGGTTATTCATTTTAAAGTTATTTTAATGCATGTCGATCACTACATGTTGCTTAAAATTTTTTTTAAACAGTACATTTGACTGTGAACAGATGGGAACTTCAGTATGTTTGTGCAATGTAATACACAGTTTCATTAACTTCTCGTTCCCTGATCCCTAGACCAGGGAGCCGCCCCTCAGACACTGTCAAAGTCTTGGCCACCATGTGTACTACCAGAGCGTAACAGTATAGTCACAATGTATGCATATCTCTCTCACTAAATTTCAAATGGACAGTAATACACGTGTCACTTCTCTATGTATTCTTAATTTTTATCACAGCTCCTTTGCTAGATCAGTGGTTCTTAAAGAGTGGTATGGGAACCCTTAAGGGTTCTCAAGAACTTTCCTGAAATGATTTTAAGGATGTTATTTGCTCTTGTAATTCTCATCCACTCATTAATGTAGAGGTTGCATGACATAGGGTGCATCTTATGGCTAATGAAATGCATGCTGTTTATTTGTGTTTATCTCAGTTTTCATTTATAATGCGGTGGAGAACAATAGGTATGATCCACATAAACATATTCTCAGTGAGCTACTAAGTAATTTTTAACATTATCAAGGGCTCATGAGACCAAAGAGTTTGAGAACAGCTATATAAACCAATAAGAGCTGGGATTTATTCAGACTTTCTTTCTATGTGGTAAGCACTATACTTGGCACTTTATCTACATTGATTTATTTGATCCTTAAAATACTGTCTGAGTTGTTATTAGTTGGGTATCACTATTCTAGCAATAGAGTACAATCTAAAGTCACACAGCTGAGCCCAGCAGTACTGAGATTAGAAAGCAGACAAATGTCTACCAGCACTGATTAATAATGATAGTCTGGTTTGCCTTGAAGAGTGAAGTATTCATTAATTGCTTATTTACTGAGTGTCAGTATGTGCCAAATACCATAATTCACACTGGCAAAAAAAGGTAAGAAAAGGAGTTTTAGACTCTTCTTTCATCAACTCTTTATTGCCCTATGTGTAATATTCTGGTGATAAAAATCACTAAATTCTTTCTAGTTCAGAAATCCATTTGATAACATTCATTTCATGTGATCATTCCGGTTACACCACATCAACTTTATATCTTTTAGCCTTAGTTACGTCACTTTAAAAACAGTGAGGATAATATCTATGAATCTCAGCAATCTATGAATACAAGTTTGCTGCAATTTTCTCAATTTACAAGTTCAGGTGACTCTTGAATCCATTGCAATCACTTTTAAACCTAAATGTTGGCTTTATAAGAATATATATGTCAGATTCTAATTAATGCTTCTAACCTAAGTCTGAATCCTTATTAGAAAAAAATACACTATTGGAAGTGATTTATTCTGTTAGAATTCATGAAGATAAGTCAGAATTGGAAACTACTACAACTCATGTTAGCACAATACTCATTTAAATGTTAAGACCTTCTCATAAAACATTCGAATGCCTTTAAGGCCACTGAACCAAGACAGATACTGCGATTTTTGGTTGCATATATTCTGTTTTAAAATGATACTAGTGAATCATGGTGCTAAATTAGACCAAACATTATGACTTTTCCCCCCAATTAATACCTTTCATACTTCCAATACGATAGAAATGCTTTATAGTTCAAATTGACTTCAATGTGTATTTAATTATTTACCATTATAAGACTTGTTTTTCAATTTTAAAATACTTTCAGATATTTAAAAATATTTTGAATAAAAATTTTGATTATTTTTAAAATGTTAGAAAGTATTAAGCCAGTATTTTGAAGGAAAATTAGCAAATTATCATTGTTGGGACAAAGAATATTTATAAGTATCTGAGGACCTTTAGAAGATCTGCACAAATCTTTTTCTGAAAGCTAAATAACGCAATCATATTATACTAATTTATTTCATTTTTTTATAAATTTCAGAAAGAATACCATATTTTCTAAACTGGTTTTTGAGTTTTCTTATAATTTCTGATTTAGAATTTTAGAAGAGCATTAGAATTCCGTGAGAGAAGCAGGCAACACGTAGGTCCACCACATGCCTGAACAGCATCATAAAGATAAATGAACAGCTCCGAACTCCAGAGACACAACCAGAGACAGGACCGGCTACAAAGGAAACACCAGTGGACTAGAAAGTGCTCTGCTCTTCCACACCGACAGCCAATGGGGCTTGCATCCATGAAGTTGTGTCCGTTTAATTGTTACATGGTGTACTATCTGGTAGGAGTCCCCAGGGTCATAAAGCTCTCAGCTGCTAACCCCAAATTTGGCAGTTCAAATCTCCCCAGTGATTCCAGGGGAGGGAAATCCGGCAACCTGCTTCTACAAATACAATGTCAGGGAAAACCCTACTGGGCAGTTCTACTTTGTCACATGGGGTCACTATGAGTTGAAGAAAGGAAGTAGCAACCTGTGATTTGTTCTTTGTTATGTGTTATTTGCATCGGTGTATGTATAGACATATATACATTATGCATATACTATGGAAAGATGCAACGCTACGTTATGAAATATGAAGAAATTATAACACTGGTCATGGGTACGCGGTAGGTGCAGTGAAGTCAGTTTGGCTCACATCGTCCCGTGTATGGCTGAACAAAATCCTGCCCAGTCCTGTGCCATCGTGGCAATTTTGGGGATGTTGTGCCCATTCACGTGCATGAGGGCATTTTTAAAATTGGTCTTCATTATACAGCATATACGCTTCAAATATATTTGTTAGTATGTATAAAGTATTTCATACCAAAATTAGATGTGATAAAAATAAACACAGCCCTATGGCCTTCTTTCGCATTTTCTTTTTTTGAAATCCTTGCTTTTGAGCAAGGAGCTTAAATTAACCCAGGTTCTCAAATAGAATCATTCTCCTGTCCACTTCGGCGTGCATACTGACTTCATAGGGGATTTTGCTTGATTCTAGCTTCTTTCTTAGGAGGCCAATTTGAAGATATCAACTTAAATCACAAGGTTCTGTGATTTAATGCAACTGCTCAATATATTTGAGTTAGTTAATTGTGCCAGCCTGGCCGATAATCACATGTGGGGCTAATTGAAAAGTGGAGGGATAAATGGGTGGTGAGCCTCACCTTTCTAGTTCTCGGGTCTCTTGTTTTGTGATGGTTGCACCGGGTGCAGCTGCCTTAGCAGTTCCCTGCTTCAGCTTGCAAGATTGACATCTCCAAGGAGAAGCTACATGGACCTAT
>NW_022107431.1:70433269-70465831 GCF_000313985.2 Echinops telfairi
TGCGTACTGACTTCATAGGGGATTTTGCTTGATTCTAACTTCTTTCTTAGGAGGCCAATTTGAAGAAATCAACTTAAATCACATGGTTCTAATGCAACTGCTCAATATATTATAAAATTAAAATAATTATGTGGAATACACTTTTCAAAATATATATAGAAACCAACATCCCAAACCAGTTGCCATCTGTCAATTCCAATGCATAGCAACCAAATATTTATCTTTACTATTGATTGTGATGCAAATCATCACCTTCCACAATGAAGAAAATGCCCTATAGCTATAGAGAGTGAAATCCAAACCAAATGTGGTAATTACCTTCAAACATTTTACCTGAAGCTTCCTCTAGTGTGGCAACATCAAGTCTGGGGCTGTAATTTCCATAACCAGCGGCAGTAAAAGCCCGAATCTGGAAAACATACACTGTCCCTGGTTTCAGATTATTAATGGATGCCGACGTGGACTTGGTTTTCACTGTCGAGTACGTCCGTTCCCTTTGATCCTAGAAACAATATATACAGGGGACAGTTAATTATGATTGCATCCAGGTAATTTGACAGCAGATTCTTGCAGTTCTAATTCCCTGCATTGTTTTTATAAATGCTACATTGTACCCTCTGGAATATTGCTTCTAAGATAATACAAAATGTAAATGTGAAACACATGTCTTTGTTCTATAACTTTGAAAGCGAAATAATTATGTTAAACCATTTATGATATTTAGAGCAATTACTTTATGGATAGTGGGTAATAATAGCTCATTGGCCACAATGTAGGTAATATTTGTGAAATCTCTGGTTCAGTAGGTTTCTCACTTTACAATTAAAGTAACTTTTTCCCCTGAATGTTATTCAGCACATGAAAAGGCAATATGCCAAAATTTATGTAAGTTATTGAATCAAGACATTCACCAAACATCTCACTGCATATTAATTTTCATTAAGACGTGTCTTTTAAAATAAAACACTGACACAAAATAGCATTATTAAATACTTTTAAATTAAGCTATAAATATAAAAGTTAAAGTACCATAAAATTTATAGCTTGAGAACCTTTTAAACACTACTTAATTCAATTCCTTTATTTTTCAGATGTAGAAACAATTTCAACTTGTTAAATGAGTTATGTAATGATATTTCATAAGCATCAAGCCTATTTTATGTGTATTATAGTTAAACCTAACAATGAAATGAATATAATAATTCAATCCTATTAAACTCCATCAAACTAATATTCAAGTAATATACACTTAGGACTTCATTAGTGAGTCTCACAGATTATTTATGAAACAATATATGAGTAAACTACACAATATTAGACAGGTATGCATGCTATAATAAATAGTTGTGTTCTACTGTAAATGTCTGTCAGTAAAACTATTAATTGAAAACTGAAAATGTCAGTGTAGTTTTTATGATACAACACAGTACTATAAAATGCTATCACACTCTTCTAATAATTGTCTAATTTGCAAATTTAGTGAGTGTAGATACATTCTCTTTCTGTTAGGCAAAAGAGGTAAGTAGCAATTTGAGCTGATTTATTTTAGAGCAATAATTTGTAGAAGAGTTACACTGTGAAAAATTTTCCTCTCACCAACTAATTTATATATACTTCTAAATTTGTATTATCTGAAAGAAGCCTAAATTGCTTTTGAAATATGATATAATTTCAGGGACTACTGTAACTGTTATAGCTTCCTAAAACACAGATATAATAAAGCATTTAAAACAAAATTCTCTCTGAAACAAATGTAGTGGGATAAGATGTAGTTCCCAGTGCTGAAATGAGACATATTAGTAATATTACCTCTGCGATGAAAGTAATAATTAAATATAAGAACATTATATCAAGTCAATTCAGATGTTAAACTTAACTTTGGGTGCTAATTGATTTCTTCTTCAAAGGAGCCCTTCACAGTTCGAGCTACACAGCGTCCACTGGAGTCTGTCTGTCTGTCTCCCCTCTCTCAGCACTTCAGCTAACACAGCTACATCAGTAACAGTAACACTTATTATTCCTATTTAATTGACTTGATAGAAAACAGTCCTGCTGGTAAGATTACTACTACTTCTAGTACTAGTAGATAATTAGGAATTGTTAACTGTTTAAACATTTGACTCCCTGAATCAATTCTGTGAGGTGAAGTCTAGCTGATGATTTGTGAATAGAATATCTTTCTTCCCCTATGTTTCCGCCCCCTCCCCTTCAGATGCTTTAGAAGTACAGTTGGGCATTCACACACAGTCCACTAGTTAATAAATTTAGCCATTATATATGGATATTGAAATATCTTGGTTTTTTGTGGAGTGAAGGATGTAAATAAATAGTAGATTCACTTATTGTAAAAGATATAAAAGAAATTTCATGAGAATTTTAAATCAATAAAAACAAGAATGCGTGCATTAAACAATACCGCAAACCAGAAAGCCCAAGTCAATTCAGACTCGCAGCGGCCTTGCTTTGAGAGCAGACAGACTCATTTTCCTCCCACAGAACACAGAGTGTGTTTGAACTGCCAGCCTTGTGCTTAGCAGCTTGAACACTTTTTAAGTGATACTGCCCACATGTTAGACACTAGACTCGGCATTTTCTCTACATTCCTTTATGTGCTTTTCAGAATATTCTCTTATTCTGAAGTCTGGGAAATACTACATTACTTATCATAAAATATTCTTATTTTTCCATTTGCTGAATTATTTGTGGCAACTGTTATGAACACAAGCATCCTATAAATTAAATAACCACTAAGGGTTCAAACGGACATACTAAAAACGTATCTTCATGAATGAGTTGGGCTGTGTAGTGTCTATAGCACTGAGGATGCTACTTCATTATTATGATGCCCCACATTCAGTAAATAACTATGCTACAAAAGGAATCTTTTCATTTGTGGAACATGGACGCTGACTACACAGAAATCATAATCACATGAACCAGAGATACAGGAAGATAGTTCTTCTAAAGGGTGAAAGAAACTATGAATTTTGGAGCAGTTCCAAATAGTTGGCATAATGTTCAAGTTTAGCAGAGAGGGCAGGAGGGTGACATGAGACCCAGCATAGCCTTGTACACATCAGCTGCGCTTTGCACTTACTTTCTCGTAATACTTGATTTCGTATTCGGTGATGACTCCATTGGGATGCTCTGGCTCCTGCCAGGAGAGCTCCACACTCCGCTGCAGCACTCTCTCCTTCATCACTCCGCTCACTTGCGAGGGAGCTGTTTGGACAAGATGTGTCAATAAACAATGGGAAAATTCACTGGATGCCTCAAATCAAATGTCACAACCGATCAGTCCCATGCTGTGCCAGTTTCATTAAGGTAAAAGAAAGCACCTTTTCATAGCTCACAATTCAGAAACTAATGAATATTCAAACAGGACCTTATTACTGTTCATAAACCTTAATAGAAATTTAAATTAAAGTGCAAACAGCAGAAGATAACATTGTTCAAGTTAGTGGAAAATGGAAATGATGGGGCTGAGAATGACAATTAAGTAAATTAATGCTAATTAAGGCTAGAAGATATGATTTCAGATTAATCTCCAGTGATATCTAAGTCCAAATATTTATTTCACTTGCAATGGCAATGTATTTTTTAAGAAAAGAAATTATACTTTAATGCAGCAGAAGAAGTATATAAAATGGCTACTCTGAGCTTCACGTAAAGATCACATCCATTTGCTTTGATAGTTTGCACATGAGTGTATCTGTGGTGCGTGTCACCAAAAAATTTTAAATTAACTTTAGAAATATTTTTAAAGGTCATTAGGTCACTTTACAAAAAAATTGGTAAGGTGCTGCTACCAAATATGTGCATGGTTACTCATACACACACACAGACTCTTGCACACGGAAGACTTCAGATCTTGAAAGAAACAATTCATAGCCATGCTCTTGTTTTCTTTCTCCATGTAGATAATATGCTTGGAGTTCTTTCATTCTAATTAGTGGCACACACTCTTTTTGGTAGCTAAGACTGTGGAATGTAGGAAACTAATTTGCTTTAATTTGCTTGGTGATGATTAACTTGTTGTCTTCTTTGCCTAAATGAGTTGCTGCTCTGGCTTGGCTGAATTTCAGTGGGGTCATTATGTTTCATGTATCATGCTCTACCTCATTCTGTAAAATATTTTCAGGCTGTTAATTTAATTTTCAGATGTCCAGAACTGTTCATAATCCTGCTGACAGAAAAGCAATTATATGGGGCCAAAGCTGTTTAAACAAGTCTCTGATGTTTATCCCTTTGGCTTTATTTTTTTTCTTCTCCTTCTTAATATTTTCTTATACCAATGCCTAGAAAGCATATTTTTCCACTTGCTTCCTCTGGCTTGGCAATTTTGAGGGAAGGCTATGGAAGGCTTGTGAAGATTACTAACAAAAGCATAACTGGGCCAGATTAAGTGGGACAACTTTCCCTTGAAGGGGTTGTAGATGAATCCTCAACAGACTGTGTTGATAGACAAAATGTGATCTTGATACGTTTCCAATACAGCATACTTCTAATAAAGAACCAAATTTTTGCCACGGCTTTTGAGATTTGAATATATTCCGTGATGAGGAACTTGGCTCCCAGATAGGTCTGTCTCCTCATCCCAGAGAGAACAAGCCTCCCTCCGCAGACTGCAGTTTTTAAGAGTCCTGCTTCTTCAGCCTTTGGTTTGGGAAAGACAAACCCCAACGGCTAGTGAGAACCTACTTGGTTAAAAATAAACATGGTCCAGCACCAGCCATTAACTAATGTAATTATTATTTTTTTTTTTTTGCTTTCTTCATCATCCAAGTTAATAAATATCTACTCCTTAATTAGTGGCTTACCTTTCCATCTTTTCCCATGCCTGCAACCATCAAAACTATTTTAGTGTGAAAACTTTTTCTTGCCCGTTTGTAATTGTGGTCTCATGCAATATTTCACCTTTTGTGATAAATTTATTTCACTCAGCATGTCAGCAAACAACACAACTTATTTTAGTAAATGTTAAATGAGGAACTTCATTTTAAAAAGTCTAGTAACCAACTAGTTTATAGTTCTCTAACTTTTCTTTAGAAAAAGAAAATAATTTCCTCCAATCTTAACTTTATTAAGGCAAAAGTAGAAGAGAGAGGAGGTGGAGGAAAGAGAGAAAAAGGATGCAGCAAGGTGAGAATGCAGCACTGATCAATATTTTTAATTACCAATAAGGCTGTTGATCTCTGATCAGGGTTTACAACTGTATCACTTGGAAATAAGTTAGCAAGTAATAGAGAGCTAATGGAGGTAAATCTTCAGATCTTCTTTAAGTAACGTACATAGCTTAGTGTGTCTTTCAGGCTAATACAAACCATAATACATTTTATATTATTTCTATTCCTAAATAGGATAGTGAAAGAGGAAGGAGGCACTGAATGCTGCATGTTCTGGAGCAGCCTGGGAGTATCAATGCACCTCATATAAGTTTCTGCTGTATGACAGCAAGACTTGACTATAAAATCAGCCTAGATTTGTGAGACTTATACACTAAACTAGCATTCATTATTTGGTTATCACACCTTATATTTCATCCTGGAGAAGAAATTTCTACCAATAAAATTATGGTAAGTGGGGATTGAAAAAAATAAAAAAGAACGCATCAAACACATTTCAAATATATACTATTTAAAATTCTGTATCACAGCATTAACAGTGCAATACTACAATGTATTTTTCCCTCATTCACATAAGGAGCCATATCTATAAAAGAATAAATTCCCCAATTCCTGAATAGCTGCATATTTCATTTTTGTTTATCACTTGCTGGTATTATATCAACCCACATTTGAAGAGGGTCAGAGATAGAAAGACAAACACAAAATACTTGAGAATGGACAAATTCCATGCTTAGAACATTTTTCCATCTTATACCTTTCTATTACAACATTTTTGCGCAGGAAAACTGATTATATTCCCTTCTGGGTTTCAATATTTTTGGCAGAGGATATACAACTCACAAGATTGCACAGTTATAATAAACAATTCTCTGAGCATGTAACATTCTAAAATTGTCATTATTTTTAGATCAAGTTGTAGGCAAAAGTAAAATTAAAACCAGCCTAAGGTATCCTAATATTAAAAAAAATACTTTCTAAGATCATTATATTATATTTGATCTATTAAGTTAATCCTGTTATAAAAATGTCACCAAGCGTACACTCACTCTTTTACCAAATATTCACTTAGCACAATTGTAGTTCATTTCTGAAATTAAACATACACAACGAATGTATATACATATTGATCAGATATGATTACCTTTAAATTTTAATTTTTAATAATTACCAAACCAAACAAGATACTGTACTTTGAATTGACATGAAGTGGATAAATAATACCAAACAACAAAAGTCCCCTGAACTGAAACAATATAGGAAAGCAAAGCATAGTAAGAAGGACGTTTAAATCATGAATTTTTAATGGCGTTTCGAACACAGGATTAACAGATTCATATTTTTACCTAAGTTTCTAGATAAGTTTATAATCATTTCTGTAATATGGACAAAAGACAATAAAAAATGTTCTTAGGAAATTAAGACAAATGTTTGCTGTTGACCAGGGTAGCTAAGCTAAACAGTGTGAAAACAAAATTGATAAATTTGATGAAACAAGAAAACAAGGTTCTTAACAAGAGACTGAAAGGTAAATTTAAGTCCTAATTTTGTTAGCATAAGACTCTGAATTTAAAAATAACCAGTGATAGAAATGGTTGGTTAATATGCAAACTTGAGTCAATCAGCATTTAACTAATTTTGAGCTTCAAGCACTCTTGCATGAGCTTGATCTTAATCAATTTCCAATTAAAATCCATGAAACAAGTGATTTATTTAAATCACAGGATGGAAACATTTTCATAAATGTTCTGTGTTTTCCCTCAAAAAAATCTTAAGCCCTCCCATTATATGCTTGGAAAATGTTCCTGATCATGAAGCGGGGAGAAGTCTTACATTTCTAGCATTTAGTTGGCACAATGCTTCCAAAAGGTGGTCGTCACATGTATTTTCCAGAACATGTGAATAGTTAACATTACATGACAAATAGAACTTTGCATATGTAACAAAAAATTACAATCCTTGAAATAGGTAGATTATCCTGGATTATTCCAGTGAATCTAATCACCCCAACCGCAAACCCACTGCAATGAGTCAATAGCGTTTCTCAGACGATCAATCTTTATGGGAGCAGGCAGCCTTAGTTTTCTCCTGAAAGAGCGCCTGACGGGTTTACACTCCTGACCTTGTGGTTAGTAGAAACCTCATACCTGACCCCAAAGCAAGAAATGTCTCAAAGTGGGGTCACAGAGTGTGACTGAGGAGTCAGATAGTTTGATCTAATAGAGGGATTTGGTCAGTCATGGATGAAGAAAGTTGCACAGGAAACATGAGAAGATTGATCCTCGGCTTTCTTGCTGCCAGGAAGTGGATTCAGATTCAGACCCATGGAGATCAGATGGGACAGGGTAGAACTGCCCCTGTGGGTTTATAGACCACAGACTACTCCTCTTTACAGGAGGACAAAGTCTCCTCTTTCTCCTGCAGAGTGGCTGGTCATTTGGAACTGCTGAGCTGGTGGTGAGTAGCTCAATGATACCAACCAATCTTGGCTAGTTATAGGGAACCAGGCTCCAGTCACACAAATGCAAAGGAACTGACGTCTGACAGCAACCTGAAATGGCCTAGAACTTGATTTCTCCATAGCCTACAAGTGAGTCTGACCTAGTTGAAATCTTGATTTCAGCCCTGAGGTCATCAACAGGCACCCCAACTAAGTCATATTGTGCCTTTCTGTATTTTTGACCCAGAGAATTTTGAGAGAATATGTGAAGTTGTTTCCTGTTTCTACATTTGTGGCATGGCATTATGGGAGCAGTAGAAAACTAACACAGTAAAGAAAAATTGGACATAGTAGAATTTTTAGGAAGCCAAAGAAAAAGGTAAAATAATATAGTTTAATAGTATGATATATCAAACTATATGTTGAAGTAGAATGAAGTAAAGGAATTTGGAACTTGAGTAGTCTCCAAACACAATGTTTTATGATAACAAAGGCTCTAGTATATATTTTTAAAACATATATATTTTAAAATATATATCATGTACATAGTGTGTGTTTCAGAATGTTAATGAAGCTTTTTTTCATATATATATCCACACACTGTGGTAGTTACATAATCCGATGTCAATTTGGGACTTGAGAGGATTAAGAGTGAAGGGGTGGAGTCTAGTCTGTCACTCAGGTCATAGCAATGCTGCCTCTGTGTGGGCATGCCCTTCCCCTGAGGATTCTGGGAAATGCGGTATTTCCTCCTTGGTGGAAATACTCTTTCTCTCTGCTGGCTCCCTTGGAGACGCTCTACTGACAAGACTCTAAACTCACTCCCTGAGAGGCATTTTACTGACAAGACACACGGCGCCACACCCTGGAAGCTAGAGAAGCCACGTGGACCTACCCTGATGCAACCAGACCTCTAGAGCCAGAGCAGCCACATAGAGATCCCTGCCAACGCTAAGATGCTTACAACACCACTGAATTCACAAGACTTCCAACCCACTGGCCTGTGATCTTCCTGCATTCGGCATCATTGCATGTATTTCGTGAGTCTGAAGAGGACTTTATAGATTGGTTTGGGACATATGGGCTAACATTGGACTTACGGAGTTGATCTGGATGGGCTGGAACATTTTCTCAATATTCAATTGCTCTTGTATCTAAAGCTCTTTCTTATATCCATAAGAGTGTCTATGAGTTTGTTTCTCTAGTCTACCCAGACAAACAGACACACACACACACAGACACACACAAACACACATATGCTATCACTTTCCATACACTAAAATGATGGTAAAAAATTTGAACAATAACAACAAAAATACATTGGAAAAAAAATGACAGCTGTATTTCTATAGAATCCAAGGAGGTATGGCAGGTCAACAGGCATTTCAAATCTATCTCAACTTGTTAACTCTATTGACATGGTTAGATTAAATTAGTTTAAGGTAAAGGTAAAAATAAGGAATCCCTTCAGAGGTGTCAAATGCAAATCACAGAAATGTTCTTTCATTGAACACTTTTGCATGGAATTCATTTTAACAATGCTTTGAAATAACAAATGTATGTATTAGAAGCATAGCATTTTATAATATACAACTTTTAGCTTTTTACACTTCCCTACAGGTGTTTCATTTTGGAGGTTGTAAGATAAACAGATGAAAATACATATAAAAGTATTTCAATAACAAAACACTAGGCCATAAGAATATAGTGTAATATCATGAAGCCCATTAATTACATTTCTGCAGTATATAGGAGTAGATATAAAGATCTAACATGGGATATCACTAAACTTTAATTTCCTGGCCGTGAAAAAAATGGCTAAGATATTATGAACAATCCATATGCAATGTTAGCTTAAAGAGTAACATAGATAGAGTTATTCTTGATATTATTGAATTGAATGATATGTAGATTATGTGCCAATAACTCTGTTTTAATGCAAAAAAACAGATGCAAGGAAAATTGAGTCTGTAGTAAAAAATATCAATCTATTTGCAGATGTTAATTTTTTATTTTGATTTGAGAGAAGCATTATCTGTGACTAAAATCAACAAAGTTTCAATCTGTAATAAGTATTATAACTGAAAAAAACATAGTGGAAAGTGAGCTGATCTTTTTCTACCCTCAAAATAGAATAATTTCTATTTCTAGCTATCTGACATTCGCATTACTATGTTGCTTTATATAAAACACAAAACTGTAGAAAGTAATAATATATATCACACAATGGACTTTAAAATAAATTTAAAAACCAACTAAGAAAAAGAGAACTTGAATAAGAGATAGACAAAATCTGAATAACAGTATGAAAAAAGGAATATGATATTGAGCTGACAGAGTAGAAAAATGAAAACATCCTAGATAGGCTTCCTATCAAGTGTATATGTAAGTTCAATATATCTCCAGTCAGGGAAAAAATATAAATATTATGTGCACATACACACATATACACATGAGACACACACACATATAACATCAATAGCATCTATTTCATTATTTAATCAATAGAATGGTTAAATATGATCAATATCATAAAACGGTAAAAAATATATCTTAATTAATACAATAAACTGAACATTAGTTGGATGTTTAATTATGTGTTATAGGAGTTAGCACCTCCTGGCAAACGTTTTAGGTAAACTCTTTGTTCTTTGTGTCAAAACTACCATTGACCATTTGTCCTAAACATAGTTTGCTCACAACATTACTTCTAAATCTCGCTAAAGTATTGACTGAAATGTGAACCAAGAAGGTATTAACTTGTAACTTGTGGTACATTTATAGTTCAAGGATCCCTCTAAATGTTTTATAAAAACAAGTAGTTTCCCAGGATTAGCTATGCGAACCTCAGTTCTATTTCCAAAGTATAAATAATAATAATAATGACACCAATAATTTAAGAAGCCTGTGAAATTAAGTGACACATATTATCTTTAATAGTCTTTAACAATGCAACAAACATGCTTACTTGGCTTTTAAAAAAATGATAAATGCAAGACATGGCTACATTGATGTAGTTCACCAGCTTTTTAATGCATCAATTTGCTATCACTGTTCTTTTTGGTGAAGAAGTCAGGCTTACAGAAACCAGTAGCATCTAGTAAGAATAAAAAGCAGATTTCATTCTCATTTTTTCAATTCTTGCTTTTCAAAGGCTACGCAATAATATCAAAGGAAGCTTTTTCTCCTAGAGGGTTGCTTGTTTGCCTCTAATCACAGGGCAGCAGTTGGAACCCTCCAGTCACTGTGGGAGAAAAAGGAAGCCTTCTGAACTCATACAAGACACTCTGAGTTCGAACAGACTTGAGAACCGCGGGCACGTAACTCTGGCAGATTCTGGCACATTTTTGAGAGCATGCCTGAGAAGAAGGGAAGTGGAGGTCACTCATACACTTCACGTTTATTAAGGATTAGGATGTGCCTGGCACGAAGCTGGGTTTTGGAGAGATACTGAATAAGACTTAGGGAGACCCTTAAATGTTCTATGGTCTGCAGATGTCAGAAGAGGTCAAAGTGAGCAAGGAGTTTTTAATTCTGTACAATTTGTCTTTTCTTTTTTTTTAACCTTTTTTGGACATATAATTCATAAAAGATAAATTCTGTGGTTTAAACACATCAAAAAGAGTTGTGTAATCATCACCACAAACCATCTTGGAACATTTTCTTCATTCTTCCACCCATCATTATTGGCATCTCCTGCCCCCACGACCTCCCCTGTCATAAATCCAAAAATCAATTCATCTAGTTGCTGTTTCTATAGGTTTACCGTTCCTGGATTTCATAGAGGAGGAGATGGAGGAGGAAGAGGAAGGCAGTAATAATCAGCAACAACAATAAAACAAGAAAGATGTTAAAAATGAGTCAAATGCAAAAGCAAATGGTAAGATGTTAATTTAAACTGAGTGACCTCAGCGGTTCACCCACTGTCCCAAGCACTATGTTTGTGGATAAGACTGTTTACATCCCTGTTCCATGGTCAGAGAGAAATCAGTGGAAGCTTAATCTTCTGCAAGTGGATTTTGGGCTTCCACGGTCATCCATACATAGCCTTCAAACTGGGTGTTCAGAATTTAAGCTCTACTACCATCTCCTCCACTGACCGTTCGTTTTATCATTCACAATCCTTGGAACATGTGGACCGGTCTGCTTCTTCTGCACAGACTTAACTGGTACCTCACTTTGATGCTGTTGTTTAAGACAAGTTTTTAAAACACCAGATGCTTAATTTTGTCCTTTCTGATAGTCGGGCACTGTCTAATGAATATGAACCACTTATCACTCACTTATTTGTGCACCTATAAAAAATACTTCTTCAAAGGAAGTCCCACCTCAGATAGGGTCACTTTTTCATTTAGCAAGAAATCGGGAGAGGATCAAATAACCCTATCACACAGCATTGTCCCACAGTCACTCCAATTGTGTATACTCTCCTACAAGTGTTATTGACGGGATTGAACTGCTCTAATGGATTTAAAGGGGTGCAGCAAGCAGATGACTGCTATTTCAAAATCGTGGACTTTTAGGTCATTGGATACTGGGTTAAACATCTTGGTTTTGAGGATACCTAAAATTTGGCAACCTAAAATCAACATACATTTTCCATTTCCATATTGTCTTTGATCTGTGTGACATGCATTGGTTCTATAGGCAAAGTTTTACTTTAATGAATGAAGATATGAAAAATATTGCCTGGTATTTAACCCTCATTGTCTCTTAAGCAGAGTTCAGTCCCTTAAATTTTGAACTTGTGACTTATAGTCACTTAATATAGTCCTTCCAGCCATAATCTCTTATGTGACACGTAATTCTGAACTCCATCCACCTGTGGCTATTGTCTCACTTTGGAGGGAATTATCTGCTAACAAACAGAAATAGGATGAGATTAGACCTGACCTTAATAGAGGATGTGGATTGAGCCACACTCCTTATGCAATGGCTATTGGGGTTACTGTTTCTTGTAATGGATGTAAGAAATGATAAGCTACAGCTGAGACGAGGAAACCTGCTCTTGGCATGGCCTGAGAAGTCTGACAGATTGAGATTAGTAGGAGGCCAATGACTACTGGAAATATCCTGCAAGAGGACTCAGGTCCTATGAGCGTAGATAAGATCAAGTCCAGGGTTGGAGAATAGATTATATTTGTCACCATTAAAAAGATAAAGGGCTATATGTTCATTTGAGTGCACTACTGATACTCAAATGTAACTCCCACTAAATCACCGTTCCTTGAGTGGGTCTGATAAGAAAGTGGGGGAAGCTACTGATAGGATTTCCCTGTTACTATGAACAGGATTCCCTGCAATGCCATTCTGCTGCATATAAAATGAGGCCTCCAAAGTGTAAGGGGTGTGATCTCACCACAAGCCAAGAGTCAGGAGGTCAGTGGGTCCTCTGGACCTAGCATCTGGCTTACCCTTACCTGACCTTCAGAGTTTTGGAAGTTTCAATAATTTGCAGAACCTATAAATATGAGGGAATATACTCAAAGGATGACTGAGGGACTATGGGACCAAATAGGATCATGGAAGAGTTGGACATTAGGGAATGATCTACCCACAATTCTTTGGGACTAACTGGGTGTTGATTTTTCAAAAATATATGATTACTAAAAGCTATGCATGAACTTTCCATGTATTATAGTCTAATAAGATTTCGTACATGTGTACCTATTCCTTTTCACGCTGGTATTTAAAATTCTATACCATTGAGTAAATTAAGAATATTATTAATAGAATGATCAAATGTCAACTGTGTGCTACTCATATTATTTTTTTAAGAGTCTGATAATGTTGCCTCTAAAGTGGGATGCATCTGAAACAATTTGGTTCTTATGATGTGGCTCTGCTCAGTACTTCCTCTCATGGAGTGATCACTGAAGATACGAATGCTTGTGCAAAGTGTGGTGAATACCTTTCTTCAGGACCAAAAGCCACCTGTTAAACTTTCTCCCCAGACTTCACCGTTTTACTGTTAAATAATTCCACCTAGAGGTTTTGCCAGGAGGTGCTAACTCCTATAAAATTATTAGCAGTCTGGTTTTATCTCTCTAGAGAACCCTGTGTAACACAACAACTAACTAAACATCCAAATAATTATTACTCAACTATAATAATGCTTAATTTTTAAAGGCAGGTACTCATTTACAATTTCAAAAAGTACCAAATAGGACATAGTGCAAAGTGAGACTTCTTCCCATGTCATGACGTTACTATTCCCCAAAGCAACAAATCTTACCTGTTACTTTGGTATTCTTCCAGAAATAGCTTTGTTATAGATACATAGATGGTAGATAGATGGATAGATGGGTGGTAGGTAAAGATTAGCACATATGATATTGATCTAATAGTGTAGAGAACAATTTGTTTACACCGTATTTTATTGATCAGAGGAGTCCTCTCGTGGCACAGTGGTGGCATGGGCTGGGTAATCACAGGACCAGCCATTTGAAACCACAGGAGAAAGATGAGGCTTTTACTCCTGTAAAGATTTACAATATCAGAAACTCACAGGCAGTTTTACTCTGTCCTATAGGGTCACTATGAGTCAAATGGACTCAATAGCAGTGAGTTTTATCGTTGATTTGATGCACACAGATCGGCACCACTTGTCTATTAGCTGTGTTGCGTTTTCCATTGTGTGATGTACCATACTTCATTTAACCAGACTCCTGTCAGTAAGCCGGGTCCTCGTTGGTGTCTCTAGGGGCCTTGGAGGTTACAGACTGCATCAAGTGACAAAATCCTAGGAAGTGATACACAAATGACTTCCCATAAACATTTTTTGTATATAATTTCAACAGAAATGTATACTTTTTCATGAAAGATCCCCACTATTACATATTAAAATATTTTTCATAAAAGTTGGCTTATATGTATCAATAGATCTATAAAACTAACTCTATGCCAATATATGTTTCCAATGTTGTAGTGCACCACAGTTAAAGATGTTATTACTACCCAATTACAAAGGAGATTGGAGTCACACGGGTTCGTGTTTATGCACTGTTTGGAAGCAGATTGCTTTGCATTCCACCCCCAGAGAGGCTGGTGTGTTCAGACTACCAACCTTTTAATTAGCAGCCCAGTGCTTAACTCTCTGCATCAGATTCTTTTAAATGAAAGGACAAAAAAGCATCAAATCGGGTTCTGCTATGTTACTTAATAATTTGTAGCTAATGTATAATTTTGTTGTTAGTATTCATACATTTTAAGAAACATATTTTCGCAATTAACTATACTGAGACATTATTCTATGATTGAAACGGATAATAAGCATGACTAAGGTCTTTGTGTGATCTGGTAAGAGAGGTGGTCCATGGTGTGGGACGGGGTGATTCATGAGTTGCCTCAATGGGTGGCCCCAGTCACAGCATCACCATTGATGGTCTTTTCCCATCTCTTTTTAAATAAAGACACAATGATGCTGCTGGAACTTCATCAAATGTGAATTATGTCAGGAAAATAAGAGATGCCTGGTAGGCACAAGCAGCTTATGATTGGCTGCTAACTTAAAGGTTAGTAGTTCAAACCTGCTTGGTGGTTCTGTGCAACAAAGGCCTGGGGCGCAGTTCCTATCAACATTGGAGCTGAAATATCCCTATGGAGCAAGTTTACTCTGCAACACAGAAGGCCACCCAAAGTTGGATCAATGTGGTGACAACTGGTTTGGTATTTTGTTTAAAGAATAAAATATGTCAGGATGGTGTTGCACATAGGTAAAAAAAAGGGGGGGGGCGGGAGCAATGGCAGTGAAATTACACGGACTGAATTGTCAAAATATGGTCATTGATGAAAGTGATTAGAGCCATTCCTTTATGAAGGAAATAACGGTTAAAAAGTTA
The DNA here is from genome assembly GCF_000313985.2 of Echinops telfairi. NCBI lineage: Eukaryota > Metazoa > Chordata > Mammalia > Afrosoricida > Tenrecidae > Echinops > Echinops telfairi. Next base: position 70,448,677 of record NW_022107431.1, read on the forward strand.
TTATTTAAAGCAGCCTAGAGCAGTAGTATTCAATGTGCAGCCTGGCTGCACACAGTCATCCAGCCAGTCCTTAGTCAGCGAGGAGGTAGGGACCTGAGTAATTCTTCTAGTGGCTCAGCTGGCATTTTCCATAGCACGGCTTTTTGTTGGAAGAAGATTTTCTTCTAGTTAGCAGTTTCCTTCATGATTCTGTTCTGCTGCGAGATCCTTATCTTGTCATATAGACTTTCACTTTTAGTAGCAGTGTCCTTTTAAAGCATGACAGCATTAGTAAGAGCTTTTGATTATTACATTATAATGCCCAGCGGTAAAATGATTATTATAGCTTTTTTATTGATTTGTGATGGCAGTTACATGCATTATAAATCTAGCATATAATTGTCCATGATTAAATTATAGCATAAACAAGCCATTCGGCTGCAGTTCGAACACAGCGGCCGTGCTACGGGAGAAGGATGGCAGTGGGCTTCCATAAAGAATTACTGCCTTAGTAACCCTAGGAGGTGGTTCTACTCGTTCCATATGGTCATCACGAGTCAGAAGCAACCTGGTGGTAGGGATTTGGTCTTGGGCTTCTGCCAATCATAAAGATGATGAGGTCTCGGGTCCTACCTTCAAGGTAACTGCGATCCAGGAGCGAGTTACAATATGAAAATGTACCCCAAGTTACAGGCTAAACTACATGTTATGGTGTAGATGAGACACAAGTCAACTGCCAGAAAACTGCTGGGATGCAGTGAAGAGTAAACAAACAAAATATTTCCTTATACCAAACTCTTATTCAGTATTTGAGTGGCTTCACCATCTATTTGAACTAATGATCACACTGCTGTTATCAGACCTATCATCTACATAAGACAGCTTTATATCAGTTTAATAATGAGTTCGTGTTATTTCCCCCCACTTTGCTGCCACCAAAAGGTCAAACTCACTCAGTTTCCTTGTTTCAGCAAATATGGGATTCTTGCATTTAAAAATTATATTTCTCTTGTTGAGGGCAGCATTTCATTATTTGATTGCTGTCTATCTTGCTATTCAGAGGATAAAAACAGGAAACATCGAGAAGCTATACAAAGGCATGCCTTGAAGACATTTTCCTTTGATTCCAGACTACTGCAATCAAGCAAATATCGCAGTTTATGAATTCTTGGTATCCCATTGCATAGAAAACCTATGTTTACTCCATCCTGCAGTCATTAAATATACAATATAGCATTATGAAACAGTTCAGATATGGTAACAATTATCAAAACCTAACACAGAGACAACAAGTGAACATGTGCCGCAGGAAAAAAAATGGTACCAAAAGACTCGCTCAACTTAGGATTGCCACAAACCTTGAATTTGCTCACACAAAAAGTCAGTACCTGCAAAGCACAATTACAGAGGTATGAAGAGCTGGTACCAAGGGCTCAAGTAGAAAGAAAAGGTTTTAAAAATGATGATGGCAAACATATGTAAAGATGTGCTTGACACGATGGGTGGATGAATGGACTGTGATAAGAGCTGTAAGAGCCCCCAATAAAATGATTGGGAAAAAAAGTCGGGGGTGGGGGGGACGAGAAATGGCTATCAGGTAGGCATGAAGAGCTTCACTGGGGGACTAGATGATGTGGGTCGGAATCTGGGATCCATGGCTTATGAGCTGAAAGTCCTTGAAAGAGGAACTGAGCTTTCCTGTGCCCCAGGTACCTAAGCTTTAAACTGGGAGTAATACTTCTTAATAATATCTCTAATTATAAATTTCATTACATAATATACTTCCCTTAAATTATATAGATGTTGTAAATTATTGTGTATTTGATATACTATAGCTATGTCATCTTATACCAAGTACATGTTGAATTTTTATACTGCTATATATGAATATTAAACATATTTATGGTTCTAACATTATGATCCATATATTTATATTTACATATTTACATATGACAATATGGTTCCTTTCTCTGAACATTTACTCAATGGTTATAATAACTGTTCCAAATAGCATGACCCTCGGAAATTCCACAGATTTGGTTTACGCTTCAGGAGTAATAATGCATGTAATTAAATAACACGTAAGCTGTTTATTAAGCGCAACATTGTCAGAGGGAAGAACCTTAAAGAAAAATGATGATTTTTAAATTACATTTCTGTTTTTGTGGTACCTCTAATACAGTATTTGTATATTTTACTATGATTTCTTTACACTTCAATCCATATCCACCTGCATGACTCTATAGAATATTCTATGATACTACTGTTTATTTATTTTTTGCCAGAGATTTTCCCTCACTGGTAGACTTGTTGGTTTTATTTTATTTCAATCATTTTTTCCCCTGGAAATGATCACCCTGGGGTTTCCTAGAGCTAATTTGGACTTAACGTCCCTCCCTATTGTGAGCTGGGTAGTTCTGAGAGGGAACGAGGAGGAGGACAGAGGTGGAGAGGGCAGAGGATGGAGGAAGCAAAGGAAACTCAGGTCCCTAAGACTCACTGAAGCCTCAGGCCAACTGTGTAAGAGCTGTTTCACTTGGTAAGCTAGAAACTAGGCAAGTAGTTTTAAACATTTGCTAAATACATTTTAACAACAATGAAGTTCACGCTTCAGCTATTGCTTCACAATCCATAATCTATATCCTAGAAAGCTAGGTATAAGTGAAAATTCCCTTCCTGCTAACTGTATTTATGATTCATGCAAAAATGTCAGATTTCCAGGGATGCCACAGACACAATTTGGTCTGCAAAGCATTACTTATTAACTGTTCCTTCGAGGAAAAGTTTGCCGACCCCCGGATTAGTCTGTTTGTCTGCAAACAAGAAAGCCCAAGTCTCTTAATTTTGTTTTGTATTGTTTTCTTTTCTTTCAATCCATTATGTAAAAAACAACGAAAATCCACATATAGGCGGTTGTTGTATTTCAGTGGTTTCAGAATGTAATGGCGTTTCTTGAGTCCTGTCCTCCTCTCCTATGGTTGTAGTGTGGCTGCTGTTGCTCTAGTTACCATGTCCACATGCTAGACTTGCTAGAGGAAAAGCTCATGGGCAGTGCCCAGCACCAAATTGAGAAAAACAAATTCTTCTTGATTTCTTTCATCTTACCATCCGAGCTTTTAAAAAAAATGAGGCTGGAAATTGTGCTACACTAAAAAAATAATACATTGTTAGGAAATGAAAAAGAAAAAAATTGTTAGTAGGGAAACAACTACATGTGTTGGCCACACTCCTAATTCTAATATGGAAGGTGGGGGGAAGGGGAGATGATACTCAAGTTGATCAGTTCTCCCTAGTTAAATTCTCATCTGACAAAAGACCAAAGTGATCAAGAGAAGTGATTGAGAGTCCCTAAGTGGACGCACTGGACAGTCATAGAAAGTAAGGTCACCGATGATGGCTCTGGAGGGACATTTGGGATAAAAATAAACCCAGATCTGGGGAAATGAGTGCCAGGGGGAGTAAATACACAAAATCCTTCGTTGGCCCATTCTGGGAGTTATTTTACATAAAGATTTTTTTTTATGAAGAAAAACTGAAAAAGGTCAAGGTTAGTTCTGAAATGGTGATATCAGGTTACCTGGATAGATTTTCAGTGAGAAAAAACATTTACTGTGAAGCATGAATAGTATGGTAATTAAGAGGAATATAATAATTATTTAAAGAACACCTTTTAATAGCATTCCACTGATCCCCATTTTCCTTAAGAAATGCTGAGATGAAAGTGTCTCATATTTATTCACAGAGCACTCTAAATATTTTAGGCATTTACAAATATTCTAAATAAATAGGTGAATTTATTATACCACAAATTATTCTGTCTTCTATATAATCAATCTTTTTCTCTCTGTTGGAGTCTTTGTAACAGATTTTACATAAATTCAATTTTCTCTCATGAAAATAAAATGATTTCTTAAACCTGCCTCACTTGCCAGTTGTTGAAGGAACTCTGTTCTTCCCTTTAGAGCCAAATATGACCCAAATAAAGTTGTCTAGATCCCTTGTTTCCTCAACTCTCATTCACATTGCAACCTTCTTTGGCTTTGGTCCCCATTCTTCCAAGTGAGCTGTTTACAAGGCGAGCAATGACTCCCCCATCTGATCAAACTAAAATGCCATTCTTAGTGCTCCTTTTTCTGGATTCAGAGTAGCTGCAAGGGTGTTTCTCTCTCTCTCTCTTAGTGTACATTCCCCAACACATTCTCTCCTATATTTTCTACTTATCTACCTAATTCTTTCCTTTCCTTCATAAGTTTTTCCTCATACAACAGTTGATTTACCTGAAAGCTACATGAAAAGATGCTCATCTTCATCAGTTATTAGGAAAATGCCAATTAAACCTCTATCTGATGCCATTAGGCACTAATAAAAATAATGACAATAATCATATAACTATAATTAAAAACACATATAGTGAACAGGGTTAGCATGTATGTACAGAAACTGGTACTTTCATACACTATTATTGGGAATATAACATTTTCCAGCTACTTTGGAAAGTCACTTTGGTATTTTTTAAAAGCTAAACGTAAACTGATAATATGACTCAGCAATATCACTTGTAATTCTTTATGTTCACAGCAACAACATTCATATAGGCAAAAGGGAGAAACAATCTAAAAGTTCATCAACAGATAAATAGATAAACAAAAGGTACTACGGAAACATATTTAGCAAAACAAATGCAATTTAAGTTAGTAAACAGACTATTTGATAACATGACTGACTCAAAAATATTGTGTTAAATCAAAAAGTCATATGCAAATCCCATATTATTTATTTCCATTTATATTAAGCATCTAGAAAATGTAACTCTACAGAGTGGATTCGTGTTTACTTAGGTCTGGAATGGGAAAACAACCAAACCAAACCAAACCAAACCAAACTCACTGCTACAAGTTGATGCCAACTCAAAGCAACCCTGTAGGACACGGTGGAGCTGCCTCGTCTGAGTTCTGAGTTCTGAGACTGTAGCTCTAGGGCTTACCTAATGGCTAACAGCCCAACTCTTAACCACTATGCCGCCAAAGCAGAACCTAAATTGGTATGATGGTCTTATTGGAGTAATGGAAATAGTATATTAACTTCATTGTGGTGTTATTTGTAACCATATGTAAATTTTCTAAAAATCACCACAATATACATAAAAATGGATTCATTTCATGATATGAAAAGCATACTTAATTAAAGCTTTTGGAAACTACTTCAATGACTTTCCATGACTTTAAGAATAAGGACCAACTTCCTAAATACGATTTTCGGGGTCCTAAATGCTCCATCTGCCGTGTACCATTCAAGTTTTTAGACCCTGAGATCTCTATGCACTGCACCTCCCTGCTCCAGGGACAGAAGACTGTGATGCTTGAGAAATACAGCAGCAGACTCAGAGCACAGATTAGAGCAGTGGGCTTCCTGGCCCACAGAGTACGGCAAGTTGAATGCCTTTGGACAGAGGCTTACAAACATTAACTGAGGTGCTAGGATTGCTTACCCATAGGCCTAGAGCTGAGTGCCTTTGGTTTAAGTAAGTCTTTAACTACAGACCAAAAGGTTGGGCTCAGGCTTACAGCAGAGTCGTGTGCCCTATGGGCATATATCAGCAGAGCTAAAGGATGGGGCTGAAAAGCCAGAAACCAGAGAGATGCTTGTTAACAACTTCAAAACATTTGAGAACTTGGCTTCTATGGACTTTGTATATATCTAAATTAGAGTAGGTATTTTGTCTGTTTGTTTGAAATATCTCCCTTCCTTTCAGAATATGTTCTCTACATAGAGGATGTCCTAGGCTAATGGTTGCATTATAGGACACTGTACAGTATAAAACAAACAGTCTTCAATATATGTTTAGGGAACAAGGTGTCTTTGACATTTGGACAATCGGTGCATCTACCCATAAAACCAAATCCACTGATCTCAAGCTGATTCCCACACAAAACAACCCTATACAGGGTTTCCAAGACTGTAAATCTTGACTGGAGCAAACAGCATCATTTCTCTCCCTTTTACTGACCGGTGAGTCTAACAACAGGCATTAGAGTTAGGAGCCCAGCACTTGCGCATCGCAGTCTTTAAACATTTTTTCATATCAAAATTTTATTTTAATGTGCATAAATAATACGGTTGGTTTTATCCTGTTAGCTTAGGCATCTGCTCCAGACTGACGACACCAGCAGCAGATGCACTTGTTCTCGGCGCAGAGCTCAGTAATCGAGAAAGCGGGTGAAATGTAACATTCTCGCTTCTTTGGAAAAGTTTTTCTTTCGGTTTCCTTAAGTCACCACATGACAAAGCTGCCCTGATAAAAGGTGATGGAGCACCACTGCCTTGTGCTCTTAGCACCTACTGCTGTAGATCAATAGCTAGAGAAACACCCCACTGTGTTTACAAGTCCAGCACAGTAAAATAGTCATAAATAAATCAGCTATTTTATACTAACACTGACCTATAGAGAAGCGACTTAACTTCTTCATATGGACTTTCATAAATGTAGTAAAGAAAGCTGTAAATGTTAGGTATGGAGATAACGCATTGAGTCACATGTGATAGTAGTAGTAGGTAGAGATTCAGAGCTCTTCAAGATAAATTCCTCTCTCCTGCCAATATTCAATTTGTAATCTTGGCTTTCATTTTATAGGAAATGTAAACTTTTGATATACTTGTTAATCCATGGGAATAAAGATGGTGCTAAACATGCTTTCATGTAATTGGAACATTACAGTGAATCATATAAATCATACAAACCCACTGCCACAGTCAGTTTTGATGCATTAAACCGACCAAACAAAAGCCACTGCCATGGAGGTGATTACAACGCACGCAGAATTTCGAGAAGATTCGGAGGCTGTACATCTTCATGGGAGCAGAGCCCTTTCTCTCTCTTGCTGAGCAGATGGTGAGTCTGAACCTCTCCCCAACCACAACACTTATCCAACCACACCCTAACAGCTCACTACAATATGGTTTCTGAGACTATGAATCTTTATGAGTTTGAATTGCTGGCCTGGAAGTTAGCAACCCACAGCACCGACAGGGCTCCTTGTCATTCACACAGGTGAGAGAAATCAGTTTGAACCTTGTAAAGAGCACTAAAAGTTATACATGACATGTTTCCATAAAATAAGTTAAAGTATCTTTTTAATACTGGCAAAATTAAGTCATATTAAGTTATGCAAAAACCATAGATATATAAAAGACTAGAACAAGTCACCCATGATTCATGTATGATCATTTTTGTTACTCATAAATTATTTGGTAAAACATTCATCCATTACCCATTAAAGCTATTTGTACTTGTGGCTTTGTTATAGTTTTTATTTGATGTCAAAGTTTTGGTGATAATTTAAGAATACTTTTATAGAGATTTAAAGAATTTTATTAAGAGATTACTAATAAAGTATGAAATACCTTTTCCTTTGCTAGGAGTGTTTTACAATGTGCATAATGCTTCAAAGTAAAATGGAAAACCAAATACACCATTTAGGAACATTAGATATGAAGGTTTATCTGTCATATTTTTATATATGCTGATTGCTCTTGAGATCATCTTTATAAAATCCCCTGTTTCTTTCTTTGACATTTGAAAGAAAATATCGTCATTCTTATGTCTTTTTTAAAATCCATCTGTCGACTCTGGTATCAAACAACTTTGAACTGATGTTGAATTGTGTAACAAGTGACAATATCAACTCCCAAGACAGCCAAAATACTTGCTTCATGAATGACTTTTGACAGGTCAGACATAAACCTGATACTTACAAATGTGCGGTGGCAATAAGTGAGCATCACAAACAATACATAACGTCTATTTCCTTGGAAGGCATGTTTATATACTCTGAAAAAATATTATATATTAATTATCACTCCTTTCTTTTTGTTGTGTTTCAGCTCTGTCCCTGTATGTTTCAATAGCAAAATACTTGTTACTTGCTTGTGTATAAAAACTCTGGCCGAAAGGTGCAGGTACTGCTGTTTGTAAATGATTCCCAAAGGCAACAAGACTTCGTTTCCCCAGGTGGGCTACTCATTTACTTTGTTGTCTTTCTCCTACCATTCATTTATGGTGACAAGTGTCAATTATGGACAAGAGATTTATGGGAGGGGAAAGATAAAGTCCAATTTACAAATCATTTCCCGGGCTAGCGGACAGGTGCAATGACAGAGCTGGCTTGCTGTAATTGAATTTCTTGCTGCTATCTACTTAGTCACAAGAAGGTGTCAGCCCCAAGGATGTTAGCTGTGGGAAAAGTCTTAATAGAGTATGATTTTGGATGTGGAGATGACAATTCAACCCAGGTTTCAACTTTGGGCTAGTTATAAAATATACAAATTCTTTTTCATGACATACATATTTTCACTCTATCTTAAATGGGCAAAGCACCAAGGACAATGTGTCAAATAGTCTAAATTGATACCCAATCACAATTGTAGTTAAGAAAATAAATTCCATTGTGATCTATCAAAGAAAAATAAACTCCATTCTGATGTAGCAAAGATTTTATATATCTCAACTGACAAACTAAAAGTGAAAAAATCATTTTTGTTGAAATATATACATTTATCCTCACTAAGTGTAACATTATCTAACATAAACTGATTTTTAATGTGGTTAATGTGTTGTGTATTTCTAATTAACTTATACTTTGTTTCAAAGAATACATGAATGTTAGATATCACAGGAACTGCCTAAGGTTATAATTGCGGTTTTTCAGATATCAAAAACTTATCTATTATTAATTTTAGTTTTAATTTAAATATAAATTTACATACTGAAACATCATCCATATATACTAGGGGATGCCCCTCCAAAATATGGAATCCCCCACAAAAGCTTTGAATTTACATTTTTTTTGTTTACAAAACAACTATATCACCTTCAAAGTACTCTCTATTACACAATACCTTTGTCAAATATGCAATTCCATTCTCGGAAACATTTTGCAAACTCATGTTTGAATGGCTGACAGCGCCTCCCTTGTGTTTTTCTTCACCTCTTCTACATCGTCAAATAGCTGTCCTTTCACGGCCCTCTTTAGGTGATGAGGCAAGAGCGGCATGCTGTATTTTGCCAAAAACTGGCAGACTGAGATGGCTGCATGAGCGGGTGCATGGTCCTGGTGGCAAATCCAGGCTCCCATCTGCCACAAATTCAGGCCTTTTTTGTTGCACACTGTTACACAATCTTTTTAAACCTTTAAATAGAAAGTTTGATTAACAGTTTGGCCTGATAGAACAGAATGAACTCCAAATGCATTATCTTTCTCACTAATAAAAAAACAACACCCAAGTGAACATCTTTATCTGTGGTTTCACTTGACAAGCGTTTTTTGGGCAAGGTGACAATGGTGTCTTACACTGGCTTAATTGATGTTTGCTTCCCGGGTCCTAAGAATAGCACCATGTCTTGTCAGTGGTAATGACCTTGGGGGGAAAAAGTCTGGGTCTCTTGGAAGCTGTTCTTTCAAAGCTGGACGCTCTTTTCCCGGTCAGTCAGATCCTGAGGCGTACATTTCACAGTGACCCTTCCCTCGCCCAATCTCCCATTAAAATTCGCCGAACCGAGCTCCAAGATCGTCAAGATAAATCCTCCATCTCTTCAATGGTCCGTTTTTAAGCAGAATTGCACACATTTTGTCGATAATTTTGTCTACTCGGAAAATTGGCAGACGTGCGGGACTAGGTTTTACATCACCAAAATTTCACCTTTTTTGAAAGGAGAAACCTCCTCGTACACTTTAATTTTTCCCATAGCACTCTGTAAGCTCTGCACATTCTTTGTAAGCTCTGTTCAACATCACAACAGTTTCTGCGGCACTGTCCCTGAAAAGGAAACAATATGTCACAGGCACATGCTGGTCGCCGAAATTGGCCATCACAAAAAACGAGGTTTGAGCGAAATTACTTTCTAGAAAAAATTCACTGTGACCAGAAAGAACTTTCCCAGGCAACGCCACTGGGTGTACTAATTCAGAGCGAACTGCTTGATGCTTGCAAAGTTTAGTTTATTTGGGGGTACTCCTGTTACATATATACATATCTAGAGAGAGAGAGTAGATTATGACTCACAGCAACTCTCTGTATGGTTTTCAAGTCTAAACAATTTTTATAGAGCCGACAGCCTTAGCTTCTTTCCATGGAGGGGCTGGTAGTTTTGAACCATCGACCTTTTGGTTAGCAACCCAATTTCTAAGCCACATTGCTCCTAATGCATATATTACTCTGTAAGATTCATATGTCATTATAATAAGTCAAAGTTCTATAGGTCAAGAGAATAGAATTCAAACATTGCCCTTAATTTTGATTGCACACATTTTATCCAATATGACTGAAAGAGGACTCTCTCTTTTAATTAAGACCTAATGACACAGTGTGATAAGCACTGCACTGCCACCCATAAGGTTGACAAATCAAACCTACCTGTCCCTGATGGGACATAGATAAGGTTCTGCACTCCCGTGAAAATTTACAGGCTCACAGCTCTGAAGGAGCAACTCTATTCTGTGCTAGGCTGGCTATGATGGGGATTGGCTTGATGATAGTGGGTGAGTTTTATTCAGAACCAAATTGACTTATATTAATTTCTGTTTACTCAAATGTAAATCTTCTTAATTGGCTTTTATCTTAAAAGAATGTTCAAATCCAATATAATGTGATTCATTTTTGAAATGAGACTCGGGAAGAAAATCTAAAAATAGAAAGAAAATATCATTCATGACTATTTGAATAGATATTTACTTCAATTTCTTATGAAAAACATAGCAAACTATCATGAATTTGTGCTTATTTTCACTTTTATTTATATTCTAGACTTCTTGAGAATTTATTTTGTCTCCAGAGGTCATATACTCCAGGGGTTTATTTTTCTCAATATAATTGTGTTTGTCTTTGAAATTTCTTTTGTTTTATTGTATGTGATATCATAACTAATTCTACGATTATGGGATAGTACTTTTAGGGGGCGCTGGTAGCATTGTGCTTTAGGTGTGGGGCTTCTAAACAGTCAGGTCGACAATTCAAGCCCATCAGTTATTCTGCGGGAGAAAGCTGTGACTATGTGTTCCCATAGAGATTTACAGGCTAAGAAACATGATATTAGGCTGCTATGCATTGGAATAGACGATCTCTGGTGGCATCATAGATTGCACATTGGTCTCCTAATAACCAGATCAGCAGTTCAAAACCACCAGCTACTCAGTAGGACGAAGTTGAGATTTTCTAGTCCCATAAACATTGACAGTCTAAGAAACCCCCTCTAGAGCTGATATGAGTAAGCCTCTACTCAATGACACTGAGGGAGATGAGTTGGAACCAGCTCAGTGGCTGTGAGTTTGGTTTATACATGTTTCATACACCCTCTCTCACACACATACACAAAACTTTCTCTTTTTCAAAGCTATTTCTAGCCATTTTCATTTGTCTCAGGGGTTTGATTAACCAATCAATACACACACACACACACACACACACACACACACACACACACCAAATCCCATTGGACAGCTGATCAGAGCTAGATTAAATATATAAGTATATACACTGCCAAGTCACAAATATTGCCTCCCTTTCTATATTTGAAAATATTTTGCATTTTCTACATAAAATCTTATACATTGTATAGTCATTATAGAATTTTATTTTTTGTTTTATACTACTTTCGGTTGCTTTTTTAAAAACTGTACTTTATTTTTCACTATCATTCATTTTTACAACTATAATATACTATACACAGAGAAAAATATGCTCCATGACAATTATTATAGTTAATCCTCAAAACAGTCTCCAGAGCAGACAGTCACCATTTAACAGATATAAAAGTTAAGAGAATTTAAGTTACTTTTAATTTAAATTATTGATAACATAATTCTGACAGTTGTAATGTATCTTCTGCATGGTTTAAGCTTAGTTGATTTTTATTTCTGAGAAAGATTATCTTAATTATTTACAGTTTACTGCCTATGGATCTTAAAAATACTTTTGCATCAAAGTTCCCTCCATTCTAGAAAGAGCTATAAAGTCCCTAAGTCACATTTTATGATTGAGTTTTAGTTGTTTCACTCAAAAATATGTCATATTCTCTGGTATCCCATATACTTCTGTTAACAGCTGGTAAAGGCCCACTGTCCCAGGGTGAAGGTAATTTTGTAGAGTGGTTTCTAAGTAAAGAGAGACTTTGAGAAATGGATGGCTCCTTATAAGTGCAAGCTGCAAGGAGTTATTAAATAAAAGCTTTCTCATACACAACCTCTTCAGGAATAGCACTTAGTGATGCATGTGCAGATATTTACTGAGAAACAGAAACTCGGTAATTGAGATGCCTATGTACTGTATTTCTAAGCCTGTACCAAGGCACACTGCAAAAACTTGAGCTAATTGATTTTTAAGCCATTAAAATGTCCATTTCAGCATAAAAAACATTCCAATTTAGCCCTTATTGCCACTATTTCGTTGATCATAATTTCCACTGGTTAGAAATAGGATTATCCTTAGTTTGGGTGGGAGTAAAATTAGTCCTGTGTCATGTCAGTCCTGTGTCATTTGAAGGTATTGGCAGGCCAGGTTGAGTGTTATTGAACTTTTTAGCAGCGAGGTTTAGTTATTTATTTTCTTTTCCCTTTTACTGCTTCTATGGCTTACATATTCTGTTTTTGACCTCAACCAAATATAATTCACAAGTTAATAAAAGGTGTAATTGAAAGTGCACAAATATTATATTTTTCAGCATTTTGGAGTTGTTCTTTTTTTTGGGGGGATAGTGTCTCGTGTCTTTTTTTTAATAAATATTTTATTAGGGGCTCATACAACTGTTATCGCAATCCATACACACATCAATTGTGTAAAGCGCATTTGTATATCATTCTCAAAACATTTTCTCTCCACTTAAACCCCCGACATTAGGTCCTCATTTTCCCCCTCCCTCCATGCTCCCCCCTCCCTCATGAGCCCTTGATAGTTTATAAATTGGTATTTTGTCATATCTTGCCCTGTCCGACGTCTCTCTTCACCCACTTTTCGGTTGTCTGTCCCCCAGGGAGGAGGTCACATATAGTTCCTTGTAATCGGTTCCCTCTTTCCTACCCACTCTCCTTTTACCCTCCCTGTTTCGCCACTCACACCACTGGTCCTGTAGGGCTCATCTGCCCTGGATTCCCTGTATTTTCAGTTCCTATCTGTACCAGTGTACATCCTCTGGTCTAGCCAGACTTGCAAGGTCGAATTCGTGTCATGGTAGTGGGAGCGGGAAGGAAGCATTTAGGAATTAGAAGAAAGTTGTATCTCTCATCGTTGTTACATTGCACCCTGACTAGCTCATCTCCTCCCTGAGACCCCTCTGCAAGGGGATCTCCAGTGGCCTACTAATGGGCTTTGAATCTCCACTCCGCACTCCCCCCATCATTCACTATGGTAAGATTTTTTTATTCTGATGATGCCTTATACCTGATCCCTTCGACACCTCATGGTTGCATAGGCTGGTGTGCTTCTTCCATGTGGGCATTGTTGCTTCTGAGCTTGATGGCCGCTTGATTACCTTCAAGCCTTTAGGACCCCAGACACTATACTTTTTGATAGCCCGGCACCATCAGCTTTCTTCGCCACATTTGCTTATGCACCCATTTGACATGGAACAACATATCAGCCTGTGTGATCATGAGGTGTCGAACGGAGTTGTTCTTTTTAAGACCCTGTATTAGAGATTTTAATTCCACAAAAGAAACCATAGAGGTAGCAACTATTATAGTCCTTTTATACATAAGTAGTCTGAGGTTCCAAAGTCAAGGAAGCTTATCCACAGACAAACACAGAAGTGGGAAGAGTTGGACTGAAATGACAACGTTTATTTTATGTTACCAAGGATGTTGGTTTGCCATTAGCTACCATCACCTCGGTTCTGACTCACAGCAACCACGCCCAACAAAAAGAAATATTGCCTGATCCTGCAACATCGTAACTGCTAGTCATTCTATTATCTGAGTTTTGTTTAGGTAGTAGTCCCCAGAAAAGTTACAGCATTCGAATTCCATTTACTATTAAGTTTTCTTGATGATACCAGGGTGATATTTTTTTGTTGTTGTTTTCTTTATTTACAATACAGACACCAAGAATGTTATACTCAGAATGGTTCTTAATGTATTAGAACCTGGGTTCTATCAAGAGAGCACTTGCTGATGACGATCAAGGATTACAGCACTCAGTATGGATTACAACTCAATGGAAAGAAACCCCAAATCCTCACACTGGAACAAAAAGGTAACATCATTTAAAATGGAGAAACTATGAAAGACGCCAAGGAGTTTATCTTGAGTACAATCAGGGCTCAAGGAAGCAGCAGTCAAGAGATCAACGGGTGCATTGTATTGGGTAAATCTGCTGTACAAGACCTTTTTAAAGGGTTCAAAAGCAAGGGTATTACTTTGAGGACTAAGGTGCATCTAATCCAAGCCAAGGCATTTCCAAAAGTCTCACATACACATGAAAGTTGAACAATGAATAAGGAAGACCAAAGAATAATTGATGCATTCAAATTATGGTCCTGGAGAAGAATGTTGAAAGTACCGTGGACTACAAGAAAAACACACAAATTTGACTTGCAAGACGTATAGCCAGAATGCTCCTTAGAAGCAAGGATGAAGGGACCTAATCTCATGTAATTTGGAAATGTTGTTCTGAGAGACCAGTCCCAGAGAAGGACGTCATACTTGGTAATATAGTGGGGCAACGAAAAAGAAGACTTCTGACAAAATGGATTAACACAGTGGCTAACTGGATGGGCTAAAACATTAAGAAAAATGGCAGAGATGGCACAGGATCAGGCTGTGTTCTGTTGATTGTATACTGGGTCATTACAGGTTAGAATGGACTAGGAGGCACATAGCAACCAATTACACACAAGGACATGACTTTGTTTTATCTATCGCTGCATATCCAGTATGGGGAGTATAATCAGGCACATAATAGTGTCATAGTGAATAAATAAATACTATTTTCTAATACCTTTAATAGACAGGCTGGTTTGGCAAGCATCTGAATAGATATTTTCCTCAAAAAGGAATGCACATGCCGCAGAGGCACACGAAAAGATGCTCAAGGTCTTTAGTTATTAGGAAAATGCAAATTAAGATTCTAATGAAATATCATTGCACAATCACTATGTTATTTTAAAAAATGGAAACTAATAAATATTGATGAAGATATGGAGAACTTGGAACCATTGTGCATAACTGGTTTTAAAATGGTACAGCTGCTTTATGAAAACAATTTCGTTATTCATCAAAAAGTCAAAAATAGAATTATCATATGACCCAAGCCTTCCAAGAGACTTGAAAGATGGGATTTTAATTCATATGGGTACACTATTGTTCACTGTAACATTATTCATTATCAAAAGAAGAAACTATTAACATGTCATAAACAGATGATTGGTGGAAAAAAATATTCAGCCATAAGGAGAACTAAAATTCCAATATATGCTGTGACATGAATAAAATTTTAAAACATTATGTTGAATGAAGTGAGACATAAAAGAACCAATTTTTATCTCACTTTTAGGAAACATCTATAATATAAAAACACATTAAGAAAATATTTTATTAGTGGTCACCAATGTCTATGGCAAGAGAGAGAGACTAATTTATTGCGGAAGGGGTACTGAGTGTATTTCAGGTGATGTAACCTTTTGGAAATGGTACTGGCGATAATAGCATAACATAATTACTGACACTGAATTGTTCCTTTAAAAATTATGAAAGCAGCCCACTTCTGTTACAGTGGTTTCATCACAAAAAGTAAAATTAAATACTACAGAAAGAAAGAATATATCGTGCCCCTCACTCTAGATGGCTTAAACTCAGGAAAGGTGTGCATCAGGGTCTCCCTGTACTCATTTAAGCTGTGTGCTGTGGAAATAATCAGCAATGCTGAATTATATGCAGACGAACATGACATCAGGATTGGAGAAAGGCTTATGAACAAACTGCCACATGCAGATAACACAACCGTGCTTGCTGAAACTGAGGAGGCCTTGTAGCAGATGCTGATGAAGATCAAGATTTCAGCTTTCAATATGGATTAAAACAATGTAAAGGAAACAAAAGTCCTCATAACCGGACCATTAGGTAATATCCATCATGGTAAATGGAGGAAAGATTGAAATTGTGAAGGATTTCATCCTGTTTGGATCCACAGTCCATGATCACAGAAGCAGCAGTCACTCAAGATAGTAAATGATGTACTACTTTGGGAAAATCTGCTGCACAAAAGGTATTCAAAGTTTTCAAAAGCAAGGATGTTACTTTGAGGACTAAGGTAGGCCTAATGCAAACGATGGCATTTTCAATCTCCTCATACCCATGTGAAAGTTGGACATTGAATAAGAACGACTGAAAAAGAATCAATGCATTTAACTGTGGTTTTGATGAAGAATATTGAAAGTAACATGGGCTGCCAAAGGAAAAAACAAATCTGTTTTGGAAGAAGTACAGCTCCTTAGAAGCAAGGGTGACAAGACCTTGTCTCCCATACTTTGGATTCACGTATGGTAGAGAATAGACCTCAAAGTGACATTAAACAAAGAAAACAAAAACAAAACTGTATACAGGCCTGGTGGAGCCAATTTGCCCAATGCAATGCATTGCTTGATTTCTTCACTGCTGCTTCTATGGGTATAAATTGTGGAGTTAAAAAATGTAATTAAAAAAATCATTTTATTGGGGGCTCATACAACTCTTATCACAATCCATCCATCCATCCATTGTGTCACAAAATATAATTTATGCCCATGGAAGCAGCCATCAAGAAATAAAACAATGACAAGGCCCACCCTTTCCCACTCTTTACTTTAGGATGCTTATCCAATGTGTCCTTAATTATTATTATTATTTGTCCTTGGCCCACAGAAACTTTATGTATGTATATATGTATGTATGTATGTATGTATGTATGTATGTATGTATTTATTTTTAAAATGTGTTCTTAAAAGCAAGCTCATTACTCCCTTGCTTTCTTCATAGTAGTCCCCATAACCTACATGTCAAACATGTACTTATTTAAGATATTATCATCATTTTAATCGAAGTTTCCTGGAGACACACACTTCATAGCAATGTTTGTCTTGCACCAGGTTTAATGCATGTTTGTGGATAGAAAACAAAAGGATTGAGTGGTGACATTATGTTTCATACAAGTATCT
>NW_022107431.1:70466644-70468117 GCF_000313985.2 Echinops telfairi
TGACTGCTACTTAATATGCTTCTCACACATGTGAGACATAAATGTCTGAAAAATAAATGGGAGAGAGATGGTTTTGCATCTGCTGTCAAAGACAGCCTTCGCTGCACTCAAATGAAGAGGACACTGGGGAATTTTATGATTAAGCCATAGGATCCATTAAAGGATCCAATACACAGGACAAGCGTAATCTTCAAATGAAGGGCCTACTAAATTTTGGATGCTCTATATTAAAAAGAGCTACCTGAGAGTTTGTGATTTATGCTTAGTTTTAGATTGAAGACAGGAAGTTTCTATTGGACTGTTTGTATTTACAAGACAAATGAATGTATCCATGTAGAAAAAGATTTCTGGAGATGCCAATGCCAGTAGCAGTGCTTATTTTAGCTGTTCTGCTCTGACTTCCTAACCAATCAATGGTTATTTACTTAATGTCATTACACCACCTACATGATTCTACATGCTCTAGGGGATGTAAAACGATTGATTATACATCATGCCTTTGACTAAAAAGGTTAAGAAAGTAAGATATAAGTGCAGAAAATAAGATATAAATGATTTCCTTAATGAATACCATAGGCTTAGAGACAGAGGCTATATTTGAAGCCCTAAGTCACACTAGGGAGAAAGAGGAGGCGTTCTACTCCTGTAAACCCTTACAGTCTTGGAAGCCCACAGAAGCAACGCTACTTTATCCTACAGGGCAGCTGAGTCAGAGACTCGATGGCAGTGAGTTTAAGGTTTTCTTTTCTTCTTTTTCTTTTTGGAAGTGTTATGTCACTCTGCTGAACCTCTTCAGTGGTTCCCAAGGACTACAGGGAAGCAGCTACTGCTCTTGACGTAGTCCTAGTAGGCTTCACCTGGTGGTGAAGCAGCTACTGTTCTTGACTTCATCACCTAGTATCACTTCCTTCGCTTTTCAAAGAACGGTGCCCTCTTCGTTCCTTGCAGGCATCAGATAAGCTCCATCCTCATAGACGGACACTTGATGGTACTCTGCCTGCCTACACTATTCCTCCCTTAGATAGGAACACAGTGCATCCTCTCTCTGGCTCCATTGTATTAAATGTCACCTTCTTCACATTATGTAAAATTGCCAACTCGTCTCACATACTATACTTCACTCCTACCCTCCTGATCACCTTAAAAAATATTTCTACATGTATAATTCAGTGAGACTGATTACATTCCTCAAGTTGTACAATCATTATTGCCATTCTTTTCTGAATTTGTCTGCCATTTTAACATAAACATATTGCCTCTTAAGCAAACACTTTTCCTTTCCTTGACACACCTTCATTTAAGTGAGAGCCTACACTATTTTTCCTTTTGCAGCAGACTGACTTTGACTTATTTGTTTTGCTCAACATGAAGCTTCCAGTGTGTCATGTACTAAGATTTAACTGTTCTTTTTGGCTGAGTAACATTCCATCACACATACACACACACACACACACACACACACACACACACACA